>NW_022589755.1:275786-568692 GCF_004348235.1 Phoca vitulina | reverse complement strand
GCGGCGCTGCGGCGTCGCCTAGGTAACCGAAGGACGCGGGCCGGGCGGGGCGGCGGCGCCCGAGACGCCTGCGCGCACCCCAGCGGCCGGGCGGCCCGGCCCGAGGTGAACGGGGGTCGGCGCCCGCCGCTCGCGGCGGAGCGGGGCGGCGGGGCGAGCGAGGGCAGCGTGCAGGCGGGAAGGGCAGGGGCCTTCCCGGGAGCCGAGAGGCGGCTGCAGCAGGGTCTGCGGGAGGCCAGCGCGTGACGCGGCGGCCGCAGGTCCGGCCGGGAGGGCCCGGCGTCGGGGTGAGGGAGCGCGCACGGCCGGGCTGTCCCCTCCGGGGCTCCCTCGGTCTTCAGCTCCGCCCTCCGCCCACCCGGTGCCACGCCCGCAGGCTAAGCCGGCCGGGGCGAACAGCCAGCGCGCGCGAAGCGCACCAGGGCCCTTCTTGCGGGGGTAGGGCCGCTGCGGCGTCTCCCCGCGCCGTTGTCCGCCGGCTGCCGTGGCGGTTTGCTTAAGCTTGGAAGTTCCAGATTATTATTCCAGTAATGCGAATCGGCTCCAAGCTGCTCGGCCATGGCCGC
This sequence comes from Phoca vitulina, assembly GCF_004348235.1. Classification (NCBI taxonomy): domain Eukaryota; kingdom Metazoa; phylum Chordata; class Mammalia; order Carnivora; family Phocidae; genus Phoca; species Phoca vitulina. The sequence goes on along the minus strand of NW_022589755.1, from coordinate 568,126 downwards.
GATCTTTTGCTGCTTTTGAGCTTCTCCTGGCCTTCGGTACTTTCACTACGATGTGGCTGGTTTGTGTTTATCTCGCTTCGAGGTCCTTGTCTGAATATGCGGGCGGACGTATTTCATCGCTTCTCTCCACAACCTCTGCACCGCGTTGCCTTCCTCTCATACTACCGTCTCCATTAGTCCGTTACCCCCACACAGTAGCCAGAGGGGGCTTTGTAAATACAAAATCATTCTGTCCTCACTGGTTAAAGCTGCTTGGGGGTTCCCAAAGCCCCTAGAGTATCATTCCAATACAGAAACACGGCTTTCCCACATGGTTTTGGGCATCAAAGTATTGGAAGTGAAGATGTCCAGAGTTAGGGTGTTTGTAACTGGGCTATTTATATCATGACCTTAAAAGACTTGCTTACATGCATTTACACATAATGCATGTGAAAGATCTCCTCCCTGCCCTCTGTTTGGGGTCCCTGCACCCCCTGTCAGTGTTAAGGCACTGGAAGATCCATTGAGTCATATGGCAGTCCCTGCCCAGTTTATACCAACTTCCAAAGGAATGAGCTCAGAGCCCCCCAACCCAGCTGGTTTACTCACTGGACAATTATAACATCCAGTAAATAGACCAGGGCAAGTACAGCGCCCAGGAAGTTCTTAAGCATTAAGGTTTGTTTTTCCAATCATTCAAAATCCAGATCAATCTCACTCATTATTTCCTCTATATGCTGTAATAAATCCATACCCCCAAGTTCTTCCCTTTGGCCTGGGTTGTCTTCCCTGGACTCTGTTAGGACCCTTCTATTGTAATAACATGGGAGGGTGTTTAGAGACTGAGTTTGGGAATAATCCTAATGCTGGTTTGGCCTTTCATTCAACAGACATTTGTTGAGAACTCGCTGTGTGCCCGACACTGTTCCAGGTCCTGGTGACAGAACACTGAACAAGTGAAAAACCATGCCCTATTGGAGCTTGTATCTTGTAAAAGTGATACAGGCAATAAAAAGAAACATAACAAGTTGGTTATATAGGGTGCTTGAAGTTGATAGATGTTACAAATATTTAGACTAGAAGAATAGAGCAGGGTGAGGGAATCAAGAAGGAGGGGGTGCTCTGCCATTTTAGATAGAACGTCTTGGCCTTGGACTTGCCTGTGCTGTGCTGTGTGCTGCTCCTACAGAGAAGTTGAGAGAATAGGGAAGGTATAATGGGACGTGGCCTCCAGTATCTTTCCACAGACCTCATGTTGAGACAATCTATTCAAAGATTCACAACTGAGATTCCAACTCTGGTCCCTATATGCCCTACAGGCACCTACCTGAAATAAACCCAGGTATGACTTAAGAAGCAAAAGATGAGGAATATCAGAAATTGCTAGAAAGACCTGGATTGATCCTGATTTGAGCTAGTATGCTGGGCTGGGTGGCTAGGACAGGAGACAGCTGAGCTGTGAGAATAAAACAAAAGGAACTTCTGGAGTTTGCTCTTGCTTCTTCCCTGCCTTTGCCTTGGAACAGTGTGTGCCCACGGCTGCAGTAACCCAACCTCTGGTCCAGGCTTTCCGAGGAATGGAATCAAGGCAAGGCAGTAGCCTGTGCTTATGAGTAGCTGAGACACAGCACAGACCACATTACCTCATGCAAGTGCTTCTCCACCCTGCCTCCTCAAAGCTTGGGGACGGCGAGTCACATTCCAAGGAGTTACCTCATGAGGTGAGGAGTCACTGACTAGCTCTCTGATATTTCGACCTCCCCACCCAGGATCCATTCTCCCCACCCCTGAACTATTTATAGGGAGCAGAATCTGATCCCATCACATGTATGCATAACAACGACCTGATGGAATAACCAATGACCCCAAAGGAAATACACTTACTGGCCAAAGTAATCAATTTTCTAAGCATAACAATTTCAAGAGAAAACACACACTGCATTACAGATTCCATCAGAAGCAGATATATTAGAACAGATGGGCCAATATTTTAAATTAGTCTATTAAATACATTTAAAGAGATAAGGCATGATATTAGCAACAGGAAATAAAAATATTAACATATAAAAAAGAACCAAATATAAATATTAGGCATGTAAAACAATTGTTGAAGACATGGTAGAGGAAATAAATAGCAAAATGGACAGCTGATAAATTAGCAAACTGGAAGAGCAAATTGAGGAAATGTCCAGAAAAAAGAAAGGAAAAGGAATTAGAGAACATAAAAGAAAGGTTAAGAAATATGGACAACAGACATAAGCGTGCTAACATTTGAATAACAGGAGTCCTAAAAGAGAAACATTTTAAATCAAAAGGATGAAATATTAAAAAATAAAGATATAAATTTCCATAAAGTGTTTAAAACATATCCCAGAATATGTCACTCAACATTCTTTTACTATACTATTACATACTATAAAATTTTATAATATTTGTATAGTGGTCTATGCTAATAACTATTACAATCATGGTTTACCTTGTTTTTACTAGAGGCATGACACCATTCATACTGCAAGGTTACTCAAGATAAAATCAGAAACATAGGAATTTGACTTTGGAAAGAACTAAAACATTTGTCAAATATGATTATCTGTGGGATGATTTATTGCTTCCTCGTTCTTTCTTCTTCTTTTAGTCATAAATGAGAAGGGAGGCAGTTACTCCCTGGTAAACAAAATTAAAAAGAGAAAAATAAATGTTAAAAGCTTAGAAAGGAAATACAGAGGCATAGAATCAGAAGATGGATTTGTCTGGGAATGCTTGATTGCTTCCCAAAGAAGTGGGCTAGGGCTGCTGAGCAGAGCACCCTGGTGGATTAGCGACATGAGCGGGCATAAATGACTGTGCCTGTACATAACCGTCAAGGATGTATAAAAGACGTACAAAAAGAATAGGGGGAGTTCAGAAAAACAAAGCCCACTATGTGCTATGGGGTATGAATATTTTTTTTATAAGGTTTTTTAAAAAGATTTTTTATTTGAGAGAGAGAATAGGAGGAGGGTGAGAGGCAGAGGGAGAAGCAGACTCTCGGTTGAGCAGGGAGTCCGATGCGGGGCTCCATCCCAGGACTCCGGGATCATGACCTGAGCTGAAGGCAGTTGCTTAACCAACTGAGCCACCCAGGTACCCCATAAGATTCTTTTTAAATTTTATTTATTTGAGAGAGAGAACGAGAGAGCACAAGTGGGGAGAGGGAGAAGAAGACTCCCCGCTGAGTGGGGAGCCTGACATGGGGCTCAATCCCAGGACCCTGAGATCATGACCTGAGCCAAATGCAGATGCTTAACCAGCTGAGCCACCCAGGTGCCCCAGAAGGGTCTTAATCAGGGAGGTTTAACAGAAATCCAGGCAGAAAGAGCCTGAATACTGTAGACTGGCCTAGCTCATTCCTTGTTGTTTTCTGTATTTACTAATCCTTATGCAAGCCTCACTATCATCATTCTGCTTCTTTCATTTGTTACCATTTGTCACTGAAACAAAAGTAAGGCTTTATTCATTGGTCTCAGATTTAAGCATATCACAGGCTTTTAAAAACTGACTTCTTATCTCTTGTGATGCTCTTCGAAATCCCTATTTTCTTCTCCCTATGTTTATATCCTCGTGCAAAAATGTTTTGTTCTTGTTCTTTAAAAAAAAAAATGGATATCATAAAAAAGACATAAATTTCCCAGAATGTTAAACATTAAAAACATCAGATTAAAAGTCCCACAGACAGGGGCGCCTGGGTGGCTCAGTCGTTAAGCGTCTGCCTTTGGCTCAGGCCATGATCCCAGGGTCCTGGGATCAAGCCCTACATCAGGCTCTCTGCTCCACGGGAAGCCTGCTTCTCCCTCTCCCACTCCCCCTGCTTGTGTTCCCTCTCTTGCTGTGTCTCTGTCAAATAAATAAAATCTTTAAAAAAAAAAAAAAAGTCCCACAGACAGTGTCTTATTAACTTAAACATAACACAAAACTCAGCTACTCCACTCCTAGGTTTTTACCCAAGATAAATGAAAACTTGCATATACAAAAGCCTTGTAGAAGAATGTCTATAGCAGCTATATTTACAATAGCCAAGAACTGGAAACAACTTAATGTTCATCAGCAGGTGAATAGAGTAAGTAATGGTAGCACACCCACATAATGGAATGCTACTCAGCAAAAAAGGAGTAAACTACTGATAACATGCTACAACATGGATGAGGCTCCAAAAAACCCTATTATGTTGAGGAAAAAAATCCGGACACGAAGGCAAGTGTATGAATAGAATACTGTGTAAATCCATTTATACAAAAGTCTAAAAGTTTAATATGTAGTGACAGAGTAGATAGGTGGTTGCCCAGGGCTTGGGGGAGGGAGGTGGGGTGGAGATGAACTGTAGAGACGTGAAGAAACTTTCTGGAAAAGTGAAAATACTGTTTTGATTGTAGCAGTGGTTACAAGGGTGTATACATTTTCAACATTCATCAAACTGTAGCCCTACAAGTAAAGTCCTCAGCATACCAGTGGTGTTTGAAGCCTCAAGACTGGACAAGACCATCAGAGGTGTAAACAGAAAACAGGGCACCTGACAATATGAAGGGAAGTGGGAAGGAAACAGTCAAGGGGGCCTGAAATGAAGGCCAGACTCAGGAGGGAAGTCCAGAAAGCCAGCTGAAAAATATGTTTTAAGGAGGAAATGATCCATTATCTATAATGCTATTTTAAGGAAGGTAAAAACAGAATTGACCACTAGGTTTAACAATGTGGAGGACTTCTGGCAGTGAGGCAGCTTTGGAGAGGGTTCAAGAAAGAACGGAAAGGAAGTAGGGATAAGTAAAGACAACTATTTGGGCGCCTGGGTGGCTCAGTCCTTAAGCGTCTGCCTTCGAGGTCATGCTCCCTGCTCAGTAGGGAGCCTGCTTCTCCCTCTCCCACTCCCCCTGCTTGTGTTCCCTCTCTTGCTGTCTCTGTCAAATAAATTAATAAAATCTTAAAAAAAAAAAAAGACAACTTTGAAAAATTTGCTTCCTACAACAAAGCAGAGATTATGCAGGAGCTAGAAGGGAATGTGGTATTGAGAGGTTTTCTTTTTTTCTTCTTTTTTTTTTAAAGCATCTTTGCATGTTGGTGGGAATGATCCAGTACACAGGGAAAACTTGATGATACATGAGATAGGGGAAACTTTGCTGGAGCAATGACCTTGAGTAGTATGGAGGAGACAGGCTCTGGAGCCAACCCAGTCAGTTCATATATAGGTACCTGTGGAAAAGCATGGACACTGTGGAAGGTAGGTAGATGTTATGGCAGGCTTCTGCTGATTGCTTCTGTTCTCTCAGGGAAATAGGAAGCAAAGTCGTCTGCTGGCAGTGAGCATGAGGGAAGGTTAAGTCAAGGGATTGTTGGAAGCTTGATACTAAATAGTCAACCAGTTTAGGAAACAGAAGGTGGAAGTGTTCCAGTCACTAGTAATGGAATAGTCCTAGTGGTTGACAAAACCATGAGCAGAGGGGACAAAGAACTGAGGTCAGTACATGGGAAGATCATCTAGATGGATGATGGAACCAGGAAGTATTATGATGGAGGTGGTTCTAGATGCAGTAAGGCAGGTGCTGAAAACTTTGATATGTGGATGAATGACCCATTAGATGACTGCAATGAAGGGAAGCTGGAATGATGGTCTCATATCCCAAGAGTCAGAGGTAAGTTTTAGAAGGGAGGAACAATCTAGAAGCAGCAAATAAGAAAAGTGGGAGGGAAAGGAGCCACCCCTGGAGCCATCGTAAGGGAAACCGTGCGTAGGGGAGACCCAAACTTCAATCACGGCAGGAAGGTGAAAAGGGAGAGCTCATGGCCGAGTAAGAGTTCCAGCTGGGCCCAACAGAAGGTTCCAGAGTTGGTGAGGAGTTGAAGATAGGGTCAAAAGGGCGATGAACTGAGCCATACATGGGTTAGAATAAGGGAAGTGAGGGGGCCTGGGAGTCCTGAACATCCAAGGCACACTGTGCACATGAGGGCTGTGTGACAGGTGGTAGGAATGTGGGGATCCTTCCAGGAGGAAGCAGAAGTCTGGGACTTTCTCTTGACTTGTGATGTCAGCTGGGCCACAAGAGGCACTTTTAGAAAATTTTTTTAAAGGGTATTAAGCTGGGTAATATAGAATAATTTGTCAGTATGCTTGTATAATATTGTGTATGAATTATGAGATCCTTTGGAGTCCCTAAATCAGAGAAACTGGATTTGCTCAAAATGTATTACATCGGGTATTAGAGTACTATACCCACATAGTGACACTATGAGTTGATACATACTGCTTTCTCTTACAGAGATGTTGCTAATTCTATTCTCTCTAAAGGTCTCTGCACAAATCACATGAGAAATCCATTCAGTAATTTACTCCTGCAACATTTATTGGGTGACCACTATGCATTAAGCCCTGAAAGGCAGGGAATCAGATGTTACATACCTATGTGAGTTCTAGCTACAGGATGGTGAACACAGCCTCCCCACACCAGTAGGCCACTTTCTCAAACAATGGGAAGTCATGGGCCCTGCAAGAACTAGATGAACCTTTTGTATCCTAGATTTCTAACCCATACCCTTGAAACCTATCCAAGAATTGTTGGCCTCTAATTATAGCCCTACTTTAGGGAAATACAGGAAATATCTGTGAACTGGAGAGAAGTCACCTAAATCCTCTTATCCATCTTGCCTCCTTTCCACTAGGAACAGAGAGACTTCTTCACTCTGATGAAGTGGTAGGCTCCCTTCCCTTTGAAGCCCCCCTACTATCAAGCAATCTTCTCCGCTAGAGAAGAAAACATAAACACTGAATTTGAGGGAGACCTTGAGAAATATTGCTCCCATGTGCAGTAGTGTCTCTTGCTGTCTGTCCCATGAGGGCCATTCTAAACCCATCAAGGGGCATTCCTTAGCATTGCCCAAACCTCTGGTGAGTCTTCCAGCCATTTGTTGTGCTGTAATCCTCAAGGTTGTGGGTAGTGAAATCCTAGGGAACCCAGGTCCCAGAAAATGCAGTGATTCTGAACGTCCAATCCAGATTTCATATTCCAAAGGGAATTTAGCTCTCATGTTACCAGAAATCATTCAGGACAGAGAGCCAGGTAACTTTATTTCTCATTGTTTTGGGATTTCTGGATTTTTATTATTAAATATCTACTATAGAAAACTGAACAAAAGAAAAAAATTAGGGAAAAAAATCACTGGAGAAGCAGCATAACATAGTAGTTAAAAACATGACTCTGGAGCCAAACAATCTCAGTTCCATTTCTTAATAGCTGTGTGTCCTTAGGTAGGTTTCTCAACATCTCTGGCCCAGTTTCTCCATTTACAAAACTGGGATAATAAAGGTACCTATCTCGTAGAATTAAGGAGACTGAACAAGTTAATATTTGAAAAGCATTTAAAACAAAGTCTAGCACATGATAAGTGCTGTATGTGTTTTAAAAATTTTTTAAAATCTTAAATTAACCAGGTTAATTTCTCCATGGGTCCTTCCAGTCTTTATCTGTATACATTTTTTAGATGTTATAATAGATATGTATGTACAATTTTGTGTCCTTTTCATTCCTTAACATTATATATATTGATGCGGTGTCCACAATTATAACTTATAGTGATTGCCTAAAACAAATTACAAATGAATTGTCCAACGGTGCAATCAATGAGTAAACCATGGACACTGACACACTGGGTCATAAACTGTCACCTCTTGATCAGTCTCATACTTCTAGGTAATAATCTTTCCACCATTAGTAATCTCATTTACTAATCTTTTCTAAGGTTAATCTTGATCAACAGTAAATATCCCATTCAATACTATTTTTTTCTTAAATTCAGATTTAGTATTTCATATTCTGTTCCTTAAAGGGCACCCACATCCTCCCTTTATAACAGCAAAATCTGTATTTCCACAATTATGAACAAGATGTTACTATAAAGCTTCCCATCTATCATTCCAGCTTGATGTAAAAGTGTATTTTCAGTTGAAAAACTTCCCAGAATAAGGTTTTCCCCTTAACAATGCACTTTGATCCACAAATAGTTGAGATCTCCCTAGAAAAGAAGTCTCACTCCCTCCATTCATGTTCCTTAAGTAGGATTCCTGGTGGACCATTAGAGGAGTTTGGAGTTTTCATCACTGTAATTATCTGATGTTAAATAAGGCTACATAACTGCTGAAAGCTTTTTCCAGTCTTTTCATTCATAGGTTTCTTCTAAGAAGATATTTTCTATTGAATAATAAGTCTTCCTGAATTCTTACTAAAAAATTTCCCCTCTTGATTTATACTTTTTTTTTTCTTTTTCAACGTGTTACCAAATGTACAATAAAAGAAAAATCTATCAATTCAATTCAGTTTCTCGTCACTATGATTTCTCTGATGTTGAAGCAGGGCTGAGTGACCACTAAAGGCTCTTCCACAGTCATTGCATATAAAGCGTTTCTCTCCACTATGCATTCTCTGATGAATAATAAGAGAAGAATTCTTACAGAAAGCTTTCTCACAATGATTACATTTGTAGGGTTTTTCTCCAGTATGGTTTCTTAGATGTACAATGAGGGAAGAACTCTCATTAAATGCTTTCCCACATTCATTACATCTATATGGTTTCTCTCCAGTATGAGTTCTCCGGTGTGCAATAAGGTGAGAGCTACAGTTAAAGGATCTTTCACATTGATTACATTTATAAGGTTTCTCACCAGTGTGAATTCTCCGATGAGCAACAAGGTGACAGCTCTGGCTGAAGGATTTTCCACATTTATTACACTCATAGGGCTTTTCTCCAGTATGAGTCCTTTGATGTCTAACAAGGTGAGCCATCTGGCTGCAGGATTTTCCACATTTATTACATTCATAAGGCTTGATTCCAGAATGAATTATTTCATGTTTAGTGAGGGCTGAGCGTTCTCTGAATGCTTTGCCACATTCCTGACAGTTATACGGTTTCTCTCCTGTGTGAGTTCTCTGATGGGCAATGAGATGGGAGCTCCAGCTGAAGGATTTTCCACATTCTGTACATTTATATGGTTTTGCTCCAGAGTGAGTTCTTTCATGTTTACTAAGCGCTGAGTAATCCCTGAAAGCTTTTTCACATTCATCACATTTAAAGGGCTTCTCTCCAGTATGCATTCTCATATGGGCAATAAGATGGGAGCTCCAGCTGAAAGATTTCCCACATTCAGTACATTCAAAAGGTTTCTCTCCAGTATGAGTTCTCTGATGTCCAATAAGATGTGAGTTCCAGTTGAAAGATTTCCCACATTCGTTACATACATAAGGTTTCTCTCCCGTATGAATTCTTTTATGTACAATTAGATGAGAATTCCAGCTGAAGGCTTTTCCACATTTATTACATTCGTAGGGCTTTATTCCAGTGTGAGTCCGCTCATGTTTAGTAAGGGCTGAACGATTCCTAAATACTTTTCTACATTTATCACATTCATAGGGTTTCTCTCCAGTATGAGTTTTCTTATGCTGGATAAGGTAAGAGCTCCAGATGAAAGATGTCCCACATTCATTATATTCATAGGGTTTCTCTGAGGTGTAAGTGCTTGTATGTTGAGTAAGGAATGAGTCATACCCGAAGACTTTCTCCCATTCATTGTATTTATACGCTTTCTCTACAGTACCAATTTTTTGATGCTCCATAAATGATGAGAAATAAAAGATATTCTCATATTCTTTGTAATCATACTGGTTTTCTCCAACATGAAGTCGTGGATGTTCACTAAATGATGGGCTCTGGTTAAAGATTTGATGGCATTCCTTATATTCATAGAGTTTTTCTCCTGTATGCATTCCCTTATGATCACCAAAATGTAGTATATGATTGAAAGATTTAACAGCATCAGTACATTTGAGAAGATTCTCTCCAGTTTGCATCCTTTCATGCTGAATAGGTTGTATGGACTGGTGGAAGGCTTTGTCATAATCATGATTTCCACAGGTAATCTTATCTGCATACATTATGGCTGAGTTACACCGCCAGCTTTCAGCATTTGTATCAGGCTTATAGAAATGTTCTATTTGAGAAACTCTCTGAGATGGAACTAAGTTTAAGTTTTGGCTATACTCTGCTCCAAGTTCACAGAATTCAGAACCTCTTTGAGACAGTACTTGCTTTTGCATGAAGACCATTTGCCTCATAGCTGTACTCTGGTTCATGTGATACATTTCTAATTGGTCTTTACATCCCAAGACTTCTAACCTGGAGAACCAAGGATCATCCCATATGTATCTTTCCAACTTCATGCTATGGGATTGTTCTTCCCCAAAAATGCTTTGTGTTGGGATCAGTGCTTTGCTTTCAAGATTTCTCATCCACTCTGAAATAATCGGAAAAAAAGCCATGAGAGCACAGAGAAAAAACTTCTAAGAACAGAGTGGGAAAAGTGAGATTTACTGTCCATATTATTGAAAAGGCAAATGTGGACTTACTTTCAAATAAAACTGTAACACAGAGAAAGACTGTAGTAGGAAAGAGGAGAATAGTGAAAAGTGAACAAAAAAAGAATGTTAACCAGAGTAAAGTGTGTACTGAATACCAGCAAAGACCATTTAGGTGTATTTTCCCATGGAAAGAAGACCAGAATAAGTGTGTGTGGTAAAGAGTTAACTGCATGGGGCGCCTGGGTGACTAGGTTGGTTAAGCGTCTGCCTTCAGCTCAGGTCATGATCTCAGGGTCCTGGGATCGAGTCCCACGTCAGGCTCCCTGGTCAGTGGGGAGCCTGCTTCTCCCTCTCAACCCCGCTCCTGCTCTCTCACTATCTCTGTCTCTCTCTCTCAAATAAATAAATAAAACCTTTAAAAAAAAAAGTTAACTGCATGCCTGAGTTGTTCAAACTTTGCACATTCCCACAAAGGCCTGTTTCATGACTAGCCTTTGGCCAGCTACTAGGAATTGAGGTCTTAGAATGGTATAAGATTGTTTTGCATGCTTGAGGTCTTGAAGCACACTGTCTCGGTATCTGTAAATAGTTCGTACAAATGTCATTTGCGGTGAACACCTGCTTTCCTTCTGGGGATCTGGAGCTTCAGTGATTGCAGTCAGTTATGCAGGCACTGTGTACCCAAATGTCCCCAATAAACACGGTGGACTCCTAGGCTCAGGCAAGCTTCCCTAGTAGATGACACTTCATACATGTTGTCACAACTCACTGCTGAAGGAATTAAATGTGTCTTTTGCAACTCCACTGGAAAATGACTACTGAAAGCTTGCACTTGGGTTTCCTCTGGACTTGCTTCACGTGCCTTTTCCCTTTGCTGACGTTGCTTTGTATCCTTCCACTTAATAAACCACTACTCTGAATATAATGACTTTTGAGTCCTCTGAGTCCTTCTAGGGAATCACTGAACCTAAGGGTGGTCTGGGAGATCCCTGACAAAGGACACAGTGAATACGATTAAGGTAAAAAAGTAAGAAATAACGTTGCTTAAAAAAATAAGTAACCAGGCCTTTAACTAATGTTTAAATGATTAAAGTGTTCTAAATCATTTCTGTGTTATAATATCCTGACTCCTCCCCTATTTTGACACCTGCCCCCCCAAAAGGAGGGGGTGGGGTTAAGAGAAAGCATCACCAACAAAAGTTTTAAGCAAGGATGTTATCTATGATAATAAACTATCACCTCGTTTCCTATTCAGTTCAGTCAGTGACAAAATTCATCAGCTCAAAAATCACCACGCTTTAAGGATACTCTTACAGTTACAATTCTTCTAGTAACTACGGAATCATTTGTAGGGTAATGACAGAAGAGACAGACTTGAAAGGCAACATATTATGATGAAGACAAGGGAGGTATAGCCTGATATAATCTGTATTTAAAGGCTGACTCTGCACTATCCTTAGAGGATGTTTCCAATAATTCCATAAGATCGTGAATCCAGTGAAATGTTTGGCAAATTCAATATAAGAAAGCCACCCATCATCACTGCTGAGGTGTCAGTCCTCCAACGACTGAAGGGGTCTGTATTAGTTTCCTATTTCTAAAGTAACAAATTACCAACATGTTGCAGCCTAAGATAACAAACCTTATTACTTTACAGCTTTGGAAGTCAGAAGTCCAAAACGGCTTTTACTAGGCTAAAATCAGGGTAGCTTCCCTCTAGAAGCTCTAGGGGAGAATTCACATCCTTGCCTTTTCCTGCTTTTAGAAGCTGCCTGCATTCTTTGGCTTACAGCCCCTTCTTCCACCTCCAAAGCCTGTCGTTCCATCCCGTCTCCACCGTCACATCTCCCTTCTCTGTCTCTGACACTACTGCCTCTCTCTCATAAGGACCTCACGACTGCCCACTCAGATAACACGAGATAATCTCTCCAGCTCCAAATGGACTCACATCTGAGAAGCCCCTTTGCCATATGAAGTACCATATTCAGAAGTTTAAGATGTGGACATCTTTTGGGGGGCAGGGGTGGGGGGGTTGTCCTTATTCGCCCTACCACAGGGTCTAAAGCCACAGACACCTGTCAGGACCTAGACCTTTGTCCTCTTTCTCTAGGTTTTTCTTCTCTATTCCCTATACACCATTTCCTTCCTTTTACTATCCAAGTCCATTACAAAAGGGGCTCTACTCTGCTCAAGAACTGGCATTTATTACCAATTTCAAGCTTAGCTCCTAGAAGTTAGGGAATGATGACCATATAGCTTTGAATCCTTCCAAAAGAAACTTTAAGAAATAGCAGCTGACCAAATGAACAATTCTTGTCCAACTTTATATTCGATACTTGTGGCCTGAGTATCCAGAACCAGAGACAAGACAACAAAGTATCATCTAACCAGGAGGTTAGAATCTATGTGATGAGAGGACCTACTAAACAGTTATGGACAATACACACAGTGTATCACTGAGAGACTGCAGAGATGTAGATGCTGGGTGGGGGGGAGGCTGGAAAAGGAGATCAGCGCGGAGAGAAACAACCCAGGAAGGTTGCACACAGAGAAACGACATAAGCTCGGCCTTCAAGCCTTGCTTGGATACAGACAACAGACTGTTCTTATACAGCGGGCATGACCCGGTCAGAGTATGAGAAAAACAACAGAAAAAATTGGAAGGTCTTGGGGCGCCTGGGTGGCTCAGTTGGTTAAGCAACTGCCTTCGGCTCAAGTCATGATCCTGGAGTCCCGGGATCGAGTCCCGCATCGGACTCCCTGCTCAGCGGGGAGTCTGCTTCTCCCTCTGATCCTCCCCCTCTCATGCTCTCTGTCTCCCATTCTCTCTCTCAGATAAATAAATAAAAAATCTTTAAAAAAAAAAAAAAAAGAAAAAATTGGAAGGTCTTGAAATCTAGTCAGAGTTATTTAACAGGCTATTCTAATCACTATAGACTTACTGACAGAGACCTCATAATGGAAGACTTCAGGAAGATAAATCTAGAAATAACACCTGAGGTAACTAATAATAAGAATTTACGCATTAACTTGAGCTAGAATTTGTAAGGAAACTGAGAATGATGTTGGTGGAAGCTGAATGACACAGCTGACACTTCAGAGGCAGAAAATCTCAGGAGGTAGAAGACAGATTACTTCTGCATATGGGATATGCATCAAGAAGGGGGGGAAACATCATCTAGAAGGAAGAAGTGAGATTCCTGATTTATCGAGATCAAGGAGATATTTTTTTTTTTTTTTTAAAGATTTTATTTATTTATTTATTAGAGAGCGAGCGAGAGAGAAACAGCATGAGAGGGGAGAGGGTCAGAGGGAGAAGCAGGCTCCCCGCTGAGCCGGGAGCCCGATGTGGGACTCGATCCCAGGACTCCGGGATCATGACCTGAGCCGAAGGCAGTCGCTTAACCAACTGAGCCACCCAGGCACCCATGAGATCAAGGAGATATTTGAGGTGGTTTGCAAGATGGTAGAAACGGGAGGATGGAGGTGGCACCACCAGGCTCAGGATGGTGGCCCAGGATGGTAACTCAGGATGGTCAGCACCAAGAGTCGCAGAGTGAAAGCTACCGGAATTCATGAGCCCTTGATGGACGTTTCAGATCTGAAGGGGGGCAGCTGGTGAGACTCCAAAAAACACCAGTTCATTAGAATGGATGAGAAGACATCCACCTTCAGGACTTAAGAGCACGCTATGGCACACTGTTAAACTGAAAACAGCAAGATACAGAACAGTGTGTATCATAATCTACTTTAAGAGAGATGAAAATAATCATATTCCTATATGTTTGTAGTTGTATAAAGAAACTGGAAAAATACAATAGAAATTATTAAAACTGATTATCTGGGGCAAGATGTCAGTAAAAAGGGCAAAATAAGAGCCTCTGAAATTTCACCATTCCCTAAGAGCAACCACAACACTGGCAAAAACTGTCAGAATCAATTTCCTCAGAATTTTATAAATTAACCAAAGTCTTGAAGCAGCCAAGGGAAGAGTTTATTCAAGTAAAACAGCTGAATTTTTATAACAGTGAGCGTTGTGGCATTGTAAATTACCCTAGTCCCATCTCTGGCTCCCCAGCTCCGCAGCAGCCTTGGAAAATTACAGCCCATATTTCTGGTACTAGAGGTACTAGAGCTGGAGGTTTCCCAAAGCCTCATTCCCAAAGAACAGTCATTATTTGACCTATTTGGTGGTTCCCTGGAAGACCTCCCTTGAAAGGTTGTCAGGGGCTAGAAGCCTCTAGGGAGCAGGTATTTGTTAAACATTTGCAGGCAATGTATTAAAAAAGTTGTACTGCCTGAGATGATGGAAAATAGCTGAGGCAAATGATACACAAAACCAAAAAGATTTTTAAAAAGCTGAGGGATGAGATGTTCACAGGGCTTTGAAAACTTCTAATATATTCCTGGGAATCTAGAACACCAATCATAATTAAACTATTACAAGCCAAAGAGAGGATCCTGAAAGCAGCAAGAGAGAAGAAATTCATCACATACAAGGGATCCTCATATGATTAACAGTTTATTCCTCTTCAGAAACCATGGAGGCTAGAAAGAAAAATACTGTCAACCAAGAATTCTGAATCTGACAAAACCTTCCTTCCAAAATGAAGAGGAAAGGAAAGCACTCCCAGATAAGCATCACCTGAGAGAGTCTGCTAGCAAACCTGCCCTAAAAGAAATGGAGTCCTTTATGCTGAAATGAAAGGACGCTAGACGGTAAGTCAAAATATAGAGCACCCCTAAAGGTACCTACACAGGTAAATGTAACAAGACGTGACAAATGCATTTTTTGTTTGTAACTTTTTTCCCTATCTTACTTAAAAGACAAAAACAAAGCAATAATTGTAAGTCTATGTTGATGGACATACGATATATACATGTAATTTGTGACAGTAACAGCATAAATGGGGGAGAATAGAGGTATACAGAAGGAAAATTTCTGTACACTATAAAGTTAATGGTATTAATCCAAACTAGAGTGTTATAAATTCAGATGTTAATTATAATCCCCAATAAAACCACTAAGAAAATAGCTCAAAAATTTATAGTAAAAAAGTGGTTACCTTTGTGTGTGCCCTGTGCGTGTAGGGGTTTGGGAAGAATAACGTAGACAACAGCAGCAAAAGTAAATGAGATTTTTCAGCTTACTCCTTTTATGTAGCTCTGGGTTTTTTGAGCCATGTAAATACATTACCTATATAAAAACCTTTAAAAAAAAAAAAAAAGAAGAAGAAGAGGGGTCTGTGGCCCCTCGCTAAAAGTTCGGCAATAAAGGAAATAAGAACAAATCAAAAGCAGGTAAGTGAACGAGAAATCATCGAGAGAGGGGCAGCAGAGAATATGAGAGGTGGTATCAGGAGAGTGGGTGGCAAGGAAGGGAAACTGCAGCTCACAAAAACTGCTACCTTGTTAACAAGGTGGCCATCTTTGCTCTGTGTCAACAGCTGCAAAAACGTCCATACGTGGGATAAATCTCCTTGAAGGGCATCGTGAATGTCTGAGGAAGGCGACTCCTCACGGCCTCAGCCCAGTTCTCAAACAAGGAGGGCTTAGAGGAAAGTTCCTTGCTCCCCCCTGGGGCCTGCCCTCACCTGGACAAGTGCTTTGAGGATATGCTTGTTCCACGGACCATGGCTCCTCTCCTTGCTCCAGCAGAGAGATGACCTCCGGCTTGGCAATCTGATTCCCTGTGCATGGAGGAAAAACACAGCTTTGTAAACTGCCCTTGCCTCTTCTTCCCTGAGTTCTCACTCGGGCAGAATAAGCACAGTCTCTCCCACTTCATGCTTTATAAGCATTAGGAATTAGTCCTTGAACATCAGGGCTCAAGATCATCTCAATCCTTCTGAGATGCCCATGAGGTCTTTTTTTTTTTTTTTAGATTTACCAAAGACTGTTATTGGTTGGTGGTGGTGGTGTTAAGGATTGATAACCTTTTTTAATTGAGATAGAACTGACATAATACATAATATCGGTTTCAGATATACATGATTCAATATGTGTATACATTGTGAAATGATAATAATAAATCTAGTTAATATTCATTACCATAGTTATAGCCTGTGAGCTTTTAAACACAGAGTAGCAGAAAGTATTGCAATGGAAATCGCTTCATTTACTCAGGCAGCTCCGCCTTACCCACAGAGAGCAGATGCCCATAGGTCTCCAGCATCACATCGCGGTACAGGGTCCTCTGAACAGGGTCCAGCTGCCCCCACTCCTCCTGGGTGAAGTCCACCGCCACATCCTTGAAGGTCACTGGTTCCTAAAAGAGCACAGATGTTCCTCCTCAGCCTGCTGCCACACCCTCCCATGTTCTCTGGGGATAGAGAGTGAGGCTGACTGCCCTGGGGAAGAGACAGGATAGAGAGGAACTGTCCTGGATACGTTCAGTACTCTAACTGATTTGGGTCAGGTCCCACTGGGAGCAACCCAAGGGCCCTGTATTTGGGATGTACTCTTAGGGAATTAGGTATGTGGCCCCATAATAACCACAATGAAGATGAGCAGGTCTCTCCTAAGGCTCTTACCCAATTCTAGTAATACTGGCTAGTAAGAATGGGATTCCCACCAGGGCAATGCCCGCCTTCTTCTCTGGAGATGAAGATACTGAAGGCCAGGACCAGGAAGAAAGCAGACTACAAGCACTGGGTTGGAGTCTGCTCAACATGTGGACCTAGGACCTGGATGGATGATCTAAATACTCACAGGCTGTCTTCCTGGCCACTATAGGGAGGTTTCCATTTCCAGATCTTTTCTGTCCCAAGGACTGGAGCTCAGAGTGAGACAGGTTTGAGGAGAGCAGCCCAGGCCAAAGAGAATCAGCTACAGTTGTTGTGAAAAAGCACTTGAGTTTTGGGGCGCCTGGGTGGCTCAGTGGGCTAAGCCTCTGCCTTCGGCTCTGGTCATGATCCCAGGGTCCTAGGATCCAGCCCCACATCAGGCTCCCCGCTCAGCAGGGAGTCTGCTTCTCCCTCTTCCTCTGCCCCTCCCCCTGGTTGTGTTCTCTCTCTGTCAAATAAAAAACTTAAAAAAAAAGCACTTGAGTTTTAAAATGTTCCAACTGAGCTTTTTAGGAAATCTAGAAGCCAGGAATGCTCACTAGAAAACTAGAGGGGAAGATGAATTATAACCTAAGTCTGACTTTGGCAACAAATGCATCCCTCACAGTGCTCTCTCTTTTGAAGATTTTGTTTGAGAGAGAGAGCGCGCACACGTGCAAGTGAGGGAGCACGAAGCGGGGCAGGAGGGGGGGAGGGAGAAGCAGACTCCCCACTGAGTGGGGAGCCCGACACAGGACTCGATCCCAGGACCCCGGGATCATGACCTGAGCTGAAGGCGGATGCTTACCGACTGAGCCACCCAGGCGCCCCTCTCACAATGCTCTTAAGCACTCAGTTATCTCAGCAAGTCCAGGGTGGAGTGGAGTATGCCCTCCCTTGTGGTGGGAGTGGGAGTGAGCTGTCACATGGGTAGAATGTTAGAATCCCCACAGGCCCCGACAGCTTCTAGGTCCTCCCCTCCATTTGGAAACTGGCTTTCTGGTCTACCTCTGTGTCAGTGAATTTCCCCTCTGAGAGTCCCGTGAGCCTCTACCCATGCCTTCACAGCCTGCTACGTCCCTGCCTTTGCCATGGCCTTCCTTTCTGCCCCTGCTAGTCAAGGCAAACTGAGCTTCTCTCTCATCAGGGTCAGCTGTCATGACTGGGTCTTCAGTGTGCCAACTTGTACTCTGTCAGTCTCAACTGCTCCCCTTCCACCTTCACACAACGCTTGGCTTAGAACAGAACCGATTCTGCTGCAGTGATTCCATTACTCCGAGACGCACTTAAACCTGCTCAGCCCAATCTCTCTTGGTGAAACTACGCCTAACCTTGGACTCATCAAGGCCAATACCTTGGTTTGCTTTTACAGACCTGCCTAGGCCTCAGTTTCCTTGATGGGTGATGCTTCTATGTTTTACGTAACATAAACTTTTTAATTTAAATGAACATTTGGACAGAGAAGTGCACAAAGCCTAAATGAGCTGAAATCATAAGCTCAGTGTCCTTTCACGGAGCCATCACACCAGGGGGAACAGGTGGGAGGCCATATTTTCTAACCTGGATTCTCCTGCTGTGCTCACTTCATACCACCTAATTTGCCCAGAAGGTGGCGTCTACTTAATGGCTTCCAAGTTCACCTATACTTAACAAGGTTCAAACCCACACCCTGGCAGCTATCAACCTGGTGAACTGAGCCACAAGTCAACCACCAGGCTAACCACCCCTCCCAAGACCATAATGGAATCCCCGTGCACAAACTTAAAAAGGAATAGAAGAACTACATCTAATAGACACTGAAGGACTGAAAATGATTCTGCAACCTTTAATCAAATAGTGGACATTGGCAATGATCATCAACAACTGCTAAATCACACATGAAAGGCAGACAGGGAACGAACATGTCTAAATAACATGAAGACTAATGGAGGAGCAGCTATTGTTAGCCTAATACATCACATCATCCGAAAATGGGATCACCAGACATCCTGTGCCCACTAATGCAACACAGTAGGAAGGACTCAGCACCACTAATGATGTAATCTTGTCCAAAATATGGGACCTGAATCTACTCAGCCCTCCAGTCCAATGATCAGTTACAGGAGACAAAGGGAAGAGGAACTCACCCAATGACATCAAGAGAGCAAAATCAGGCAAATCAACAAGACAAATGACCTAATTTCTTCAGTATATGAAGCACACATGATGTGTGGTCCTTTTTTGGATCCTCATTTGAACAAATCAACCATAAAAGGTATTTTGGGGACAAGTGGAAAAAATCAAACATTGCTTGGGTATTAGCTAATAAGGAATTACTGTTAATTTTATTGGGTGTGATGAAGGTAGTGATAAAGATATTATTTTCTAAAAATTATGTATCTTTTAGAAATATACACATAAGTGTTTATAAGCAAAATGACAGAATAGCTGAGATTTGCTTTAAGATATTCCAGTTTTCAAAAAGTGCCAGGATAGATGAAAAGAAAGGCAGAAAGCTGATGGTGGTTGTTACTGAACACAGGTGTTTGTAATAATGCCCCCCACCGAAAGATGTTCACATCCTAAACCCCAGAACCTATGACTGTTATCTTAATATGACAAAGGGACTTTGCAGAGATGTGATTACATTAAGGATGTTGATTTGGGAAGATTATCTTGTATCATCCAGGTGGGCTCAGTGTAATCACAAAGGTCCCTTTAAGTGGAGGAGGAGGGTCTGAGTCAAAGCAGGAGATGGGACATTGGAAGCAGAGGTTGGAGTGATGCACGTTGAAGATGGAGGTGGGGACCTTGAGCCAAGAAATGCAGGTAACCTCCAGAAGCTGGAAAAAGCAAAGAAACAGATTCTCCCCTGGAGCTTCCAAGGGAACACAGCCCTACAGAGCCCCCCCCCCTTTCTTTTGTCTTTGAAAAATGTTACCATTTATTGACTTCTGAGGGGGAGAAGACATAACAATATATGCCAAAGAAGAGGCATCAACGGGAAGATAGAGCTGGCCGATTGCCAAGAGCCTATAGACCCATCTTAGACTTCTGAGCTCTAGAACAAGAGTAAATTTATATTGTTCTAAGCCATTAAGTTTGCAGTGATTTGTTACAACGGTAACAGGAACTAACACAAGGTTCAGATTCCACCTTATGGTTTAAAAATCCCCCAAAGTTTTGTAAGAATGGGAAATACCCAGAAAAGGCCATTGGCAGGTGGTGTCCCACACATTGTTGCAAGATAGGGAACAGATGAAAGTGTGCCAGACCAAGGAAACAGCAGAGGAGATCCCAGCCCCACAGGTTAGAAGGGGCTGCAGTGGAAGAGGTTCCCAGGAGAGGCTCTGGGCCCTGAGCTTAAATGATCCAGTGAAGGCAGGCGTGAGAACCAGGCTGAAAACAGGGGAGTCTGTATTCAGGAGCGCTTTGCCAATGGTCCCACCTCCCAACTGGCCACTCCACCTCGGGGGCAGCATGACCACCAACTGCCCTGCACTTACACTTGGGCAACACTGCCCAGACCCTTCTCACACACAAGAATGTGAGGTTCTAAGGCTGCTCAGGTGACCAGCAACCCTGGAGTTGAAATCTCTTCCACAGGACACGGGGTTGGGAGGTCTGTGGCCTGACAGCCAACCGCATACCCGGGAAACCGGAAGCACAACCAACTTGGTGGTCCTGGCCCAACCAGGTCCACGGAGCTTAGAGTGAGACTTGTTGGGAGGCAGATACACAGACACACAGACACACAGACACACAGACACATAAATACAAAGGGAGGCCAATCAGGAACCAGACTGGTTCAGCCACAGCAAAGCAGGATGCTCAAAGACAGCCTTACTGCTCTTTCCCGGCAAACACAGACCGGAGGAGCCCTGGACACATGAGGAACATGTGCGGCACAGGCAGAGAGACCAAATTCAGGGGCCAAAGGAAAACAGCATATAGGCAGCAGATACAGCCAACTTTCAGTGAACTGCAATTCCATTTCCCCGATTGGAGGCTTCAGTATAAAACAGGACAGGGCGATACCAGAGGGGCTCTGAAAGAACAAGAATTCATTGAAGATGAAGACACAGCACTTGCTTCAGGAGGCCCACCATGTAAGCAGAAGGCCTCAGAAACAGAACAAATATAAAGGAATAGGACAGATTTTTTTTTTTAATACAAGAGTTCTTAAAACAAGGCAGAAAAACACTAGCCATAAATAAAGCCAGATATGTTTGAGAAAAATATCCTGGAAAACATTTGACTGATAAGACACCACAAAATTAAGACAAGCTACAGACTGGGAAAAGACAATTCGTGTAAGGCAAAGAATCAGGATCCAGAATGCCTACATATCAACAGGTCAGAGAGTACACAAATCTAAGAATGAGAGAGAAGAAATACAGATGATTAGTAATGATATGAAAACATACTCAATCTCACTAGCAATCAAGGAAATGCGAAGTGATACAATACACCTTTTTGGTCTTGAGATAAGCAAAAATTAAAAGACCTGACCCTGCCAAATGGCAGCAAAGATGCAGGGGAACGGGCACTATTCCAGAGTGGTGACAAGAGGCTTCGCACCTTCAAAGGGCCACATGGCAGCACTGGTCATACTGAAAACACACATGCACCCTAAAACTAAGCATAATTCTGCTTCTAGGGGTACGTCTACATTAACATATATATGTGTGCACAAAGTGAAATTACAAGAACGTTCACACAGCTTTTCCTGGAATAGCAAAAATGGTGGGGGCAGGGAACTTCTAAGCCCATCCATGAAAAGGATGAACAGAAGGCAAAGGGAATGAACTTACCACATGGATGGACCTTAAAGTCGACCTTGAATAAGCAAAGAAAGGCGTAGAAAAGCTAGATAGGAAAAGCACTGCTTTAAAAAAAAATAGAATAGGGGCGCCTGGCTGACTCAAGTCAATAGAGCATGAGATTCCTGATCTCAGGGTTGTAAGTTCGGGCCCCACTTTGGGTATAGAGATGACTTAAAAATCTTAAAAAAATAGAATATTACTATCTAAGTGATACATATAGAAATAGATGATCTATGTATGAGTATGAAAATAAATTAGCCGTGTACACACCATAAGCAGTCATTCTGCGTAAGCATGGGAAAAGAATGTGACTGGACGCTGTGTAAAAGGAAAACTAAGCAAATATGACAAAACATTAACTGTTCATTCAGAGTAATGGAGACCATGTTTGATTACTTTTCAGACTTTTCTGTAATTATGGAATTTGTCCAAACAAAACTTTAAACAAATAAGTATTTCTAGGGGCACCCAGGTGGCTCAGTTGTTAGTGTCTGCCTTTGGCTCAGGTCATGATCCCAGGGTCCTGGGATTGAGCCCCGCATGGGGCTCCCTGCTCAGTGGGAAACCTGCTTCTCCCTCTCCCAATCCTCCTGCTTGTGTTCTGTCAAATAAATAAATAAAATCTTAAAAAAAAAAAAAAAGTATTTCCAGATTTCCAGTAGCTGTTATCAAAGTGGAAGGAATCGTGGACTGCCAAACAGGAAGAAAAAAAACACCCCCAGCTGAATAGCTCTATGTTGGGGCCCACAGTTCATTGGAGGCCTTGAAGATGCAGAAAATGCAAAACCAAGACTGGACGTTAAACAGAAAGAAGCGATGGGGGAAGTCAGGGACCAGTATTACCAGCTGTGGGGACAAGAGAGACCCTAGAAGCTAGGACAGGAAGGAGTGAGCCGTTCCATTCCCAGGTAACCCTTAAACTTGTACTTTACAAACATCTGCTAGGATGACTGGAAAATGTCTCACCCAAATTTCCTGCAATCATTCTTGCACGTTTCACCTTGTACGTATGTATGAACACTTACCGGGGCTCTCTACAGCACTTTATGGAATCTGCTAACCAGCCGCCATGGGAAGGTTTGAGGGAAGATGCAGAGGGTGCTGAGATGGGTTTCAGCTCCTGCATTATCTGAAATCATGGACAGTTGGCCCATTCATGTCATCTGGGGAAATTCAGATGTACTTCTTTGGCATCTTCACAATCTCATTAGTATTTTAGTGCAAGTTCTTTGCAGGGAAGGAAAACAACTATGTGCACATCCTCAAGACGAGAGATGAGTGCAGAGTATTACTACTGTTTATGTGCATGTTTATCATGCAGAAAGCATCGGTGGATTGTTATACAGGGGTTTGAGAGTTTCCACATTTGAGGAAGCTGGCTGAAGTTTTTTTTAGATGGGATATTATTATTTTCCCTATTCTTCAAAATAATTGGATCTGGGCTCCCACTAGTTGAAACTTCACTATCCAACATGAACCCCAAAATGGACTATTCAGATAACAAGGGATGACGGCACTTGACGTTTTCACCAGGTGAATGCTTTATTTCAGTATTTAATTTGGAGGGAACAGCAGAGGGACATACAGAGCTCTTGCTAGTGTTCCTGAAGACCTCGCTTAATATAAAACTCATATGATTCAAGTCTTGAGTTTTCCACAGGGAAAAATCCGAAGTGAGTGTGGGGAGGGGGCGAGGAGCATGTACTCAGAAATCACAACTCTTCAGACATTGGAGGGTGTTGTCATTTTAATTCTCCATTTTATTTTCTCAGCATTAACCCTAGTAATTCTCAGAAACCCTCACATAAATTAACAGCAGAGTGCAGCCCAGCGGTTATTAAAGCTTCTTCACAGCATTTTATTACAGCTAACTTCTGCTCCCAAGCGACTGATTCGGGGCCCATCTTTCAGCCTAGCCTCACTGCTGATTCCGTTACAGAATCTAAAAAGGACTATATATCATAGCAGCGGTGAACAGCACAGTCACCCAAGTTCTGATGCCAAACCACCACCACTCTGCATCCCGTGGTTCGGCCCGGCTGCCTTCCTAGGACAGCAGTGCTGCCACGGGGGAGCAGCGTGCTTGCGATGCACTTCGCCAGTCAGCTTTGAAACTGGGAGATTCATTACATTTTTTTTTAATTTGGGGGAGGCATAAAGTTGAAATTTTATTAACATTTATATATCTCAGTATCTCATATTTGTTTAATCCGTTATTTTAACTTAGAAAAGAAAAACTTATATATAGTAATGAAACTATTTTTCTTCATCTTTCATAGTAGGGAGTCAAAGGGTAAATGTAAATTTCATGAATCAGGATGAAAATCTCTCACTTAGAAATATGGAGATAACCCTAAGGAACCAAAAACAGTAAGTTAAAAATGGCTGCCTCTGAATCACAAGAAGAAATAAAATGCTGATATGCACTACAACATAAATGATCCTTAAAAACAGAAACAGACACGAAAGGCCATATATTGTATGATTCCCTTTATGTGAAATGTCCAGAATAGACAAATAAATAAAGTAAATTAGTAGCTGCCAGGGGTTGAGGGCGGTGGGAACAGGGAGTGACTACTCATGGGCTCAGGATTTCTTTTTAGGGTGATGAAAATGATCTAGAAGTGGGTATTGGTTGGTAATAGTTGTCCAATTCTGTGAATATATGAAAAATCACAGAACTATACATTTTAAAAGGGTGAACCTATGGTATTTGAATAATATTTTAATACAGTTGTTATAAAAAAGCTTTGTTTGTAAGTGGCTGCTTCTAATGAAGAGGCTGGGCAGGAGAAAAGGAAGAGGAAACCTTTCCAGTATCATCTACCCTGCTATCCTATTTCCTGCCACCTTTCCCGCATCAACTCTGCTGTCCTATTTCTCTCAGGAGCCATCCTTACGCCTTTACAGTCACGAAGTTCCCCTGCTTTGACTCCCTTACAGCTCTAAGGTCTTCTCCTAGGCCCTGGTCACACGGACATCTGAAATGCAAGCCTGCTTCCCACAGCCCCCTTCTCCCACACACTCCTGCCAGGGACATCCCTCCAGCCACATTTTAGACACTGCTGCCTCCTGCTCCCAACACTTAGGAGGCTCTTTATTACCACCAGGATGGAGCCCTGGCTCTGCAGCAGGCGTTCAGGGCCTGGCAGCGTTCATCCTAGCCTCTCCATCCTAGATTCTAATTGGGGTCAGCCCTCACCCAGACGCTGGTCACGCCGTGCCCCCGCACCCCACACACACCAGCGGCGCTGTAAAAGGCCAGACCTCTGCTTCCCGGGCTGCGGAACCCCTCTCACCTCTTGGTGTAAGTGTGTCATGTCTCCAGGCAGTCTCTCTCCCCACAGCGGAAGGATTCCAGCCGCTCTGTGCCCCAGTGACTCTACGCAGACTGACCCACTTCCCACGGCATTAGTTGGGCTCGGCTCCTCCAAGGTTTGGGGCCTCCCTAAGCATCTCAGGCTTATGTCCTGAACCACATATACACCACCAGCAGGCCATGAGGTCTCGGTAGCTGAGTGAACCATCTTGGAAAAGGGACTGAGAATTCCTCAGAACCAGGGCTTGAACTCGTCCATGTTCCCCTCCCAGCAAGCACAGAGCTCACAGGACAGCATCAAACTGAATCAGGCACTGAATACATGAGGCAAGGTGTGAGGAGGAAAGGGGGGCTGCCAGCTAAAAGGGTTGCCCCTGATCCCCCAAAACAACACACAGCACAGCTAGGGCTTAGGAATGTGAATAGGCTGGTTGATAATGTGGCTCCAAGTTATAGAAAACTGTTTAAATTCTTCCTGAATGCTCAGAAAGCAATAAACTTCTGGCCAATTCCTTCTCTACCCAAACTCTAGCTGTTATGAAGTGAGGAACATATAGACTAGGATGGCGGGGGACAACCTGGACACCTTAGGGAACAGGACAGCCCTTCAGGAAAAAGTAGAAGCCCACCTCACCTGGATCTGGGCTGTTGGAAGCCCAGTGGCCCTCCTCTCCTCCTTGGGGTTCTCTTCCACATGCCAGGTGGAGTCCTGAGGACATAGAGCTGAGGAGGAAAACAAAGTCACGGAGGCAGCTCTCCCTGCCAGAAGTATGCCCACATAAGTCCTTTATCCTGGGGGGAGGGCTCAGGGAGAGCCAGTTCCTGGCCCTCTCTGCTGGGCAAAGGAAAAGACTCATCTCCTCATTTTATAGATGAAGGAAATGGGCTCAGAGAAGATAAGGGATGTGCCTAAACATGAACCCTGCACTGCCCCCCTTTGCTCTGAGGCACTGTCTTTGAGAAGTAGTGCCATTCACATCCTTTCTGGGCCTGAGCCACAAATGGCCACACATTTATTCTCACGCACCCTGTCCTGGAGGTGTCACCATCACTTTATCTCCCAGTGCCATGTTCTGATCCTTTCCTGTTCCAGCTCTGCACAGAGACAGATCTGGACCAGAGTCCCCCACTCTCCCAAGCCCTAAATCCCCCAGCTCGGATTCCTGGCCAAGGAAGGTCAGTTCTGGGAGAAGCCAGGACAAGCAGCCAACATGGCCAACGGGGACACAGGCTCTTGACTCACCCCAGGAGGCCCATGGGTCAACAGCTGCCATTCCCCAGGACTGGTCTGTAAGGACACCTGCATCAGATCAGGTTAGGGCAAGGAAAGGAAAGGCACTGTGACAACAATCCTAGTGACTAAAGGCAACAAAATGGAAAAGGGGATTTGCCTCACTAATGGGTGTAACAAAGTTCCATAAACAGAGCCCAAAGCGTGTGACAAAATCCAACATCATAAGCTAGATTTATACCAGAAATGCATAGGTAAGTCACTATTAGAAAATCTGATGTGATGTAGCCACAGAACAATTAAGAACAGAATCCCTTAAACAGCTCATGAGATATCTGATAAAATGTTTAACATTACCTAATTTTTAAAAAAAAATCTAAGTAGTAAGACACTCCCTCGATGTCTTTACTGACAGATATATGAAGCCTAACTTAAAGAGAGAATACCACTGACATCACACTATTTAGCACTGTTCTTAAACTACACGCGAATGTTATAAGAACGAAAAACAAAAATAAAGGTAAAATATAGCAGTGATAGAGAAATTCTGACTGGATGTATGACTGTCTAAGAAATCCCACAAATCACTAGAAAATCTCTTAGAACTAATGAGACATCTTAGGACTATAAAATATACAAAAATTATATGGTGTTTTACACCAAGAAGTTTCCCTTTTCACCAACAAACAAGTTGTTTTTCTTTTTAATCTTTTTTTTTTTTTTTTTTTTTTTTTTTAAGATTTTACTTATTTATTTGACACAGCGAGAGAGGGAACACAAGCAGGGGGAGTGGGAGAGGGAGAAACAGGCTTCCCGCGGAGCACGGAGCCCGATGCGGGGCCTGACCTCAGGACCCTGGGATCATGACCCGAGCCGAAGGCAGACGCTTAACGACTGAGCCACCCATGTGCCCGTTTTTTCTTTTTAAATGTCACTCAGTTCTAATTCTATACCAAGACCAAGAGACCCCCTCCAATCCCCCAAAACCCTCAGCCCCTGCCCAGCTTTGACCCCTAGCTGCAGCAGGTTGCTGCTGAGGCGGCCCAGAAGAAACAGAATTTGGACTCACCCCACGAGGCCCACGGGTTGATGGCTGCCATCTCACAAGATCAACTGACCAGGTGCCTGCCCAGGTGCACGGGATTCGGGTGATTCACGGAATGCAATTGCAGCACCAACCTAATGACAGATGGAAAACACAAAAGTGGTCCTTTCTCTGGAGAAGATCGAGGGAACAAAGACAGCCCATCCACAGAAGCAACAGAAGACTTCTGGGGAGCATCATAAGAAAACAGAATTTAGGGATGCCAGGATGGCTCAGGCAGTTAAGCATCTGCCTTCGGCTCAGGTCATGATCCCAGGGTCCTGGGACTGAGTCCCACGTGGGGCTCCCTGCTCAGTGGGGAGCCTGCTTCTCCTGCCTGCTGTTCCCCCCGCTTATGTGCTCTCTCTCTCTCTCTCTGACAAATAAAATCTTAAAAAAAAAAAAAAAACACCAAAAAACAATTTACATGTCAAAAACAACAGAATGAAGAGAGTTGAATAAGCTAAAAAAAGAGCACAATCCAGGATGAGAGGGTGGAAATTTGTCAGTGGCTCCCAAGAGACAGCCAGTGACAACTTCCAGGTAACTTTTTGGTGATTTACAAAAATTACTGTAAAATCTACCTGCACCACCCAAAAAATCAGTGGCTGCCTAGAGCTGGCGGGGAGGGAGGAATGCGGACTGACCGCTTAATGGGTGCAGGGGTTTCTTTTGGGAGGTGACGAAAATGTTCTGGAATTAGATAGTTTTTTATTTCACAACTCTCTAAATATACAACAAAACCCCTGAATTGTAGTCTAAAATGGTTAATTTTATGTTATGCAAATTTTATCTAGAAGGAAGGAGGGGAGAGAAGCAAGAAATCAACCTGCAAAACCTACCAGGCCCGAGCCTGTCTGCTGGTGTGGAGCCCAGACCACCAACTCCCCAGGTTCCCAGTCTTTGTGCGAGTCCCGAGACCTCGGGGTTCCCAGGCCAACTGGCAGCGCTCTGCGGATTCCTGGGAGCGTGTTTAAAGCACCAGGACGCCTACTGGGCCCCAGGAACACCGGGATCTGCGCCAGAACTCAGAGGAGGCAAACTACTCTGCACCGCTGTTTGCAACTCAACCAAGTCCGCGGTCACCGCAAGCTGAAAGGAACCGCGGCCCGCTCCCCTCCCACGTTCGCCGTCGTCCTTCGGCGCCTCCGGTGAACCCGCGGGGACGAGACACCCGCTGGGGCAGAAAGCTGTCCATTCCCGCAGGGCCTCAGAGGCGTCCTCGTCACCTGCTGCCGGGCCTCCCGCCCGACTTCCCCCACCACCCCCGGCGCGGACGGGATGCTCCGGGGCCCGTACCAGCGAGCGGCCCGCCTTACCTGGTCCGCGGCTCCCGGCCTCCCACCCCTGCGAGCCGGTCCCCGCCGCTCTCGGCAAGCGACTTGGCAAACTCGGGATCGCTCGGCCGGGGGCGTCCGGCTTTTGTTCCGCTCCAAGGTTCGGCCCGGCGGTGCCCTTGGGATCCTCGCGCGCGGCGGGGGAGACAAAGGCGTGCCGGGCCAGCGGCCGCGACCCGCGCCAGGCCCGACGTGCAGGGTTTCCCCCGGGCCCGCCCAGCCGGCCCAGCGCGGCCGCGAGCCCGGAGGCGGGAGGCGGGAGGGTGGGAGAACCAAGGGAAACGGGGGCGCGAAGCCAGCGCGGAAAGGGCAGGTGCGGGAGCCGCCCTGGCGCCGCGCTGGCCCCGATGGCAGGCGCCGCGTCTTCCCGCTCGTTCTCCCGACCCTCCCAGTCCTCGGCGTCGGCGGCAGCGACAACCCCACCGCCTCGGCACCCGCCTCACCTCGGCGGCGGACAATGGCGGCCGCTCCCCCGGCGTCGACCAGGACGCGCCGCGCGGGCTCCTGGGAGTTGTAGTTCCGGGCGGTATGCTTCCGGTTGGTCCGGAAGCGTCGTCATGGCAGGTCCAGGGAGCAGCTCCGCCTCGAGTCCCGCCTCCGCTGCGTCAGGGGCTTACCTGGGTGACTAGTATTCTAGCCCCCGGCGAACCGGACGCTGCTGTCCCGGGCCTGGACCACCCTCCCTGCCGCCGCTGCCGAACTCCGGAAGGCCTGGGTAGGTCGCGACCCCGTGAGCCTCAGTTTGCCCGTCTGTGAAATGGGGGCTCACGGTAGCTGCCCTTAGCAGTGCGACCTTGACGAAATCTGATAGTTTTCTGCGTCCCATACGCAGGTCTGAACGCTTTCAAGGGGTCCTTTGGTTTAACATTGACAATACTGTGCGGAGGTGGCTGTTCTGAGCTCCCTTTCCAGATGAGGAGGCTGGTCTGAAGCTTCTCCTCGCATATGAAGGCCTTGTGTTTAGAACATGAGGGTTGTTCCCAGATCTCTTTCTGGATGGCGAAGCTTAAGGGGAGCCCAAATTACACGGACCTGTGTTGTGGTGTTTCACATTGCGAGGCGCTGAAGACTCGAGCAGGGAACACGGTTAACGAAATGTGTGCCTGGCGGCTGTGACCCAAACCGCTCTTCAAGGGCATGGACCCGGATGACGAAAGGGCTCTCCCCCAGCACAGGGGGGATTCCTGGGCCACCGCCCCCAGCCTGCAGCGCTGGCTGAACCTGGAATCCTCGGCCCACTGACAGCTCTTTGGGACCCTGTTGGAACCTCCTTCCCGCCTGAGTTTGAAGTGACCCTCACCCCGAGCTTCCCTGCCCCCCCCTTTCCTCCTTGTTCCTGATTCATCTTGCCTGTGCATTTGTCCACCCCAGCTGGGGGAACAGCACGGTGATCAGAGCGGGGCAATGAGGGGCCTGATTGCAGACAGCCTTAGGGGCATCGTCATGGCTCTGACTCTGGCTTTGAGTGAAATGGGAAGCCACCCCATGGTCGGGAGCAGAGCGCTGATGAGCTCTGACCTCACCAGAAGGTCACTTCTGTCTCTGTGTGGAGAAGAGACTAGGAGGGTGAGGGAAGGAGCAGGATGATCCCTGAAACCAATGCAGCAATCAAGGTGGGAAATGATGGCAGCTTAGATCAGAGTGATCGGCGTCCAGACGCGGACGTTAGTATTTTAAAGGTAGAGACAACAGGTAGTAGGTTCAAGGTTTTGCTTCATGAGCTGCAGTCCAGCCTGTAATACCCAGAGCAAGGCAGGCTTCTCAAGGAACAGCTATTCACCAAGGGCCTTTTTGGGTAGAGCATGGGTTACAGGGGTGTGAGGATTCCGCTTCCCTGACGCAAGCCCTCCCGCACTCCATTTACCCCAGTGTGCTGCGTAGCACTCAGTTCTCTCCGTGCTATGAGGTGGCAAAGGCTGGGCTGCACAGCCATCTTGGATGCCCCTACTCTGGGGGTCTGAGCTATTTCCGAGCTGCCACAGTTTTCTGAGTGGGACAAGATCAGAGCAGTAGGACAATCTGGGTACTCCTGGGGCATGCCTTTCCTCTGAGAGATGCCTAAGGCGTGGTCGCCCCATACCACCTGCAGGGCTCTGGCTGGTTCCATTTCTTCACAGCCAGATGATGAGAATGAAAGGTAAAGGAAGGGGAGTCCTGAGCACATTCTTGGAACAAATAAGACCTTTTATGAGAGTATAACCGTAGGGTCACCAATAGTAAAATAACTAGTACAAATAAGTTAGACTTGAAGTTATCTGTGCTCTCAAATCCTAGGATCAACTCATCTTCACCAGCTAGGAGCCCAGGGTCATTAAGTTCAACATTCCGTGGGCTTGTGAGTCCTCCACGTGGAAGTCAGCATGCCTCCCTGCTCAGTGGCCATGCAGAAGCTTCTCCTTGCACAGCTCTTCCTGGCTGCCTTTGCCACCAGCTCAGCATTCAGCCTCCAGCTTTTCTCGTCCCAGGGATTTAATGGTAGAGGTCTGCTCATTTTTCTTTTAAGAAAAACATGTAAAATATAATGAAGTTGTGAGGAATTCAGTGAAACCCTATTAAAACACTCCTAAGCTGAAAAAAAAATTATCCATGTAGCTGAAACCCCCATGTTCCCCTCTTCCACAGAAACTGCCTTTCAGAGACAGCCACTATCCTGAATGAAATATGGATCGCTCTGTGTTTTTGGAAATTTTACAACATATATGTATCCCAGAGCAATACAAAACATGTACTTTGCATGTTTTGCATTCATATAAATGTATCAATATAAGATTTTATCTGCAACTTGCATTTTTTGCTCCATGTATTTATCATTGCAAGATTTATCCTTTTTGATATGTGAAGCTTTATTTATTTTCACGGCTGTCTAGTTTCCTGTTCAATGAGTATACCAGAACTTGTTTATACTGTCTACTTTTGATGGCCACTTAGGTTCCTTCAGTAAATATTCATTAAAGAACCTACTATGCAGGGTGCCTGGGTGGCTCAGTCGGTTAAGCATCCAACTCTTGATTTCGGTTCAGGTCATGATTTCAGGGTCCTGAGATTGAGCCCCGCATCAGGCTCCGGGCTCAGCAGGGTGTCTGCTGGAGATTCTGTCTGTCCCTCCCCCCAGCTCTCTCATGTGCTCTCTCTGTCTCTCTCTCTCAAGTAAGTAAACAAATCTTTAAAAAAAATAAGAACCTATAATGCAGGAGCTGGGAATAAAGTAGTGAGTAAAAATCACAAAACCACTGCCCTCAAGGAGCTCACATTCTGGAGGAGAGTGCACAATAGAAAAATAAGTAAAGGGACGCCTGGGTGGCTCAGTCGGTTAAGCGTCTGCCTTCAGCTCAGGTCATGATCCCAGGGTCCTGGAATCGAGCCCCGCGAGGGGATCCTTGCTTGGCAGGGAGCCTGC
Organism: Phoca vitulina; assembly: GCF_004348235.1. Classification (NCBI taxonomy): domain Eukaryota; kingdom Metazoa; phylum Chordata; class Mammalia; order Carnivora; family Phocidae; genus Phoca; species Phoca vitulina. The sequence goes on along the minus strand of NW_022589755.1, from coordinate 536,059 downwards.
TTCTCCCTCTGCCTGCTGCTCCCTCTGCTTGTGCTCTCTCTCTCTCTGACAAATAAATAAAACCTTAAAAAAGGAGAGAGAGAAATAAGTAAAATATATAACACATCGGATGGGGATAATTGCTAAAGGCCAAGTAAGGAGGGGGGCAAAGAATGGGGGAGGAGGTGGTTGTGATTTTAAGTTGGTGGCTCAGGGAAGGGCCCACTAAGAAGGTAATATGCAAGCAAAGACCTAAAGGCAGGGAGAAAGCCAACCATGCAGGTATCTGGGGAAGAGCATTGCAAGCAAAAGGCTTCCAGCTCCTATAAATGATGTTGCTATGAAAATTCATATACAGGTCTCCTTATGGACAGACGCAGGGGCTCTCTGGGGTAAGCCCTCAGAGTGGTCCTGATGGGCCATAGCAAATGAATATTTATGTCCAGTGTTGGTAGATGTTTCCAAAAGGATTGCACCTTTTCTTTTCTTTGTTTAAAGATTTTATTTATTTGACAGAGAGAGACACAGTGAGAGAGGGAACACAAGCAGGGGGAGTGGGAGAGGGAGAAGCAGGCTTTCCACTGAGCAGAGAGCCCGACGCAGGGCTCAATCCCAGGACTCTGGGATCATGACCTGAGCCAAAGGCAGACGCTTAACGACTGAGCCACCCAGGCGCCCCAGGATTGCACCTTTTTTTTTTTTTTTTTTTAAAGATTTATTTATTTATTTGAGAGAGCGAGAATGAGAGAGAGAGAGAGAGAGAGTACATGAGAGGGGGGAGGGTTAGAGGGAGAAGCAGGCTCCTCGCCGAGCAGGGAGCCCGATGCGGGACTCGATCCAGGGACTCCAGGATCATGACCTGAGCCGAAGGCAGTCGCTCAACCAACTGAGCCACCCAGGCGCCCAGGATTGCACCTTTTCATACACCTCCTAGCAACGGTTAGGAGTTCCACTTGCTCCACATCCTCACCAATGCTTGGTAGTGTCAGCTTTTTAAATTAAAAAGTATGGGTAGAAAATGGTATTTCATTTTGAGATGTTTGCTCTTCTCTTATTGGTGAGATTCAGCATCTTTTCACAGTGTTAGCCATTTGTGTGTTCTCTCCTTGAATTAACATCTCACTTCATGCGTTTTTCTCTCAGGTTGTCTTTTTCTTCCTGGCTTGTAGAAATTCTTCACAGAAATTTAACATTAATCCTTTATTAGGAATGTATCCTTTCCAAGTTTTGACTTACCTTTTACTTTGTTTATGGTATCTTTTGAAGCAAAGACGGATTTTTTTAAAATGTCTTTTCCAGGACAACTGGATGGCTCAGTCAGTTGAGCTTCTGGCTCTTGATTTCCGCTCAGGTCGTGATCTCAGGGTCCTGGGAAGGAGCTCCCCGTTGGGCTTCGTGCTCAGTGGGGGGTTGGCTTGAGATTTTCCCTCTCCCCCAAATTGTTCTCTCTCACTCTCAGATGAATAATTCTTTTTTTTTTTTTTAAGATTTTATTTATTTATTTGACAGAGACACAGCGAGAGAAGGAACACAAGCAGGGGGAGTGGGAGAGGGAGAAGCAGGCTTCCAGCCGAGCAGGGAGCCCAATGTGGGGCTTGATCCCAGGACCCTGGGATCACGACCCAAGCTGAAGGCAGATGCTTAATGACTGAGCCACCCACGCGCCCCTCAAATGAATAATTTTTTTTTTTTAAAGATTTTATTTATTTGTGTGACAGAGAGAAAGAGAGGCAGCGAGAGAGGGAACACAAGCAGGGGGAGTGGGAGAGGGAGAAGCAGGCCTCCTGCCAAGCAGGGGCCCGATGCGGAGCTTGATCCCAGGACCCTGGGATCATGACTAGAGCCGAAGCCAAACGCTTAAGGACTGAGCCACTCAGGCGCCCCTCAAATGAATAATTCTTAAAAAATAAAAGTAAAATAATGTCCTTCCCAATCTAAGATTCCTTTTATTCCATTTTCTTGCCAATTGCCTTGGCCAGAACCTCCATTACAATGTTGAATAGAAGTGGTGCGATCAGACATCCTCACCTTGTTCTAATCTTCGGGGGTAAGCATTCAGTTTTTTACCGGTATGATATTACCTGTGGATGTAGATGTCCTTTGTCAGGTTGAGGACATTGCCTTCTATTCCAAGTTTGGTGAGAGTTGTTTGTTTGTTTTTTCTTAAAGATTTTATTTATTTATTTGACAGAGAGAGACACAGCGAGAGAGAGAGCACAAGCAGGGGGAGTGGGAGAGGGAGAAGCAGGCCTCCCGCCGAGCAGGGAGCCCGATGCGGGGCTTGATCCCAGGACCCTGGGATCATGACCTGAGCCGAAGGCAGACGCTTAACGACTGAGCCACCCAGGCACCCCTGTTTGTTTGTTTTTTAAATCAGGAATGACTGTTGGATTTTGTCAATTTTTTTCTGCATGTATTGAGATAATCATATACTTTTTTTTTTAGCTTGTTAATACATTGAAATACATTTATTGATTTTGGTTAAACCAACCCTGCATTTTTTAGATAATCCCACTTGGTCATGACTTTTTAAATTTCTATTATTTTATTATTATTGGATTCAATTTGCTAAAATTTTGTTTATAAAATATTCGCAGCATATACATTTAACAAAGGACTTGTATCCAGAATATATACACAACTCCTACAACTCAATAATAAAGACAAACAACCTAACAAAAAATGGGCAAGAGGCTTGAATAAACAATGCCAAGCAGCCAATAAGCACATGAAAAAGTATTAACTACTATTAGTCATTACACCAGAATGAGATATCACTAAACACTCACTAGAGGGGCACCTGGGTGGCTCAGTCAGTTGAGTGACTCTTGGTTTCGGCTCAGGTCATGATCTCAGGGTTGTGGGATTGAGCCCTGCGACTGCCTCTGCACTCCGTGGGGAATCTGCTTCTCTCTCTCCCTCTGCTCCCCTTCCTTCCCCCCCCACCGCTGGTGTGCTCCCTCTAAAGTAAATAAATCTTTTAAAAAATGCTCATTCACTAGAATGGCCAAAATGAAAAAGACAGTGCCAAAATTTGGTGAGGATGTGGAGCAGCAGGAATTCTAATACATGGCCGGTACTTGCAGAAAGTATTACAACCACTTTGTAGAACTGACAGTTTCTTAAAAAGCTGAGCATACATCCACCCAGCCATGTCACCTCTAGGAGTTTCCACAAGAGAAATGAAAGCATATGCCCATAAAAACAAAACAACCTTGATAAGTATGTTCATAGCACCTTTACTCATAGTAAGCAAAAACTGGGAACATCCCAGGTTTCCATCAATCTGAGAATGGATAAATTGTGCTATATTTATACAATGGAATAAATACTACACAGCAACAAAAAAGAATTACTGATCTATGTAATGACATAGATAAGTCTCAAAAATTTTTTGCTGAGGGAAAGCAGCAGACACAAAAATGCACAAAATATATGACTACAATCTCACCGTAGTAAATTCTAGAATTGGCAAAAATAACCCATGCTGATAGAAATCACTGCTTTGGGATATATAGGGAAGAAGTGTCTGGGGACAAGGGACAAGAAAGAACTTTCTGGGGTAATGGGAATGTTCTGTGTCTTAATAGGTGTTTGCCAAAAATGATTTAGTGGTGTACCTAGAAGAGCATTTCACTGTTCTGGGTACTCAGCAAAATTCTAGGCTAAGGGGATTTTTTTCTTACAGATTTTATTTATTTTAGAGACAGAGAGCAATGGGGGGGAGGGGCGGAGGGAGGAGAGACTCTCAAGTAGACTCCCACTGAGCATGAAGCCCAACATGGGACTTGACCCCACAATCCCGAGATCACGACCTGAGCCAAAATCAAGAGTCCGATGCTCAACCGACTGAGCCACCCAGACGCCCCTAGGCTAAGGGGATTCTCAAGAAAAGTAATTCTCAGGAAATTACTCTTGCACTTAGGGTTTTTCCCGCCCCGAATCTGGGGCTCTGTTCCACCAGCCCACTGTCATCAAAGGCCAGAGCCTTTGTGCAGTTGCTCCATCAGTGACCAGCCACTTTGATGCCCACCTGCACCCAGCCCAGGTATTTGTCTCCAGCATGGCACTGGGCTCACCTGTAAAAGGTTTTCCTCTCTTTGGAATTCATCAAGTTTTCCTTGCTTCCACCTCTCCTCAGTAGCATATCATAGAGGAATATCCAGGTAGATACTCATGAACATCATATACAGGGATCGAGGATCAGTATCTTACTGGAATGGAAATTTTATTCAGAGTTGGTGAAATTCCGTTGTAGATTTGGAGGGATCTTTAAAGGCTATACTTTTTCTTTTTTTTTTAATTCACATTAGCTGCATCCTGGTTTTGTCAGTTGTGTTTACGTCCTGCACGTCTATAGATGAAGACATTTTTACTTCTCACAAATGAGGGACACATCAACCTATCATGCTCACATCTCTGGCTTGGAGAGCCAGTCTTGCTCCACCAGAGTCCCCAGATGAGGCATTTGTCTTCTGGCACAGCTGCTGAGGCCCATACAGCTGGCTTTTAAGAAGCAAGTGTGTTTCCTTATGGACTCATTTTTTAAGCTTTTAATCTTTCTCTCTGTCTCTCTCCTATACACACATACTGGCTCTTGTATATTAGGTCAACCTCCCAGGGTAACAGCACTGATAATAGCCCTGCCTACACACACATGAATGATCTGTGTTCTATTTCCCACCCAGTAACATGGGATAAGGAAAATTTTGGATTTCATGATTTTAATATTATTCCTGGATGAAAATAATGTTCTTTTAAATTCCAATTATATACATTTATTTTAAACAAAATCACTTGAAGTTAAAGGGAAAGAATATATATTGCTTACAATCCCACCATCAACACGGAACAAATTATTAACATGTGGGTGACATTTTTCCACAGAGCTCCCCTAGGAAAGACTTATAATTTCATAGAATTGGGATCATCCGTGTTGTTATGAACCTAATTTTGTCTCCCAATAATATGCCATTTAATTTTTGCACCATAATAACGTAAACTTTCTCCTATTGGGGAGCATTTAGTATTTTGCTGTTATAAACCATGCTATAACAAAGGTCCTGCCCACATTTTCATAGCTGAGCAGTTATTTCCATGGATAAATTGCAAAGGTGAGATTGCTGAATCAACTCATGAACGTACTTTGCATTGGACACTTCCAACTTAAGTACCCTATGAAGAGGGTATACCTATCCATGGGTGCTGAATAATAGAATCCATTTCCTACACTTTCTTAGTTTTTTTTTTTTTCTTAAGTAAACTCTACCCCCAACATGGGGCTTGAACCCATGACCCCAAAATCAAGAGTCCCATGCTCTACTGACTGAGCCAGGCAGGCACCCCCATTTCATAATATTTTTTAAAGATTTTATTTATTTATTTGAGAGAGAAAGACAGAGATAGTGAGAGAGAGCAGGAGTGGGGAGGAGAGGGAGAAGCAGACTCCCCGCTAATGCGGGATTTAATCCCAGGACCCTGGGATCATTACCCGAGCCGAAGGCAGACCCCCAACAACTGAGCCACCCAGGCGCCCCTCCAACATAGTCTTTTTAAATCATTGTCAATCTTCACCTGCCAATTAGCCTCTCTAGACTGTGTTTTCTGCATCTATAAAATGGAAATAACAGAAGAACTTGCTTCACCAGGATCTCTGTATTAAATGAGGTAATGTAGACTGCACGATTGGGGTACTGCCTACCTCATAACAGCTGCTCAAATATTTATTTTTTTTTAAAGATTTTATTTATTTATTTGACAGAGAGAGAGAGATAGCGAGATCAGGAACACAAGCAGGGGGAGTGGGAGAGGGAGAAGCAGGCTCCCCTCTGAGCAGGGAGCCCCATGTGGGGCTCGATCCCAGGACCCTGGGATCATGACCTGAGCCGAAGGCAGACGCTCAACCAACTGAGCCACCCAGGCGTCCTCAAATATTTATTTTCATCATTTTAATTTGCATCCCTTTGATGACTGATGAACTCATGTACTTTTTAATGTATTTGTTGTCCATTTGTATTCCTTTTGTGAATTTCCTGTTCATACAAAGGACTAGTGAGGAACCTTTTGTCTTGGTCCTCCCTGACTGGAACGGAGATGGCTCTACATCTGGGGTTGGCAAGGCTTTTCTGATAAATATCTTACCTTTCCAGGCTATGCAACCTCTTCACAACTACTCAGTTCCACCTTAGTGTGTTAAAGCAGCCATAGACAATATGGAAATGACTGGGCGTGGCTATGTTCCAATAAGACTATTTACAGAAACACTTGGGCCAGATTTGGCCTGTGGGCCATAGTTTGCCAACCTCAGTGCTAGTGTCACCATTTAAGCCTGATATCATATGATAAAAATATTTTTTTCCTGGGGCGCCTGGGTGGCTCAGATGGTTAAACGTCTGCCTTCGGCTCAGGTCCTGATCCCAGGGTCCTGGGATCGAGCCCCACATCGGGCTCCCTGCTTGGCGGGGAACCTGCTTCTCCCTCTCCCTCAACTGTTCCCCCTGCTTGTGCTCTCTCACTCTGTCAAATAAATAAATAAAATCTTTTTTTAAAAAATATTTTTTTCCTGTTACCAGGGTTTTTTTATCCTTAAATAATCTTTAAATATTAAATTTTATCAACTTCTTTCTCAGTAATCATTGAGATGACTAGGTTTCCCCATTGATTGATTAAAATGGGGTATTATGGTTATGTATTTCCTAATACTCAGTACCCTGATTCCTGGAGTGAATGTTCCTGAATTCAAATGTACTAGCTACGCCATCTTTACTGGCAGGATCTGATCTGGAAACTTTCCATTAATAGTCCTGAGAGATATTGGCCTTTAATTGTTCTTTGAGTTTTGACAAACTGGTATCACAAGAGAAGTAAATATTCAGCTTTCTACATGTTCTGGAACAGTTGCGTATCAGCATAGAGCCTGTCCCAGGACTCAATCTCACAACCCTGAGATCACGACCCGAGCCAAAACCAAGAATCTGATACTTTGCGCCACCCAAGTGCCCCTCTCCTCTTTGTCTTTTCATTTACTGTAAAATTGTAGCAGTTAAAAAAAAAAAAGATTTATTTATTTGAGAAAGAAAGAGAGAGAATGTGTGAGCAGGGGAGGGGGCAGAGGGAGAGGGAGAGAAACTCGTGGGGCCCGACACAGGGCTCGATCTCATAACCTGAGCTGAAACCAAGAATCAGGATGCTCAACCGAGCCCCGCAGGTGCCCCATGAAATTGTAGCAGTTTTGAACATAAAAAGAAAAGGAAAGCCACACAATATCCAAAGACTTTTATTGATTAGCTACGTTCATTTCTGTTTTCTTCTAAGCCCTTCTCCAAATGCACATATAGGGCAACGTAGCCACAACAGTTCACATTTCACTACAGTTGACCCTTGAACGACGTGGGGCTTGGGAGCGCTGACCCCTGCACAGCTGAAAATCCGCATATAACTGACTCTCCGAAACCTTGACTAATAGCCTCCTATTGACTGGCAATCTTACCGATAATACAAAGTCAGTTGATTAACACATATTTTATATATTATATACCGTATTCTTATAATAAAGTAAGCTAGAAGAAAGAAAATCATAAGGAAGACAAAGTTCCAATACTCTGCTGTATTTATTGAAAAAAATCCACATATAAGTAGACCTGCACAGTTCAAAACCGTGTTGTTCAAGGGTCAACTGTATTATAGGCATTTTCCATGTTTCTACACAGTGTTCATAATTATAGTTTATAATGAATTCCTGAAACAAATTAGAAGCAGCCCAATTTTCTAGCATTGGGGGAACAATGAAGCAAATAATGGCACTCTAGCTCTTTGGAATGGTACATCAATCATTCAGTCAAATATTATCAACCTATTTTGACTTCTGAGCAATAGCCCTTCCCACATTGGGTAATCACATTAATTAATATTACTGAAGAGAGTTTTGATCTCACTAATTAAAAAATTTTTCCTAGGTATCAAATGCCACGCAGGTTCAGCCCTTCTCTGGGAATGCATCAAAAAACCACAAAATTTAAATGTGTGTGTACAGTTTTTATATATTAAAATAAAATATGTAGTTTTTTCTCTCTGGTATGAGTTCTTTGGTGCCCAATAAAATTAGAACCTTGATTGAAAGCTTTCCCACATTGATGACATTTATACAGTTTCTCTCTAGTGTGCGTTCTCTTATGTTGAGTGAAGGATAAATGAAAACTGAATGTTTTCCCACGTTTGTTACATTTATATTGCTTCTCAACAGTATGGATTCTCTTGTGAACTGTAAGGTGAGAGATGTGACCAAAGGCTTTTCCACATTCATCACATTTGTATGGTTTCTCTCCAGTGTGCGTCCTTTTGTGTTACGTGTAGGAGGAGCGGTCACTAAAGGCTTTCCCACATTCATTACATTTATAGGGTTTTTCTCCAGTATGTGTTCTCTTACGCACATTAAGATTGGACCTTCCACTGAAGGATTTTCCACATTCATCACATTCATAGGGTTTCTCTCCAGTATGAATTCTCCGGTGTACATTAAGACGAGAATTTTGGCTAGAAGACTTTCCACATTCATTACATTCATAAGGTTTCTCACCAGTGTGAGTTCTCTGCTGTAAAATGAGGTGAAGCCTCTGCCAGAAAGACTTCCCACATTCATTACATTCATAGGCTTTCTCCCTATCGTGATTTCTCAGATGTTAAGAAAGAGATGAAAGTTTCTTAAAGGCTTTCCCACATTTGTTACATTCATAGGGTTTCTCCTTAGTATGAGTTCTCATGACCTGAGAGAGGGGTGAGCTATAGGTAAAAAAATCTCCACTTTCTTTACATCCGTAGAATTTCTCTCCTACATTAATTATCTCATGTGTAGAAAGGTATACGCTCTGGTTGGTATATTTACCATGCTCAATCAACTTAGACAGTTTTCCCAAGGCTTTTCCACATGGACTGCCTTTACAAGGTTTCTTCCCTACCAAGATTTCCTGATGATTTTTTAAAATGAAATTATGATGTAAGCTTTGAATTGAGTCAATTTGATGGAAATATTCTTTGACAAGAAATCTCCGTGAAGAAACAAACTCTGAATTGAAGCTGCATTTTCCCACAACTTCAGCATTTCCCCAATCCCCATCCCGGGTCACTACTTGCCCTTGTTTATGTTCCACTGGCCCCGAACTGCCACCGTGCATCTTCTGCTTCTCTGACTCATCCCCAGATTCCCAGTCGTCTGCTGTGGTAGAACATCAGCCATCATCCACTGCAGATCTTGTCAGGTTCATGCTGCTGGGTAACTCCTTCCCAGAAAAGACCTCTGTTGGTGACAACTCCTGGCTTTTAGCTTTCTTCTTCCATTCTAGAAGGAAATTAAAAATAATTTAGATCTAGTCTTACAAAGCACCCAGAAGGGGCGCCTGGGTGGCTCAGTTGGTTAAGCGACTGCCTTCAGCTCAGGTCATGATCCTGGAGTCCCGGGATCGAGTCCCGCATCGGGCTCCCTGCTTGGCAGGGAGTCTGCTTCTCCCTCTGATCCTCCCCCCTCTCATGCTCTCTGTCTCTCATTCTCTCTCTCAAATAAATAAATAAAATCTTTAAAAAAAAAAAAAAAGATTAAAAAAAAAAAAAAACAAAAAAAAACAAAGCACCCAGAAGCAGGGTCAGACTACCTCAGTTATCCTCGATCCTTCTCATTCTCAGTTTCTTCAGTTCTCCTTGAGCACGACCATTTCCACCATTAACACATAGTTCCTCTCTGCTTGAGGACCTTCCTTTGGTCTCCAAAGTCTTAGGTGTCAGCAACCCTTTCCCTTTTCATCATTCAGCTCTTGAGTCTCAGGTCACCTCCTCGGAGACCCTTCCCAACCTCCCAGCCTGCATGGGTTCCTTATCACTTTCCACCTCATTGTCCTGTTTCATTTCCCTCATACCACTGTTTCGCATTAGTCAACATCTTGTTCTTTTTGTTCTTTATTGTCTGCACCTCCCCAGACACCATGGACTAGAGGCTTTAGGCTCCACAGTGGTAGGAACCTTGCCCATCCTGTTCACACTGTGTCTCCAGTGCCCAAAGTGCACAGAGAACAAAAGGACTCCACAGGCAGGTGGATAAACAAAAAGAGTGATCAGCACACCAGGCAGAGGGGATGCACCTGGAGCACCAGGGAGGCCTGGGACATGTCTGTGAGGTGGACAGAGAGGGTACCTGATCATGCTCCCTAGCAGCCTGACTCCCATCAGGGGGGTAGGTCTTATGTTTCTGACATGGGAAGAGGCTATGGAATTGAATTTGAGGAGGGCTTTGCAAGGTCACGCAGAGCAAAGAGGGATCTGGAAACCTGCAGAGGGTTTCTCCTTGAGTCCTTGACTGGACTCCAACTGCAAATGCATAGAAGGCTAAGACCTGACAGAACAGCTGCTACAGGGCTGAGCAGAGGTTTCAGAAGTTACCCAGTGTGGGGAGACTTAGCTGTGACCCAGGAAGCACCCGAGGCACTCAGGTGAGACTCTAGAAAGTTGTACCTTAGGAGGAAACACCATACCCTGAGGATAAGGACTACATCCAAGGACTAAAGCAAAACCAAAGTAACATTACCTTAATAAATCCTAAAACCAAGCCTCATCAGGATTAGGGTGATTTGTAGTAATTTAACTGCCTACCAGAAAAAAAACTCATACTCTTGGTAGAAGACAAGAATCCATAGTCTCTCCAATGTATCGTCTGCAGAATCCAGTATATAAAAATTGACTAGACAGGTAAAGAATCAGGAAAATGTGACTCATAATCAAGAAAAAAAAGTCAATAGAAGCAGATATACCAAACATTAAAAGTAGAAGGAAAAGATTTAAAAATAACTATTATAGCTCTTTCTCTTCAACTTGGTGGCCGAGCGGCAAACACAGAGAAGCTGATCTTCATGGAGACCCTAACAAGCAAGAACATTACCCTCAAGGTCGAGCCCAGTGACACCATTGAGAATGTCAAAGCCAAGACAATGAGGGCATCCCACTTGACCAGCAGTGTCTGTTTTGAGGGCCAAACAGCTGGAGGATGGCTGCACTCTCTCAGACTATAGTATCCAGGAAGAGCACCCTGCACTTGGCGCTTGGCCTGGAGGTGGCATCCCAGCCCTCCCTCTGCCAGCTCGCCTAGAAATACAACATTGTGCTCCCGCCAGACGTGCGGCCACATCAACCATCTGCACCTTCAGATGAAGGTCAATAAAGCCCCTCCATCAGTTCTTCCTTTCCCCACAGGGTGGCCTCCTGCCCGAGCCCCGTGGCCCTGGGGCCTCAATAAAATTTCACTTACACTGACTGGGGGAAAAAGCCCAACCTATTATAAACATAACACAGAATTTCACAGAAAATTTGAAAAAAGAACCAATTGAAAATTCCATTCTGGAATTAAATAAAAATACAGTATGTGAAGCAAACCATGAATAGACTTAACAGCAGACTGGACACAGAAGAAGAAAGAATCTGTGAATTCAAAGGGAAGTAAGTGGAAATTTTATGATGATACAAAGGGAGAGAAAAGAATTTAAAAACAGAACACCTGACAAAAGGACTAATGTGTAGCTGGAGTTACAAGAGAGATCGAAGCAGAGGAAACATTTGAAAAGATAAGAGCAGAGATTTTTTTCCACACTGATCAAAGGTACCATTCTAGGTGTTCAGTGTTCAAGGGCAACAATCTGCAGAGAAAATCTTGTGATTTTGACATCTGATATCAAACTTTTTAGCACTTCATTACATACTTCAATGTTATAAATAAAGCTAGTAAAACCATTCTAAATGACAGTCTCTGGGGGAAAGATACACATGAGACTAAATTCCCACTTTTATGTATGTTTAATGTAACTTTCTACTGGGTACATATTAAAGACACCCCAAAAAAGGTGAAAGTTCACAGGCAGAGTGGGTTTAAAGCACCATACCCAGAGATTTAAGAACTAAACCATCAGTTCTCTCTGATTTCATTCATTTGTTCCCTGTAAACCCTCTCTGCTCTCTAAAAAAACAGTTGATAGGGACGCCTGGGTGGCTCAGTCGGTTAAGTGTTTGCCTTCGGCTCAAGTCATGATCCCAGGGTCCTGGGATCGAGCCCCACATCAGGTTCCCTGCTCAGCGGGGAGCCTGCTTCTCCCTCTGCCTGCTGCTCCCCCTGCTTGTGCTCTCTCTTTCTCTCTTGCTCTCTCGCTGAAAAATAAATAAAATATTTAAAAAATAAAGAAAGAAAGAACAGTTGATAAATTGCGCCTGCCTTTCAGAGAGAACTGAAACACAAGTGGGAGCCTCATCCAGGCCAGAATGACAGAAAGAAGTAAAAAGAAGCCAAGACTTTAAAGTGATGACAGGTCTTTATCAAACACTGCACCCAACAGTAGCAGAATATACATTCATCAAAATAGACCATATGCTGTGTCATAAAAACATTTCTCAATAAATTTAAAAGGAGGGCGCCTGGGTGGCTCAGTTGGTTAAGCAGCTGCCTTCGGCGCAGGTCATGATCCCAGGGTCCTGGGATCAAGCCCAGCATGGGGCTCCCTGCTTGGCGGGGAGCCTGCTTCTCCTTCTCCCTCTGCCTGCCTCTCTGCCTACTTACGCTATCTCTCTGTCAAATAAATAAATAAAATCTTTAAAAAAATAAATCAATCGATAAATAAATTTAAAAGGACTGAATTCATACAGAGTATGTTCTTCAACCACAATGGAAATAATCTAGACATCAATAACAGAAATCCCCTCATATTTGGAAATTGAACAATGTCCTTCACAAATGAAAGAAGAAATCACTTTCATATGTTGTATTTTCATTACGATTCCGTTCAAGGCATTTGGAAAACAAAAACAATAATGAACTGAACAATAATGAAAATACAACATGTGAAAATGTGCAGGATGCAGTTGAAAAAAGACTCAAAGGAAAATACATAGCTATAAATGCGAACGTTAGAAAGGAAGAAAGCATTAAAATTAATAAACTAAGCTTCTACCCCAAAAAGCCAGAGAAAAGGAAAGCAAATTAAGCCAAAACAATGGAAGGAAATAATAGAAAGCAGAAATCAATGGAACGGAGGAAAAAAACCTCAATCATGTCAATAGATGCATATAGAGCATTTGACAACACCCATTCATAATAAAACAAAACAAAACAAAACAAAAAAACAAACTCAGCAATCCAGGAATAGAACTTTCTCAATTTGATAAAGGGCAACAGATCATATTTAATGGTGAAATATTGAATGCTATCCCCTAATATCAGGAGCAAGGCAAGGAGGTTCATTCTTATCACTTTTATTTAATACTGTATTGGATATCTATGGTGACAGATATCAGAAGAATGGCTGCCACACTGGGGGAGTCCTAAGTGGAAAAAGACATAAGGAAATGTATGGGGATGGAAATATTCTATGTGTGGATTGGAGTATGGGTCACACAAATATACATTTGCAAAACTTTTTTGGGCTGTACTCTTAGAAGCAGCATGTCTCACTGTATGTTAATTTCACATCAATTTTTTAAAAAAGTACTAGAGGTCCTAGCTGGTATAATAATATGAAAAACGAAAAAGCATAAAGTCTGAAAAGGAAGAAATAAAGCAATCTTTATTTGAAGATGACATGATTGTATAAAATATCTAAAGACATTGAAAATTAATTACTAAAACAAGTAAGTGATTTTAGCAAGCTCACACAGGATGGAATGTCAAAGAAAAAATTATATACACTAGCAACAATCAAAAAATGAAATTAAAAATAAGATTTACAATAGCATCAAAAATGCCAAATTTCTAGGAATAAAATTAGTAAAAGATGTGCAGTGACCCATATGCTTAAAAACTGCAAAATACTGCTGAGAGAATTACCTAAATAAATATACCATGATCCCAAAGTTAGAAGACTCAACATGTTAAGACAAAAAGTCTTCCCCAAGTGATCTAAGGCACTACCAATCAAAACTGTGAATCTATCACTCAACAAGTCCACTCCTAGATATTTACTCAAGAGAAATAAAAACACAAGTCCACTAAAAACATTGCACAAGAATATCCATAGCAGCATGATTCATAATAGCCCCAAACTAGAAACAATCCAAATGTTCATTATCAAGAGAATGGATAAATTGTAAATCATCAAAAAGTAAAATGTCCCTCAATAGTAAAGAGTAAATAGGAATGAAATAATAATGCATATAATATCATGGATGGGTAAACCTTATACAAAAGAAATAATATCTGGGGGCGCCTGGGTGGCTCAGTCGGTTGAGCAGCTGCCTTCGGCTCAGGTCGTGATCCTAGGGTCCTGGGATCGAGCCCCATGTCGGGCTCTGTGCTCAGCGGGGAGCCTGCTTCTCCCTCTCCCTCTGCCTGCCTGTCTGCCTACTTGTGATCTCTCTCTCTCTGTCAAATAAATAAATAAAATCTTTAAAAAAAAAAAGAAAGAATGTATGATTCTCTTTATATGAAGTTCTAGAAAAGGCAAAAATAACCTATGGTGGAAAAAAAAATCTCAACAGTGGTTGCCTTTCTTAAATGCAAAGAGGTAATAAAGGAACTTTGTGAAATAATGAAAATGTCAACTTTATTTGGGTAAGAATTACATATGTGCATACATTTATCAAAATTTTTCAATTGAATATTTAAATTTTGTGCACTTTAGAAGTATTGTTGGCAAAAAAATAAAAAATACCCATTGTCTTCAAAGTAACAATAGTAAGATGAAGGTTGACTTCTCAACAGAAACCTTGGAGTCCAGAAGACAACAGCATGATGTCTTTAAAGTGCTGAGAAAAAGAAAAAACAACAATAACAACAAAAAAACCCTGACAACCTAAAATTCTGTTTACAGTATCTTTCCAAAATGAAGATGAAATAAAGGCATTTTCAGGCAAACACAAAATGAGGGCATTTTGTCACTCTAAAAGAACTGTAAGCAATAGGAAAATGATCCCAGACGTAGTTATGGAAATGCCAAAGGTAATGAAAAGCACTAGAAAAGGAAGATATGAAGGAACATATAAACAAACACTGACTGTAAAGGTATTTTCCCCATCTCACCTAGGCAGGAATCTTGGGAGAGTCCTCCGTCCATCATCCGTTGCTCTACTCCGAGTTCTAGGTGGGCAACAATATCTGGCTTGAGGTTCCAAGGTCCTGTGCAAATGAATGATCAAGCTGTGAGGTTTTGGTTTTTTTCATATACATTTTGTGACGACATTTTTAAAAATTATTTTTAAGTAGAGGGGCGCCTGGGTGGCTCAGTCAGTTAAGTGGCTGCCTTCGGCTCAGGTCATGGTCCCGGGATCCTGGGATCGAGCCCCACATCCGGCTCCCTGCTTGGCGGGGAGCCTGCTTCTCCCTCTGCCTGCAGCTCCCCCTGCTTGTGTGCGTTCTCTCTCTGTCAAATAAATAAATATTAAAAAAAAAAAAAAAAAAAAAAAATTATTTTTAAGTAAACTCTATGTCCAACATGGGGCTTGAACTCACAACCCCAAGATCAAGAGTCACATGCTCTACAAAATGAACCAGGCTGTCGTCTCAGGCTGTGAGGTTTGATGAGGAGAAATGCCCCAGTGACTCCACACTCCCAGCTACATCAAACCCACTCTGCCAAGACCCCAGGCAAATCGAAGTTGACATGGGGAAGAGCCTCGCCCACAGGGACCAGGTGTCTTAAGGTCTCCAGCATCACATCATGGTACAGGGTCCGCCGGGCAGGGCCCAGCAGGCCCCACTCCTCCTGGGTGAAGTCCACCGCTACATCATCGAAGGTCACCTGCCCCTGAAATGTCACCCACATGTCTGCTGAGCCAGGACCCTTACCCCTGCAAAGTTCCCAGAAGAGCAGGGAGGGGCTGTGCGGGAATGTGGAGATTGCACCCATGTGTACAGGGGTGTCCTGAACGCGTTCTGGCTTCGGAGGGATACACCTGGGCCTTCCTGGGGGGCAGCAGGGGTCTGCAGCAGCCATTTCAGAGGTGAGCCGCCACTACACTAAAATGTTCACACCCATTCTCGACCAACTTGTCATCTTCAAGACCAAATGAACAGTTCCCTTTGGGATTCCCCTTCCTTTTTTACACCACCAGGTACATAAAAATGATAACGCTAATATTTGCTGGTAATAATGCTAACATTTGCCAAGGGTTCCCTCTCCACGCTGGGCGCTGTATTTAAGTAAGCACTTTACCTAATGGAAATTTTCTTAATCCTCGAAGTCTTAGGACGCAGTTCCCACTTCCTGGGGTGGTTTTTGGTTTTTCAAAAGGAGCCTGAGCTCAGAGTTTACACGTCTTGGAATCATGGTTATGGTGGCTGCATAAAAACGGACTGAGAGATGGTCCCTTTTCAGACACCCATTCCAGCTGCCGGGAACGTGCGGTAGCTCTCCTGCTGGGAGGTGTTGTTTCGGTCTCTCTGGTTACGGGACTTCGCAGGTGCAAGGACTGCAGGATTACGGAGGTTTCCCGCCTCGCTGGGCCACAACGACGGGCTGCGGCACCGACTCCCACCCGAGCCCGGGAGCAGGGTCCAGACCCAGCCCGGGAAGGGAGGGCGCGCGGCCCCTCACCGGGGGGCGGGCTGCCAGGGGCCCCGCGGCCACGGCCTCTTCCGACTCCGAGGTCCTCAAGGAGACACCTGCAGCCCCACCCGCTCCCTCCAGCGCCCACCGGCTCGGGGCTCCGGATAGACCGCCCGGGGCGGCCCCACACACCGGAAAAGACCAGAGCCGCGCCGCCGGCGGCGCCGAGAACGAAGCGGAACTACCACGACCCGAAAACCCCGCGCGGCCGCCCCTGACCAATGGGAGAGCGCGGCCGGGACCCCGGAGCGACGGACCCCGCCGCATGAGCATTCCGGGAGTTGTAGTCCTGCGGCCGGAGCCCAGCCCTAGTCCAGCAGTCGGCACAGCCGAGAGCCCGGAGAGTCAGACTACGTTTCCCAGAAGGCGCGGAGGTGGGGCTGTCCGCCCGATGGGCATGCACGACCGGGCCTGGGCTGGGAACGGGGCCTTCCGTGCCTGGGAGCAGTGAGACAGATTTCTCTCACTGTAATTCCCCGAAGTTACCGTTGGTCAGGTTCCCGAACCCCAGAAGCGCGCAATCGGCGGCTCCGGAGACTCCAAGAAGCCTGAGAAGTATTCTAAAAGTTATAGGGAATTATAGTTACACTAGCTTTGTCCACCAGGTGGCGGGCGTAGACACCTATGGCCTCGTACTACATTTCCCAGAGGCTCCGCGGGGCGGGTCCTCCCGAGGAAGGAAAATGGTGGTGCCGGAAAGTAGGTGTCACCCAGGAGCGTGGCCTCCTGGGAGTTGCAGTCCACTCTAGCACATCACAGCGTGGTCCTGCGCTGAGGCTCGGACTACAGCTCCCACAAGGCTCTCTGGCAGCGCGGGGTTGGGAGTGTCTGGGGGCCGCCGGCCCTCAGCTCCAGCTGTCAAAGACGCTGGCTTCACAAATACACCTTCCTGGGGACGAAGTAAAAGTAAGTGTCTTGATGTCCTTTTTTTTTTTTTAAAGATTTTATTTACTTGACAGAGAGAGACAGCGAGAGAGGGAACACAAGCAGGGGGAGTGGGAGAGGGAGAAGCAGGCTTCCCGCAGAGCAGGGAGCCCGATGCGGGGCTCGATCCCAGGACGCTGGGACCATGACCTGAGCTGAGGGCAGACGCCTAACGGCCGAGCCACCAGGTGCCCCTTGATGTCCTTTTTGTGTAAGACAAAGACACGTACTCAAATGTGATGTCCGTGCCCCGGCGTCTCTGGTCGTCGGGCGGGCAATGAAGGCAGGCATCCCTCCTAAACCATCAGACTCCTCTTCCATATCGGGATGTTTGGTCCTGGCTAGACACGATGTTGTCATAGCCGAGATTTTCACCACGTTTATGCTTCCTTGACAATAACGGAAAGTGAGAAAATCCTGGGGGTGAAAATCCCAACTCCTAAAACGTGGAGAAACTTTCCCGTCGGGACCATGGGAGTCGTCGGACTTCTGAGGGCGAAAGCTAGGTTTGGAAAGGGAGGTGCCGACGGGGCCTTGGGTCACCTTTCTAGGAGACAGACCCGCACGCGGCTCTCCCGGCCGGCGGGTGTGAGGCTGGGGCGCGCCTTTCTTCCACGCGCACTGAGCCCCGGCGCATCTCGTGGAAGACGCTGTCCACGCACCGCCCCCGTCTCGGCATCTGCACGGGGCGGGTTCACCAGTCCTTGTTCTCTGTGCTCTTCGTGGGGGTTCTTTAAGGAATTTCCAAAACCTCTTTTTTTTTAAAGACTTACTTATTTTAGAGAGAGAAAGAGCGAACGAGGGAAGGGCAAATGGAGAGGGAGAGAGAGAATCCCAAGCAACTCTGCACAGAGCGGGAGCCCAACTGGGGGGTCTACCCCCAAACCCTGAGATCAGGATCTGAGCTGAAACCACGAGTGCCACGCTTAACCGGCACCCCAAACCCAGGGCTAGTCCCTAACCCACTCCCCAGCCACTCTGGCATTTTGTGTCATTTGAAAGCAAATCCCAAACAGTGTCTTGGTGTCCTATTTTAACTACAATATGTAGTGTAAAGGTAAGGACCATTTTCTAACATAACTAAAATTCCATTATCAAAATTTTAGAAAAAATAACTTTTGCACTATTGAATATTCAGTATTACAACTTAAAATTATATCCACGGTTTTAAGTAGTTTGAGAGACGCCTGAGTGGCTCAGTCGGTTAAGCGACCGACTCTTGATTTTGGCTCAGGTCGGAGATGGAGTCTGACTGGAGCTAAAGGCTCAGCGGGGAGTCTGCTTGAGTTTCTCTTTCCCTCTCCCTCTGCCCCCACCCCTACTCGCACTCTCTCACTCTCTTCCTCTCTCTCTGATAAATAAATAAAATCTTTAAAAATTTGTTTGAGAGAGAGAGAGACAGAGAGAGTGACAGCATGAGTGGGGAGGAGAGGGAGAAAGGCTCCCCAGTGAGCAGGGAGCTGGATGTGAGGCTTGATCCCAGAACCCTGAGATCATAACCTGAGCTGAAGGCAAATGCTTAGCTGGCTGAGCCACCCAGGTGCCCCAATAAATAAATATTTTTAAAAAACAAAAATAGTTTTTTTAAAAGGAGGATATAACAAAGGGCTACGCTTTGTAACATATTAATTCCCTTTTTTGTTTTTTGCTAACAGCTTTATCAAAGTAACATTCACATACCATGAAATTTGCCCCTTTACAGTGTAGAATTCAGTCATTTTTAGCATATTCACATATTTGTGCAACCAGTCTCTATGCATTTGCCTATTTGGGACATTGCATATAAATGAAGGCATATAATATATGGTCTTTTGTAACAGGCTTCTTGCACTCAGCATAATATTTCAAGGTTCATCCATGTCGTAGTTTCAGTAGCTTATTTCTGTATTGCCAAATCACATTCCATTGCATGGATATGGCATATTCTGTCCACTCATCAGCTGAAGGACATTTGAGTTGTTTCCACTTTTTGGCTGCTCTTAACGTTTGTGCACAAGTTTTTGCATGGACATGACATTTTCATTGTCCTTGTGTATCTATCTAAGAGTGGAATTATCAGGTCATATGGTCATTCTATTTTTAATCTTCTGGAGAACTGCCAAACTGTTTTCCATTTTACATGCCCACCAACAGCGGACAAGGGCTTCAACTTCCTCACCAACACTTGTTATCATTAATATTGTTGGTGTTGTTATTATTATTATTATTATTGCATCGTGGGCCTTTTCCAAACTTTTTTATTTTTATTTTTGGGGGGTTATTTATTTAAGTTTATTTCTTTAAGTAATCTCTACACACAACATGGGGTGTGAACTCATGTCCCTGAGATCAAGAGTCTCATGCTCTTCCAACTGAGTCAGCTGGGTGCCCCCTAAACCCTTTTATTTGTGAGGATCTTCAACAGTGCCTACAAAGAGAATAGTCAATGACCATCCATATGCCCATCATCTTGATCTAACAGTCATTAATATTTTGCTCTATGTACTTCATCTCTCGATTATTTAAGTTTCTTTCCAGCCACAGAAAAACAATGAGTCCAAATCCTGTGGCACCAGCGTCTTCAGTGAGGACTGACTCGTGAGGTTCATGAGGCTCTGTGGCCTGGACCTGGGAGATGCTTGCTCCGGGGTTCCTCACCGTGTCTTTCCCAGTGAGCCCAGCATCCATGCCTTAACCAGGCTAGAACATTCTGCTCAGGTTTCAGCAGGATGATGCAGCACTTGGGAATGAGGATGCCATCCAGCAGCCCTGCAGTTGGGGCCAGGATGGAGAAGATCTCCACAGCCGCAGTGGCCTTCCCCGGGTGCTGTGGTACAGGGGCAAGAAGGCCTTCCAGATGCTGCAGAAAAGCAGCATGCTGACGGTGAGGAACTTGGGTCTCGTCAAAGGCATCAGGCAAACCCCTGGCCAGCAGGGCCAAAGAGAAGCCAGCTACACGGAGGGAGCATTCCACGTATTCCATTTATTGATTCATTCGCTTATTCTTCTTTTTTTTTAACTTTACTGAAGTATAATTGACAAAATTGTAAGATATTTGAAGTGTACATCGTGATGATTTGATACACCTGTACACTGTGAAAGGGTTCCTCCTATCGAGTTAATTAACACATTCATCCCCTTACATATTTTTTCTTTCCTTTTTTTTTTTAAAGATTTATTTATTTATTTGAGAGAGCGAGAATGAGAGAGAGAGAGAGTACATGGGGGGGGAGGGTTAGAGGGAGAAGCAGACTCCTCGCCGAGCAGGGAGCCTGATGCGGGACTCGATCCAGGGACTCCAGGATCATGACCTGAGCCCAAGGCAGTTGCTTAACCAACTGAGCCACCCAGGCGCCCTCTTTTCTTTTTTTCTAAGAACATTTAAGTTCTGACGATGCCACGCCTGACAGAAATGCACTTGCTTGTCCCCAAGGGACAAGGACAGCGACAGTCACAGCAGCACCGCTCATTATTGCCCCTGAACAGAAGTCGTGATCTGTCCGCACATGGGATCCTACCAGGCGTGAGACCCAGAGAGCCACAACCACACACAACTGTCAGGATGAATCTCACAAATGTCACGTGTAGGGAAATGTAAGACAAAAAAGAACATTCTGTGTGATTCCACTTATAGGAGTTAAAAAAATAGACAAAACCCATCAACATCGACTGAAGTCCAGATGGCAGTCCTGGGAGGAACAATAATGAAGAGGAGTACCACAGGCTTTGGGGGGCAGGCCACACTCTGTTTCTCCATCTGGGGCCCCGGCACCTGGGTGTTTGCTAGGTGAGGATTCAATGGACCACACACAGGAGACATGCATCTGTCCATCCTTAATAGCCCAATAGTTCCACAGAAGGCTGCAGGTCAGGAATCTGGAGGCTGGAGGTGCATTGCTGGCCTCTCTGAATTCAGCCTCTGCAATTCCTCCCCTGCCTCTTTGGTCTGCAAACTGTCTGTTGGGGCAGGGGCTGCACTCAGAACAGCAGTGGGGGGCTCCCTGTCGGGGGTTCTGGCTAGATCCTGGAAGTCGTGCTGCGAGCAGAGGATGGGTGAGCAGAGGGTGTTCTCAGTGACTGGTCCGTGTCCAGAAGCAGTCCAGGGAGGCAGTCCCAGTGTCCTTCCCACGCACAAGAAGACAAGGCTCCTTTTACCAGAAAAACACCTTAGTTACAGTGAAGTCACACTGGAGAGGCACCCACAGATTCAGCAAATGAAAGAAGCCCTCCGGTGGGTCTGATGGTGGCAGGCCTGGTGACCCCGTGGCCAGTGGTGCATCAGTCTGTCTGAGACACCCACATAAAGCACGCAGGTGCTCACCTCCCCCTCCACAACCTCCCCTCGGACAGCCAGTGGGTCTACTCAGGACTTGCAAAGGGATCGTCTGACTCCCTGAGCCCACCTCCCACCTCCGGGCAAGAGTCATGGGGAGGGGGGCGCCTGGGTGGCCCAGTCAGTTAAGCGTCTGCCTTCGGCTCAGGTCATGATCCCAGGGTCCTGGGATCGAGCCCCGCATCGGGCTCCCTGCTCAGCGGGGAGTCTGCTTCTCCCTCTCCCTCTGCCCCTCGCCCTGCTCATGCTCGCATTCTCTCTCTCTCTTTCTCAAAAAAATAAATAAAAATTTTAAAAATAATTTTTTTTAAAAAAAAAGGAGGAAAGGACCCACAGAAGTCATAGTGCAGCTGATGCCAGGACCTGGGGCCATTCACTCCCTCCCTCAGCCTCCTCATTACCCCCCAGTAGAGTCCAAACCGCTCTGGACGTACTCAGACCGGCCTCCGCCGGCTTGCGGTCCTGCGTGTCCCACGCCGCCTCCGCCCTAGCCATGTGGCTGCTCTTGCCCATCCTCTCTGCAGAGCCCGTCTCTGTCCTGCCTTCCAGGCCTGGGCAGAGTGAGCGGCCTGCTCCCAGCCCTTCCCTAAATCGTCCACAACAGACTCTGTCACGTGCCACAGCTGTAAGTGCCGCACTCCATCCCTGTGGCCTGCAGGGCATGGGCCATGTCCCCAGGACTCGCTTCCTAGAAGGGGTGCTCCCGGCCCCTCAGACTCCCGTTTCCGGAGCAGAACCCCACTAGCCCGCCACCCTGCTGTTCCCCACTGGCCCTGGCTCCTGCAGGGCCACATGTGCCCTGGGTGGCCTCCCAGACCACTCCAAGAACAGACGGCCGGGGTACGGATGGGGTGCAGGGGAGCGGAGAACTCAGGGACACCGCGGCCTGGCTGCTGTGCTGGGGAAGGAGGACCCTGCAGGGCCAGCAGGAGCAGTGATTGCAGCCGACAGGATGTGCCCCAGACCACCAGGCCTGGCCAGCCCTGCAGGATCTGGGCGGCGCCCCGAGACCTTGGGCATGGCTAGGGCCAGCATGGGGTACGGTGCGTGGGGCCTGACCTGGACCTGCGCTGAGGCCATCGGGCCCTGCAAGCCCCGCAGATTCCAGGAGACACCAGGCTGGCTAGGGCCTGCAGGTGTGGGCCATTTGGGTCCTTATCCAGACCAGCCCGAGCCTCCAGACCCAGCCAGTGCTGAAGGTTCCAGGAGATGTCGGAGGACCAGGGTGGGCGTGATGCTGGGTTTGTGGGGCCTGACCCAGAATGGCCTCGGTCCGTGAGCTCCAGCAAGCCCTGCAGGGTCCAGGAGAAGCTAGAGGGCCAGGATGCTGTGCTGTGGGGCCTGACTTGGACCTACCCCCATTTTCCAGGCCCAGCCAGCCCTGCAGGTCCCAGAAGACACTGGGGTGGTGAGGGCTGGCACCGTGTTAGTGTACGGGGCCTCACCCGGACCAATCCCCAGCCTCTGGGCCCACCGGGTCCTGCACGATCTGGGGTGACCGAGGCCGGCATGTGCTGGGCCATGCTGCCTGCCCCTGACCTGCCCCAGCCACTCAGCCCAGCAATTCCTGCAGGTCCCGGGAGATGTGGGGCCTGCCCTAGGCCGGCAGGATCAGGGTCTCTGGGTCCTGCCCCAGACCTGCCCTGGACCTGGCCCAGACCACCCGGCCCGGAAAGCTTGGTGAGGTTCTGGATACTCCTGGGGTCACCCGGTCTGGCAAGCTGTGGGGTGTGCCGTGCCCGACTCAGACCAGCCCTGGCTCTGCCCCGGGCCACCAGCTCCAGCAGGCCTTGCCGGGTCCGGGAATCACTAGGGGTGGCCAATGATGTGGGAAACAAAGGCAGAAGGAAAATTATTAGATTTCCTTACTCCCTACAGCCCACTGACAAGTCCTTGAACCAGGCAGAGTGACATTCCTCTAGGAACTCAGATGCCCCGAAGTTACTACTTTGCTGAGGGCAGAGACAATCCTAGCCTGACCGCCCCCAACCCGCCCCACCCAGGACCCCATAAGTCTACTTTAACGTACAAAATTTCCTTTGGAAACTTCCTTTACCTCTACCCCACAAGATACACATTGGCAATCACCCCCCAAGCATACGGCCCACCGATATACATCTGAAGGGTCTCATGACTCAGGTTTTATTAGACGGTAATAAATGACCCTTTCCCAACAATAGCTAGCCCCCGCAAGGTCCTGGAAACCTTGCTTCCAAATTCCTTAGAGACTCACACTATCCCTAACCCCCTTTCAACTTCAAAGTATATAATCAGCCACTCCTCACGACCCCAGTACGGCTCTTTCTGCCCACGGGTCCTGTCCCCGTGCTTTAATAAAACCACCTTTTTGCACCAAAGACGTCTCAAGAATTCTTTCTTGGCCGTCAGCTTCGAACCTTAACGTCTTTCCTACATCAGCCAGGGCCTGGGCAGGGGGAGGTGAGGCTGACCCTGACCTGCCCCAATTCGCTGGGCCTAGCAAGCCTTTCATGGTCCCAGAGTAAGTCGCTCAGGAGGGCTACTATGTTAGTGGGTGTTTGGCCCTCGGTCTCCTAGAGGATGGCTTCCATCTTCTCTAGTGTTCATTGGGAGTGACATGGAGATGGCTCAGCACAGATGCTGGCCTGGCTTAGCCCCAGCTGGCCAGAGAGATGCCAGGCTTCCAACAAGCCTCATCTTGGGCCAAGATGTTCACTCAGGGCCACCCAAAGTGGACCACTAGCTGGGCCGCGGGAGCACATGAGGCCACTGGCCAGGGTCTGAAGGAAGGACAGGAACTGGCTCTTGTCGCCAAGGCTGGCGGGGTGAGTGAGTAACTGACCTGGGCAGGGAGGGGAGGAGTGACAACGAGGGAAGCGTGGAGTGGGGGCTCAGGCACAGGCTGCTTCTCGGGTTTACATGAGCCAGGACAGAGCTTGGGGACTGACCCACCCAAGTTCTGTCACATTCCATGGACAGCCTCAGTCCTGGGCCACTGGCGGGGTGGCAGTCACCCTACTTAGCAGAGTCTGGGACATGGTCACCTTGTAATGGCACTCCACCTGGTCTAAAGGGTTAACTTGCTTCAAGCTTATGCACCTCTCGCTTTCTGACCTAAGTCAGAAAGCTAATACGCCGCCTTCTCCATCAACTCCTGAAGGCAAAAGCTGAGAGTGACCTGGAAAACCCACCAGGAATTCAGTTTCCCCATGTATTCTGGGCCCTCCATACAACTCTTACTTGCCCTTGATCTGGTCTCCTCCACAAGAGACTTCCTTGTGTAGAGAAAAGTCAGTAAAACAAGTCAACACAAACATAATCTAAAAAGTAAAAGGTGCCAGGAAGAACTAAGCAGAGGGGACTTGAGAGAGCTCTCTGGGGCTGCTTTAGCTGAGGTGGTCAGGGAAGCCTCTCTGAGGAGCTGATGTCAGAGCGGAGGCCCCATCTGCCATCTGGGGCAAGGATGTTCTAGACGAGGCAAGGACTCATCCATGTTGTAATTCAGGGTCCATGAACTACATCCTGAAGGCAAAATACTGCCTACTTTGATAAATAATGTTTTATTGGAGGGGTGCCTGGCTGGCTGGCTCAGTCAGTAGAGCATGCAACTCTCAATCTCAGGGTCATGAGGTCAATCCTACATAAAGAAAAAAAAAAGTTTTACCGGAACACAGCCAACCCTGTCTTTCTGAGCATTGTTTAGGACTGCTTTCGAGCTACAACAGCACAGCTGAGTAGCTGTGATAGAGACCATATGGCCAACAAAACCAAAAATATTCACTATTTGGCCCTTTGCAGAACAAGTGTTCTGGCTTCTGTTGTGGACGACGTTTTTTCACCGGTGTAGAATATCGCACACGTGAGCAGAGCACAACGCACCCCTCCTTCTCCAGTGAGTGTTTGGCTTTTCTGACAGTGTGCCTGAGCATCCCTGAGTCGGGGTGTGCAGATGGTCAGCTGAACTGGAAGATGCCAAATGTTTTCCAAAACTCAAATATCTTCAAATATCTCCCACAAAAAGTTTTAATATTTTGTGTTTGGCTTCAAGTCCCGGATTCATCTGGAGTTGATTTCTGAGTGTGATATGGCCGCACCAGATCTTCCTACAACCCAAACAGTTCTGCTTCTTTTTAATGATATTTATTGATGTATAATTCACACAGCATACAACTCAACCATTTAAAGTGTGTAGTTCAGTGCTTTTTAGCATATTCACAGGGTTTTGCAACTATCACCACTAATTCCCTAAAAAGAAACCCCATGCCTGTTGGTGCACTCTGCAGTCCTCCTCCTTCCAACCCCTGGCAATCACAACAGTACAGCTTCTAGCTAACTTATGTAGTGATCTACCTCAGTGTCATCTGGGACAAGTTTCTGCTGCTTACAAAATGTTTGGAAACCTGTGTCTGGTACCAGACTGCCTCCCAGTGGATCTAGCATCCAAGCTGCCTAATGATGATGATGCCTTTCACTCTGGCTCTAGAAACAAACTAAGTGAATGTTCTCTCAAGGGCAATGTCTTGAGGTGCGTTGCAGAGTTATAAATGCATAAAGAAGTCCAAAGGTTCAGGCCAATTTCAGCTACCAAGAAAATGAGCCAGGGAACTCATGTCACTATAAGTGCATAACTTGCAAGAAGGAGAATAATGAGCCCTCAGCACTTGGATTTTATTGTCCCATCTGTGGCTTCTGCCCACAGCAAGCAGCTGCTTGAATACAACACTCCAGGGACCAGCGTCCAGCAGGAGATGAGACAGAGGCCCAGCCCTGACCACACAGCTAAGTAGCCCCTCTTGTCACTCCTGAGACTTTATATTTCCCTGCCTAGTTTTATTTTTTCTAAGGCATTCATACTTCCAGCAAGCATCTGCTTTACTTGTTTACTGGGGCATAAACTGTGGGCCCTCCAAGGTCAAAGCCACATCAGTCCTGCTCTCTGATGTGCTCCCCTCACTCCCCACCTAAACAGCACCTGGTGGGCACTGCTGTCCAGCGGAAATGGCATTCAGTCCAAAGCTCCGGGAGGTGGGGTTCCCATCTCCTTTGTTAGGTCCCCAATCCCACTCACATCCTCCTGCTACTGCATCTCAGCACTGGGCAGCTACAGCCACCCTGAGCCCAGTCCCAGAGCTGTGAAACCCCCTTGAATCATTACCTTGCCCCCAATCTGAATTTCAGATAAATAATAACTTTTTAGTATAGTATATTCCAAAAATACTACTGGAATGTGCTTATACTAAAATATAGCATTAGTATTTAGAAGAGTATTTGGTATTAGAATTTGGTTTAAATATGTCCCAAATAGGGGCGCCTGGGTGGCTCAGTCGTTAAGCGTCTGCCTTCGGCTCAGGTCATGATTCCAGGTCCTGGGATCGAGCCCCGCATCGGGTTCCCTGCTCCGCGGGAAGCCTGCTTCTCCCTCTCCCACTCCCCCTGCTTGTTTCTCTCTCCGTCAAATAAATAAACTCTTAAAAAATATATATGTCCCAAATATACTATTAGAACAAATAATAATAAGATACACTGTTCGTAATTAACATAGTATTTAGTATTATTATTTAGTATATCCAAAATATACTATTGGGACATATTTATACTAAAAAATTATTCATCTGAAATTCAAATTTAACTAGGACTTGTCCTATATTTTTATTTGCTAAATTTGGCAATCCTATTCTGACACATACATATATCAAAAATTAGTTATACTAAATGTAGTATTAGTAAAAAGATTTTAAAATATAATAAATATGGGACACACTTATACTAAAAAAGTATTTATTGTTTACCTGGAATTTAAATTCAGGTGGGCATCCTGCATTTTTGTTTACCAAATCTGGCAACCTGCTGTGGGACATAGCTACACCGAAAATTACGTATACTACTACATATTGTCCAGGTTTTAAAAAATACACTAAATGTGAAACACTAATACTAAAAAACATCGTTGTTATCTGACACTCGAGCCCAACTGTGCCTCTTGTATTACTTATTTGCGAAATCCGGCAATCCTACACTGGCACATATTCTACTGAAACAGACATATCTTAAAAGTATCTTAACACACCAAACGTGAGGCCCTCCCACAGTGAAGCAAACAAACCACCACGTCGATCAAACGCACTTGCTGGCTTCCGTCCCTCCCGGACGCTGCGCTGAGGGAGCCCAACGGCCTCGCTCAGGCAGCCCCGCCCGTCCTCCCCCCGCCCCCCCGCCCTCACCTCGCTCCGACGCGGCGTGCCCCGTTGCCATGGCGCCCGGATCCGGCCTGGGTAACTCCGGGCCACTGCGAGGGCCAAGATGCCCGTTCCGGGCGGCTTCCGATTGGCCCGCGCAGCCCGGTGCGTCCCCGCCGGGGACGACTCTGAGCGCCTCTACGGACCAATGGCGGCCGCCCGCGGCGCGCGGGGTTCTGGGAGTTGTAGTCCGCGCGGCGGCGGCTCGGCTCGCTCTCCAGCCGAGGCGCCGCCATGACGGAGCGGCCCTGGCCGGAGCGGAGCCCGCGCGCGGTGAGTCCGCCGCGGCCCGTCCGGCCGTCCCGCCGCCTGTCCCTCGTCCGTCAGTGCGCCCGCCGGGCTGGCCGGCCGCGGGAAGGGGCCGCGGGGCGGGCCGAGGGCGTCGGAGTCGGCGGGCGCTGGCCGGGATCGCGTTAGAGGAAGCGCGGGCGGAGACGAGTCCGGGCTCGGGCGGGAGGCGCAGCCCGAGGCCGGCGGCGGGGCCGAGCCGGGCCAGGGAAGCCGTCGCGGGGCCGCGAGGTCCCCGGGGATGAGGGAGACGGGCGAGCCTCGCGGGCCACGCGCGGGGGCTGAGGTGGAGGTGGGCAGGGGGCCGGGGCGCGCCGTTCCGCCCAGCCCCGGCCCGGGTGGCATCTCCCCTCCCCGTCCGCCGGGGCGGAAAGCCCCTCGCCCCCGTTTGTGCGCTCCAGACCCCACTCGGCCCAGCGCAGGCCCTCCCTCCCCCCACCAGCCGGCAGCCCAGAACCTGACCGTGTGTCAGCGGCAGATCTCGGTGCCCCGCGCAGGTAAGCCTGGCCTGTCCATGTGGCTTTGAGCCCTGCAAGTGACCCTCAGAGACCCCCTAGCGTCAAGCCGGGTTACCCCACAGTGGATCTCCACGACCCCAAGACCACGGTACTCCCCATGTAGACCTCACGCCCCCCATCAGCGTAAGACCCCTACATCTTCCGGGCCCCCTCGTCAGCCTGGGTCTCCCACTTGTTCCAGACCCCACATGCGCCCCAGACAGCCGCCCACGGGCCTTAGGTGCTTTCAGCTAGGAGCCCCCTTTACCCCTCTAGGTCCCCCATCAACTCAGCTTCTCCCTACGTAGACTTCATCCCAGGACCCTGGAGGGTGCTGAGGGGCTGCGGGTCTTCACCCCGGAGAATCTGCCTGGGGCGCACTTCCCTGCTCACCGGAGAGAAGGGTAAGGTCTGAGACCCCAGGGCACGAGGACTGCTCGAACCTGTGAAGCTGCGAGACGGGCCCGTTCTCTTTCAAAAATACACATATGGAAGTGTTAGGACAGCATGAGTCTTTTTGCCTGTGGTCTCAGCAGGGGTGACGGAGCTTGTACACGCCCAGCCAGGCTGCCGGCGGCCAGGAGCAGGCTCGAAGACAGGGCTCGGCCCTCGTGAGTCGCCCTCCCTGCGTCTGTGCGCCTCCCTTCCTGATTGTAAAACCCACACACGTGCACATGGAAAGTTCTCCAGAGGATCAAGAAGGAAAGATCACATGGAATACTCCTCCACTTTCCACTTGTCATAAGCATTTCCCATGTCATTAAAAATCCTTCCTAAATGTTTTTGTTTTTTTTTTCCTTCATGATGAAGGTCAAACATCAATATACCATTTGGGGGAGATTAAGGGAAGTATGAAGAACACAGCACTTGGCTGGCCGCCCTTGGGCCTTTCCCAGCAGCCCTTTTTGGGACGCTCATATACCATCTTACATCCCACTTTCCCCTGTACCTCATATCATCTGTATGTCACGTCTGCTTCCCTTGAGCATGTTATGTTACCGTGCATTTTGCAGTCATAAATTCTGCGCCATGTGATGGGAGGGTAGTTGATCTCACCAGGCTTGACTGTTGGGCACTTCTGTTGTGATTCTTGGTGCCTAAATCTTTGTCCCAATTTCAGATAAATTCCACAGCATGCGAACTTCCAGAATGGTCTTGATATACAAGCTGCCATAGTCCTTTCCAGAAAGGTCGTGCGAGTTTGTACTTTCACCATTGGATCAGCACACAGGACAAGTGTTTAAAAAAAAAAAAAATCTGCTCATTTTTATTTTTACAACTTTGTTTTCTTCGGTTATATGTTCACTATGGGAAGCTTGGAAAATGCACAAAGTGCTATTTTTTCACTGCCCTTCCCACTTTCCCTCTGTTTTTAAAGTCTCTTTCCCCCCTTGTCCTCCTCACCGCCTCCTCCCTCAGCCTTAACTTAGAAAAGGCAAGAAAGACAGCAGAGGCAGGGCAGGAGGCCCCTGTTGTGCTATTACATAGCATATCTGGCTGTTTCCATTTAAAGGGAATTTAAAGTCCAGTTCCTTATTTCAAGTGCTCAGGAGCCACATATTAGCTGGTGGCTACCATGCTGGATGGCACAGATGGAGACCATTTCCAACCCCCCAGGAAGTTCTGAGGGGCAGTGCTGGCTACTCCCAGGGCAGGAATCCAGTTCCCCTAGATGCTCAGTAAACCATGTGTTGAATGACTAAATGAGCGAAGGAGGCAGATGTATGCTAAGTTAAGGAAATGAGATACGTTCACAATGAGGTAAGAGTCGTGAAGACAGCACAATGAAGATGAGAAAAGGGGGATGGCCTGAGCCAGCGCATGGTGACATCCTGCTGTGGTGACAGCTGGGCTGGGATGAACATCAGAGAGTAGTGTGGGTGGGAACAGCAGGTACGAAGGTCCTGGGGTGACCAGTGCCTTGTCTTCAACACGATGTAACCCATGAGGGTCATATGGAAGGAGATTAGGTCAGAATGAGATGGGGAGGGCTCAGGTCAGTTCCTTGGGAACTAGAGGTCAGGGCAAGGAGGGGGGGAGTGAGGGGAGTCCTGAGCAAGGTGGTGGCCACCATCTGATGTGGCCACTTTGCGCCTGCCCCTCTCTGCAGGCCCCTGACTGCTGACTGCATCCGCCTGCTGCCACCTGGGTTTGTCTGGAGCTGCTGGGACTGTCCTGGGATCCAGCCTGCTTGCCCCCTGAGGCCGGAGAGATGCTCCCATTGGCCAAAGCCCTCGCCTCCCCCAGGAATCCCCAGACCCCCGCCCTGGGGGAGCAGGACGGGGCTCCTCAGCCGGCCAGCCCTGGGGATACTGAGGCCTGGCGCCTGCGTTTCCGACAGTTCCAGTACCGCGTGGCAGGCGGGCCACACCGTGCACTGGGTCAGCTCTGGATGCTGTGCCGCCAGTGGCTGCGGCCCGAGGCGCACTCCAAGGAGCAGATGCTGGAGCTGCTGGTGCTGGAGCAGTTCCTGGGTGCGCTGCCCAGCAAGATGAGGACCTGGGTGCAGTCGCAGGGTCCCCGAACCTGCAGGGAGGCCGCTACCCTGGTGGAGGACCTCACACAGATGTCGCAGCAGGAAGGTGAGGGGACGGGCCTCATCCCTAAGAGCGAGTGGCTGCCGGGGGGAGCAGGTGCCGGGTTTGGGTTCTGGCCAATGTCTCCGTGGCCCGGTGCCCAAGGATCGCGCTTCTTTTTCCTTTCGGACTCAAGAGTGTCGCATCCACCCAGCACTGCTCCCACCCACCCCCCACCCGCTCCTGTCCCGTTCCCTCTCCCGACAGCGGCGCCCCAGGCCATCCGAGCAAACCCCCTGCCTGCACATGTCCGCCAGTGCACATTGTCGTATCACACACCTGTGTTTTTCTTTGTTTTACATAAATGTCATTGTGCTGCACGCCTCTGTCTGCCTCACTTCTCTCGCTCAGTCGGTAATTGAGGATTTCTCCATTTTACCATGTGTCCATCTGGCCTGTGGCTTTGCATTTGTCTGCTCTCCCTCAGAAGGACCCCGGGTCTCTCAGCCCACACGAGGTGCTGTGAACCATGTCCCCCCACCCCCTACCCCAGGTCCTGTCGAGGAGTCCTGGAGGTTACTAGTCCTCCCCTGCATCCAGTCCATGGGGCGCAGACCCGTCCCAAAGGCCCAATAGCTGGTTATAGAGACTGACGCCTAGGTCCACAGTTGTCACAGAACGGGTGTTGGAAAGAGCTCAGCAGACAGAGGGGTCTCAGGTAGCTGCAAGGTCTGCAGGTGAATCTGACACCGCCTCTCTCCCTCGGCTCCCCTTTCTCCTGCCGGGGCTTTGTCCTCATGCTTTCTTGCCCCTGTGACCCTGTGTAGAATTGCCATCCTCCCAAGCCCCAGTCCCAAGGAATGGGGCTCCCTCTTTCCTAGTAATGTCAACAGAAGTGCAGACCCATCACATCTGGAGGAGGTCAACCCTCAGGGCCTGGCACAGGTGCTGTGATCAGGGTGTCTTCAGACCCTAGGTTCAGAAAAGCCTTGAAATCTACAGAAAACAGGGTTCCCAGGTCTCCACACTGCCCGCAGGAAGCAGGCTAACATGCTTGGGAAAGTTTTGCATGTTGCATTTTGCAGAGGCAAGAGCATAGTCCAAGTTGGAAGGCACTGATTGGCGTCATGGAGTCTTGTTCCCAGGTTCCTGTGGAATCATGAAGACGTGCGAGGCAGATAAAGTGGCCCTTGGAACTCACTGTTCCAGGAACCAAGTGGCCAGAAAGCTTTTGTGTCTGGCCCTAGGTGGACCCATACAGCACCCAGGGCCTCAAGCTTAGGAGGCCCAGGCTGGTGTTAATGCTTTGCTGTCGCCATCTTGAGGTTCCCTATCATTTTTCAACAAGGGGGTCGCGTACATAATTTGCATGGAGCCAGGCTGTGGTCCTATGGACAGGGAGGTAGTTGGAGTAGCCGGTGGCCGGGCCTGATAAGGCATCTCTACCTGCATGTGAATGCCTGGAAGTCAGGGACACAGGCAGGAGGCATCTGCATGCTGCTGTCTCAAGATTGGGCTTTATTCCTTGGGAAAGGAAGCTCCCGGCAGCGGGTGCAGAATGGGAAGGAGCAGGAAGAGATGTGCACTGAGGGAAGGGAGCCTAGGGGCTGGCTGGGGCAGGGCTGTGGGTGGGGTGCCTGAAGCCCAGATGGAATCCAGCAGGAGCCTGGCTCTCCTCTTTCCTGTGGGTGGCCCTCTCCAGTCACCGTGGTGCAAGTGCAGGGTGAAGACAGACCCAATATTTCCACTTGAAGTCCCTGATGGCTGGTGTCTGGAAAAATAACTGAACAGAACAAGTCTCTCCCCATCTTAGTCCATGGTGTATCCCTCCCTCTGGCCCAGCGGTACACCTGGATGCAGAGGAGTGTCATGCCCATTACAGCCTACTTATTGATATTGATGCGCTCAGGCACAAGAGGGAGAGCACTGGGAGAGAGAGCCTGCACCTGGGGCCCTGCCTTTATTGGGGGGAGGCTGTCTAGGGTCTCAGAGGTATAGTCTAAAGACTACAGTGGCTAATTTAAAGCAGAAGAGTGGGAATTAGGATGTGAGTAGGGAGAAGTGAGTCACCCAAACTGTCAGTTATCTAGACCACCCAAGGCTTTCTGAATGAGGGACCTCCATGAGTGGGGGCAGCCCAATTCCTTATCTGGTTTTTTGCTAGTAGCTTTGTCATACAGCTGCAAATATGTTTATTCCAGATGGAGGTCTTTGAAATGGATGCCTCAGCAATCAAAAGTTTAATGTCAGGCCCAGCTCCGTGCACTCCCCACACCCATCATCCTATCCTCTGTCCACACAGCAGCAAAGGGAGTGATCAGCTCCTCCCATGTCAGCCCAGCAGTGGGGCTGACCCCAGATCCCTGTCCTGGCTGTGTGCCTTGATCATCTGCCTCTAGGGCCTCACCTCCCTATAACAGCCCTGAAGCCTTGACCCTCAGTGGATCCAGGGGTAGCCAGCTCATCATCTAGGCCTGGCTCAGACATCCATCCCTCTGAGAGGCTACCACGCAGGACCTCACTCATGTTCTCAAGGGTCCTCACCTCTCTGTGACTTTATAGGGTTTATCCTTTCCCTGTGTGTCTGTTCTCTGTCCTAGTTTATGTGAGCCTCATGAGATCAAGAGCTCTGCATCCACCTTCAGGTGGTTCCTGGAGAGTGGGCAGTACCAGACACCTAGTGGGTGCACAGCCAATACAGGAGGGGAAGGTGCGGGTGAGCAGAAACAGCAGCAAGAACCAAGGATGGGCATTTGGCAGGTAGCAGGCACTGCTGGGTATCCTGTACAAGTAAGCGTCCAACTTCGTTCTTCCGCATGTGGGTTACCAGTTGTCCCAGCACCACTGCTGAAGACTCTTCTTTCCCCTACTGAACGGTTCTGGCACATTTGTGAAAAACCAGTTGGCCAAAGATATGTGGGCTTAGTTCTGGACTCTCAATTCCTTTTAATTCTGTATGTCTGTCTATATGCCAGCACTGTAGCTCTGTAGTAAGTTTTGAAATCAGGAGGGATGTGTCTTCCAACACTGTCCTATTTTAGGACTGTTTTGGCTATTCTGGGTCCCTTGGAATTTCATATAAATTTTAGAAGCAGCTTTTCCATTCCTGCAAAAAGAAGAAAAAAAGACTGTTGGGGTTTTGATAGGTATTGCATTGGACCTATAGATCACTAAGTAGTGTTGCCATCTTAACGGTATTAAGTCTTCCAATCCATGAACGCAGAATGTGTTTATTAATAATAATAATCAATGATGTTATTTATTTAGATTTTCTTTTAATTCCTTTCAGTAGTAGTTTTCCCAGTTTTCAGTGTAGTATAGTAGTCTTGTATCTCCCAGGCTAAATTTATTCCTAAGTATTTTATTCTTTTTGATTCTATAAGTAGAGTTGATTCTTTTTGTTGCAAATGAAATCTTCTGAGTTTCCTTTTTGGGTTGTTCATTGATGTTTTATAGAAACAACTAATTTTTATGTGTTGATATTGTATCCTGTAACTTTGCTGAATTCACTTATTAGCTCATGCCATCTGTAAATAGTTTTTCTTCTTCCTTTCCAATGTATTTATTTTTTAAGAGATTTTATTTATTTTATCTTTATTTTTTTTAAGATTTTATTTATTTATTTGACAGAGAGAGACAGCAAGAGAGGGAATACAAGCAGGGGGAGTGGGAGAGGTAGAAGCAGGCTTCCCGCTGAGCAGGGAGCCTGATGTGGGCTCGATCCCAGGACCCTGGGATCATGACCTGAGCCAAAGGCAGATGCTTAACAACTGAGCCACCCAGGTGCCCTAAGAGATTTTATTTTTAAGTAATCTCTACCCCCAACATGGGGCTTGAACTCACAACCCTGAAATCAAGAGTTGCATGCTCTATTGACTGAGCCAGCCAGGTGCCCCTTCCTTTCCAATTTAGATGACTTTTTCCCCCCTTTTTCTTGCCTAATTGCTCTGGCTAGAACTTCCAGTACAATGTTGAATAGAAGTGGTAACAGCAAACATCCTTGCCTTGTTCTTGATTGGGGGGAAGCTTTCAGTCCCTCATAATTACGATGTTTTTATCATTGGAGGGTACTGGATTATATCAAATGCTTTTTCTGCGTCAACTGAGATGATCATGTGGTCTACTAATATGGTGCATTACATAGCTTGATTTTGTTTTTTTTTTTTTTTTTTTTTTTTAAAGATTTTATTTATTTATTTGAGACAGAATGAGAGAGAGAGCACATGAGAGGGGGGAGGGTCAGAGGGAGAAGCAGGCTCCCTGCCGAGCAGGGAGCCCGATGCGGGACTCGATCCAGGGACTCCAGGATCATGACCTGAGCCGAAGGCAGTCGCTTAACCAACTGAGCCACCCAGGCGCCCTACATAGCTTGATTTTGATGTATTGAACCACATAACAGTTTGATTATAGTGTGTCTCAGTGTGGATCTCTTTGAGTTTATCCTATTTGGAGTTTGTTCAGCTTCTTTGAATATACAGATTTGAGTATTTTATCTATTTTAGGAAGTTTCCCACCATTTTTTTTCAACTATTTTGTCTCTCTGTCTTCCTCTAGGATTCCTGTTATGTATCTGTTAGTATGTTTTATGGCGTCCCACGAGTCCCTCAGTCCCTGTTCATTCTTCTTCTGCTCCTCAGACTGTATAATTCTAATTGATCTATCTTCAAGTTTACGGATCCTTTTCTCTGCCAGCTTAAATCTGAGGTTGAATACCCCTAGCAAACTTTTCATTTTAGTTATTGTACTTCTCTGCTCCAGAATTTCTGTTCAGCTCCTTTATATAATTTCTCCTTATTGATATCCTTTATTTGTTGAGAACAACATTCTCCTGATTTTTGATAGTTCTTTGTTCATGGATTCCTTTAGCTCTTTGAGGGTATTTAAGACAGTTGATTTAAAATCTTTGTCTAGTAAGTCCAATGTCTGCACTTCTTCAGGGACAGTTTCTGTTAATTTCTTTTTATTCCTCTGAATGAGATATATCTTCTTGGGTCTTTGCATGCTTCTTAATTTGCTGTTGGGGCTGGGCATTTTTAATATTTGATAATATAATGCGATAAGTCTGGAGATCAGATTCCCTTCCCTCCCCAGGTCTTGTTTATGCTGCTTACTGTGGGTTGTTAAGTGTTTTATTTTGGAAATTTTTCTTTCTTTTTTTAAAGATTTTATCTATTTATTTGAGAGAGAGAGTGCACAAGCAGGGGGAGGGACAGAGGGAGGGGGAAAAGCAGACTCCCCGCTGAGTAGGGAGCCTGATGCAGGGCTCAATCCCAGGACCTTGGGATCATGACCTGAGCCAAAGGCAAATCCTTAATTGACTGAGCCACTCAGGTGCCCTATTTTGGAAACTTTTCTAAACTATTTTTGTAAATGCTACATTCTTTATTGTGTGTGCTCACTAAAGTTTCTCTTTCATTAATTTAGTGTTTGGCCAGAGATGTGACAGAAATTTCCTTAAATGACTGGAGCTAACAAAACAAAACCCTCCTGGTTTTTGTAGGTAGGCTCTGAGTTGAGGTACTCCTTCAATGCTTAGCCTCTCCATTTACAACTCTCCTGAGCCTTGACTTCCTGGTTACATGGGGCCTAAAGATCAATCAGAGAGGAAGGCTTGGGATCTTCTCATGTTTCCTACCATGTGTTTAGTCCTGATCATATGCATGGCCTGCTAGACTCTCTGGTAAAGCCTTTATTCCCACATGTACCTCTTTCTCCAGCCTGTTCTTTCCTAGGCTTTTTTGGTCTCTCTGCTGTTTGCTCCATCTGTCATCCCTGCCCAGGTGGTTGTGGCTAGTGTATGCCTTCAAATGCTTTTGACAAATGCTGCTCAGGAGGCCACTCCAGTCCTGAGGGTTCTGAGAGGGCCTAACAAAGGTAAACCCCCGAACTAATCCTCCAGGGAGTCACCAGACAGGTCACCAGACAAACATACAAATGCAATGCTTTGGGAACAAGATCTGTCCTGTCCCCTGTGGCTTCAGCAAGCCACACCAATAAGATGGACTGCCATTCACACAGCCCCTCCTAGCTGCAGAGTGGGGTTGGTAGGCGGGTAAGTAAAAATGCCACAACACCTTCTAGTTGAAATTTAATAGCTTCTTTCTACTAAGCATTCCCTCATCCTTGTTTTCTTTTCTTCTTCTTCTTTTTTAATCAGAATTCAAGTTCCCAAAAAGTTAACTCTGAAAGTTTTTGCTGGCTTAATTATTGCTTCAGGGGAGGGACTGATTTTGGGAGCTCCCTATTCTGCCGTTTTTGGCAATGTTATCTTTCTGTTTGCTTTTTAAAAGTAATGTTATTGAAACATAATTCCCATACCATATAATTCACCCATTTAAAAAAAATGCAATTCAGTGATTTTTGAGTATATTTACAGAGTTGTGCAACCATCATCACCATCTAATTCCAGGACATTTTATTCACCCCAAAACGAAACCTCAGACCATTAGCAGTCACTCCCCATTCTTCTCTCCCCCCAGCCCCTGGCAATCACTAATCTACTTTTTTGTCTTTATGGATTGCCTGTTCTGTACATTTCATATAAATGAAATCATATAATATGTGGCCTTTTGTGTCTGGCTTCTTTTACTTGGCATAAGGTTTTCAGGGTTCATCCATGTTGTAAAATATATCAGTACTTCATTCTTTTTATGGCTGAATAATATTCCATTGGATGGATATACACTGTTTCTTTGTTCACCATTTGATGGACATTTGGGTTGTTTCTACTTTTTGGCTATGATGAACAATGCTGCTATGAACATTCACATACAGATATTTGTGTGGACATGTTTTCATTTCTCTTAGGAACACACCTAAGGAGGAGAAGTACAGGGTCATATGGTAACTCTATGTATAACTGTTTGAGGAACTGCCAAATTGCCTTCCAAAGCAACTGTTTGCTTTTTATAGAACACATTTTCAGCCTACAAAACTGTACGAAAAGTACTATAATGAACACCCATGTAACTGCCATGAAGCCATCTCAGAGCCTAACCTCCTGAAAGGCAACTTAGGTTGTTATTTAAAGAAATGACACATTGTGGAGTTCACTAGGTCCACTGTGCAGGTCTCCTCCACATTCCTCTTGCCCAGCTTGCCCTGCTGCCCCAGAGAGGGGCAAGGCCTTGAATTTCTCATTGCATGTGCATGTTTGTACTTTTTCCTCTTATTTTGTATCCATAACAGTGTATGGCTCTGTTTCCCATGTCCTAAACCTATAAATGGTGTCCTTCTGTAACTGTTATCCTGCCCTTGTTTTTGTCCCCCTCCAATGTGTTTTGTGCTAGATCCATGGGGCCCTGCTTCAACTATCTTTGCTACCTGACTGCATTCCACTTCAGTAGGATTCCAGTTGTGGGATGAGGCCCCTGTCCAGGCTTTCCATGTTAGTCAGTACTGCAGGAAATGTCCTCATGGGCCTCTCAGGGGCACACATGGGCATGGAGTGTTGGGTGAGAAGACCCGTCCTCAGCTGCTTCTTGTGTCACCGGGGCCTCATGACTGGCAGCCCTAGAAAGGTCTGGAGCAGGGGGTGGGGCTGCATTTGAAGCTTGTTGGAAGGATAAAGGCGGTGGCATACTATTGCTCTTGCCCTGGCCTCCCTGGGGTCTTCAGAGATGCTCCTGGGATTGGTTGCCCCCCCTGTGCAGGAAATCTGGGGACTTAGGGGCTCTGGGTCACACAGGCCTCTCACCATCCCTTTCTCCCGCCCAGTTCTGGTATCTCTCACCGACCACCAGGACAAGAGCATCAGCGAGGAGGAAGACGGGAAGAGCCCGAGGTCCCAGAAAGACCCATCCCAGGTGAGCCCGGGGCCCCTGGCTCCATGCTCCCACACTCCTGGGGCACCCTGAGCATCAATGCTGTGACAGGCTGAAGGACATCCCACCCACGCTCTGTGCAAGGCTGTCCCAACACTCCCAGGAAGCCTGAACTCCACACCTCTCACCTGTCCCACAAATCCCAGAACTTGCTGCAGCTCAGTGCTGGGCAAAATACAGTTAATAGGGTTGTGCTTTGCTGCAGACCACCTTCATCCCCCTCCACCCAGGCCCTCTGCTAGTCCTTTACCAGGCACCAGCCAGATGCTGAGGTCCCCATCCTCGTGTATAATCCACAACCACATGCTGTGTATATTGAAAGATTTCTGTTGCTGCCACATAGGAGCTCGGGTGCCCCCGCCCAGATGCCATCCGTAGTATTAGTATCTGTAGTAGTCTCATACCCGAGAAGCCTGTGGATTCTTGGAGGGGCTGGGAAAGACTCCAGGAGGGCATCCCCGACAGCAAGATCTATTCTTGCAAAGGCCCCAAGTGAGAGGGGACCATGGTGTATGTCAGGGACCAAGGGAAACTTGGTGTGGCTGGAGCTCACAGAGTGATGGGGACAGGTCCCCAGCACAGACTAGAGTGATTAAACAGTGGGGACCAGACAATGTAGATTTGTTAACAGGCAAAACACAAAAGAAACAAAAACCAAACCACATTCCCTTCCCTCTGGCATCAGGCAGATTCGCCCTTCCTCTGGCATCAGGCACCTTGCACTCACCTCCTGTGGCCTCTGTGACCTCACCCTTCTTCAGACCACAGGCCCCTTCTGTCTCCCACTAATCTGCCACTCTCTCACATGTTAACCCCCAATGCCAAGACCTGTCAGGACCTTCATCCCCTGCACATGACTGTCAGTCTGGGTGTCCTTGAGACATCCTACCTCTCTCTTATATGGGGGTCGTGTGGCCTCCCTCAGTCATGACCAATACTACCATCTTCCCCTCCCAAGCCCCTCCACTCCATTCACAAGCAACCTCAAAGCATCTTTGGCTTCCTTTTGTCTTCTATGTCCATGCTCAGAGAGAAAAAGAATAGGAGTCATGTGCTTCCCTTTTAAAAATGGGAATGTTACAATGAGCACACGGAAAGATGCTGAAGATCACTAGCCATCAGGGAAATGCAGATTGAAACCATGATGAGGTATCACTACACTCCTACTGGAATCGCTAGAAGTAGAAAGAGGGACAGCAGCAAGTGCTGGCGAGGATGTGGAAAAACTGGCACTGTTTCATTGCTGGTAGGAAGGCGAAGTGGTAAAACCAATCTGGAAAACCGTTTGGTTGTTTCTTACAAAGTTACGTATACACGTGACACATGACCCAGCAATCCCACTCCTGGGATTGGGTGTTTAGCCAGATGAAACAAAAACTTATGTTCCTACAAAAACCTGGACACAAATATTCACTGCAGCTTTGTTTGTAATAGCCCCAAACTGGAAACAACCCACATGTGCGTGTGACTGGATAAACAGTCATTTATCCTGCACACCATGGAAAACTACCCAGCAATATAATGGAAGAAACTCTTGATTCACACACAACTTGGATGGATCTGAAGGGCACCATGCTGTCAAAACAGTTAATCTCAAAAGGTATCCCATTTATATGACATTCTTGAACAGACAAAATGACAGCCACAGAGAGCAGATCAGTGGTTGCCAGGCAGGAGCTCCGGGTGGAGGGAAAATGACCATACAGTGTAGCAGGAGGGAGGTTTCCCTGGGTGGGGAACCTTCTGGTCCTGATTGTGGTGGTAGTTCCACGATCTATATACATGTTAAAATTAACAGACCTGGACATGCACACACACACACACAATCAATCAATCAATTCTATATTATTAAGTTAAAGGAACCACTAAAAAATGATAATATTTCCCATTAAGCCAAAGTCCAGTCCCTTCTGTGTTCCCAGAGACCACCCCCTCTTATGATGCTGGGGTCTAGTATCATTCTGAGGTTTTTTGATTTGCATGCCTGGTTTTTTGAAGGACCCACTAGTCTGAATCTTGTTTCTTCTCTGGCTACTATGTTCTGCCTGGAGACCATTTTCATTCTTTAGTTAATAACAACAGAAAAAAGACATCTAAACAAAAACATGAGACAAAAGATGAATAACGCACCCACTGCTCTGCAGAAGAGCTCAGCCCACCAAAGAAACACCTGTGTACCTTCGTAGACATCAGCAGCAGATCATCCCCAACCTTGAATTCACCTGTGTGAATCTCTCTATCTCTGACCTGCTATGGCTCAGGAAGAAAAAAGTTATTGTCTTGTTTTAGGGTTGCAGGAGGAAATATCTTCTTATAAAACTTTTTCAAACACACATCATGTGGTAGGCTGAAAAATGCCTCCACCAACCCCTTTTGCCCCACCAAAGGTCCATGTCCTCATCCCCTAGAACCTGGGAATGTTACCCTAAGCGGCAAAAGGGACTTTTTGCAGGTGTGATTAAGGTAGGACCATGAGAAAAGGAGATTAGGATTCTAAATGTAATCACAAGTGTCCTTATAAGAGGGAGGCGGAGGGAGGTTTAACTACAGAAGACAGGACCGTGACCTGAGCAGAGGTAGTGAAGATGGAGTAAGGTCCACAAGGCAAAGAATGTGCATGTGTCTAGAAGCTGAGAAAAGGCCAGGAAACAGACTCTCCCCTGGAGCCTTCAGAAGAAATGAGCCTTGGCAGACACTAACTTTAGCCCGGAGAAACTGATTTCAGACTTCTGGCCTTCAGAGCTGTAAGAGAAATTTGTGTTGTTTTCGGCCACTAAGCTTGTCATGATTTGTTACAGCAGCCATGGGAAACGAATACATACTACATACGCCAAAGTAGAGAAATAGAGTAATGGACCCAGGGTTGTATTCGGACTTACGTAGGCCCTAAGAATTTTTGTCCAATAAGAGTCATACCAAAGTTATACTCATGAGCTTCCACAAAATAGTAAAAGTTATATTTTACGACCATTTGGTACAAAGATGAATATATTCCAGGCTGGAGTAGTCACTATATTCATTTTTTTTTTCTGACTGATTGTAAAAGACATTAAAACATATTGCAAGAAACTCGTTTCTCCAAAAAGTTTCATGGGCCCTGGGCTGTTTCTGGCACGTGGTGGAGAAGTCAGCCCCAGATGAGCCACAGTGCCTGACACATGGCCAGATGTGTTGATGGAAACCCCTTTTCCATCCCGGATTCTCCCCTCGGAAATCACAGACATGCTCACACCCCATCTTCACACTCCCCACAAGTAGGGCCTGGGCTTCAAGGACTCTTTTTCCTCAACTGAATCTATAATATCTTTTTATTTTTAATTTTTTATTGAGATATAATTGATGTGTAACATTATGTTAGTATCAGGTGTACAACAATGATTTGATATGCATGTATTTTGTGAAATGATCAGCTACAGTAAGTCCAATTAACATCTACCACCACAAAAAGTTACAAATATTTTTTCTTGTGATGAGAACTTTTAAGATTTGCTCTCTTAGCACCTTTTAAACATACAATACAGTATTATTAAATATAGTCTCCATGCTGTACGTTACGGGCCCAGGACTTACTTGTTTTAAAACTGGAAGTTTGTACCTTTTGACCTATATTCCCCCCACACACACCCACACACTCCTGGCAAAGCATCCAGACTCTTCTTTTTTTAGACATAAACCCAGCTCCACTGCCTCAACTAAAACCATTAACAGTAATCCCTCAACAGCAGTAAATAGCTGGTTGGCATTCACATTTCCCATTGTTCTTATTTTCTTTTTCTTGGCTGGTTAGACAACAGATTTGGGCCCCACATCCCACTCACTGCCCCTCACTGTCCATGGAATGATCAGAGCCCCGGTCAACAGGACTCTGGGGACATTTTTTGTGTTTGGAGCTATAAAGAAGGCTCAGAAATGTCCTGGTTTCTGTGCGTGGCCCACGTGTGTTTGTCAGTATCTTCACACATCTCTGGATGGTGGCCCACGCTTCCAAGTCAGGGGAACTAATATGCCCTAACATGCCCCCCCCGACACATACACACAAACACATACATACACAGGTCCTGAGCCTTCTCTCAACCCCTCACCATCCATGGTCATGGTCTCAGGCCACTGAGGAGAAGGCGGGACTCTCAGCAGCTGAGGGTCTCAGGTGGTCAGGTCCCAGAAAGAGAGAGGGACTCCTGCCTACCCCCTTGCAGATGACGGCCCCTCTGGTGACTGTTAGAGAATTCAACAGATGTCTGTTTTACAATGAAAACTAGTATTTAGTAAGAAACAGAAAATCAGTAATTCAGCCAAACACACCATCCACATATTCCCAGCCTGCAAGTGAAGAATATCTTAATTCTCTCCCACCACACCCCATCCCCAGCTCCCTCCCTCCATCAGTCCCTAGTGCCTAGCAGTCCCAGCCTGGGTCTTTGGGGGGCCTTATATCCCCACACCTGTATCCCAGGTGGGTGAGAGCAGCATAAAGCAGAGACCAACCCAAGACAGGCCTTTCTGACATGTGCTTGACCTCCTGGTTGATTCTCACTTCTTGTTTTCCCAGCACACTTTCTTGAATATTGTCCATTTGTATTGAGGGCTGTCATTGTGTTCTTCCTCTAGCCACAGACCCTGAATGATCCAGCCACCACAGTGGAGGTTTGTCAAGCCCTTGCCAGGTGCCTGGCTCTGAGCATGCTGTGCAGATAAACCCTTTCAGGCCCAGAGAGGGAAAGCCCCTTGCCCAGGGCCACACAGCAAGTAGGGCTAGCCCGGATGCAAGGGCCATACATTTCAGATCCTCACTCTTCAGCGGCAAGCTCTGAGACCCCACTTTGTGTGGGATTTGTGTGCCTGTTGGTGGGATGGGTGACAGGAATGCTTTGGTGAGAGGTAAGACGCGGACCCTATTGCTGCTCATCACCCTCTGGGGGACTTGTTCTCAGGGACAGTGCAGCTGCGAGCAGCAGTTCAGAACCCCACAGGCGATACCGACCTCAGTCCTTACACAGGGCCGGGTGCTCTGTTGAACGCTATGCTACTGTGAACATCAGCGGTTTTCAAGTGAGGGTGTACTACTCAGGGTTTTCCACGGAAACAAAACCAGTAGGATTTATACAGACATAGAGAGAGATGTATTAAAAGGAACTAGCTCACACGATTATGGAGGCCAAGGAGTCCCTGATTTGCTATCTGCAAGCTGGAGACGCCAGAAAGCCATCTCCAGGGCAGGGGATTTCATCTCAAGCCCAAAGGTCTAAAGACCACAGGAGTCTCAGTCTGAGTCCAAAGCCCAAGAATCAAGGAGGGGTTCAATGTCTTAGGGCTGAAGGTGGCTGTCCCCGCTCAAGCAGAGAGCACAAATGCACCCTTCTGCCTTTGTGTTCAACTTGGGCCCTCAACAGCTTGGGTGACGCCCACCCACATTGGTGAGGATGATCTTTATTCAGACTGCCAGTACAAAAGCTAGTCTTCCCTGGAGACACCCCCACAGATACCAGAAATGACACTTTACCAGCTATTGGGCCATCCGTTAGCTCATTGACTCCTAGAACTAACCATCACAAAGGGGCCTTGCGTTTTCATTTTGCACAGGGGAGCCCTCGAATTATGTCTCCAGTCCTAGTAACAGTCCTTCGGGAATGTGCATTTGGGGTGTTAAAATTAAATACAAAACGGAGACCAGACCTGAACATTCCCTGAGCAGACAAAACCACTTACCACATAAGTGAGACTTAATTTAGTGTGTTCTGCAAAACAAGCAAAACAGAACCTGGGCCACCTCGTGCA
Organism: Phoca vitulina; assembly: GCF_004348235.1. NCBI lineage: Eukaryota > Metazoa > Chordata > Mammalia > Carnivora > Phocidae > Phoca > Phoca vitulina. The sequence continues at coordinate 491,168 of NW_022589755.1, read as the reverse complement.
AATACCTCTGATGATCAGTAAAGAAACTTAAGTCATCTTCCTAAACACGGTATAAGATAATCACTTTGAGCCAGCCCCTGCTGTCTGGAAACCCCCTTTGTAATAACCATCATCAAGAAGGTTAAACAATCTCCTCATTTTCACTGTACAAGCCTCCAGGCTTCCTATCAGTCTTGGATTTCAAAGCTCCCAGTTCGTAGACTATTCTTATTTGCACAATAAACTCTTACTAAATACTGTTTATTGGTTTGGTGGCTTTTTTTTTTTTTTTTGGCACCTTTTTGGGGAGGGGGGAGCCGTGGCTTTAGTTTTACTATTCTTGGGGTTTTGAAAGGAGGCAATACTGTCGCTCTGCTGTGGTGGCACTAGGCAGATGGCTCTCTGGTGGCTGCTCCAAGCCCTGGCGGCGTGGGGCAGTTGCTGAGCAGGACTGTGTTTGCCATTCCAGGCATCGGAGCTGGGGCTCCCCCAGGAGGGCGAGTGGCTGCAGCCTGCCCAGCCCCAGCGGAGTCCCCACACCAGGGCGGGGGCCGAGGCATCCTGCACCCTGGGCTCACTCGGTGAGTGTTTGGGTCCTACGGCAATCCTGAGGGCTGGGAATGGATTTAAAGTCTGGCAGGGGTTTGACTATGCTGATGGCAGTGTTGGGGGGCTTTGGTGATGAACTCTATACCTTACCCCAGAAACTGTGCACACCAGGAGTGGGGACTGATATCGCGCCGCCCCCCCGCCCCCCGCAACAGCCACTCAAACGTTTCCACCCCTTGACCAGGGCTTCAGCCTCCTAGCATGAAGGCAGACAGACTGAAGATGCTGCAGCATGGGGTCCCCTCAGCAGCCTGCCCAGGTGAGGACAAGGGGGCCCAGGGCCATGGGATCTGCCCCCCAACCCCACCTATCCCTTTATCTTAAGAAAGGAAAGGACTGAGGGCACTAAGGCCCTACTGAGTACAGGCTACGGGCTGCCTGCTCTTCTCAGCAGTCCCTGGGGGGAAGGAGGGCAGGGAGAGTCCCAGAGTGCGGCCTCCAGCCCCTGCCACTTCGCTAACAATTAACCCTTTTCCCTCACCCTCCCCAGGCCTGGGCTGCTCGCCTCTGAAGCCTAGTATCTGGGATGAACCTCCCTGTGGGCAGGTGGGGGACAGAGCCCTGAGGAACAGACACTCCCTCCCCAGGCTGGCCCAGGTCGCTCCCCAGGCAGAAGGGGGTACCTGGCAGGCAGGGGCTGCTCCCAGGGACGCTGTGCTTCAGGGCACTGGAGGCCAAGGGCCTGCTCCCGAGGGGCCCCTGCACCCGAGCCCTCAGCCCGGCCTGGTTGCAGACCCCACCCTCCCAAGTGCTCGGAGCAGCAGTCCCCAAAAGAGACTTGGGGACAGCGATGCCCACCTGCCCCTACTCAAAGACACCAAAGCCTCCCCTGAAGAGGCGGGGCAACCGGCTGCTGCCCCCTCCTTGGGGCGCTCAGCGGCGACCCAAGTCCCCCCAGGGGCGCGGCCCTTCGCGTGTGCCGAGTGCGGGGAGGTCTTCACCTGGGTCACCCACTTCATCGAGCACCAGAAGCGCCACCTGGAAGAGGGGCCCTTCTCGTGCCCCGAGTGCGGCAAGGCCTTTCTGCACGCCTCCGTCCTGGAGGAGCATCGGAAGATCCACCTGCTGCAGCCGCTGCGCAAGAGGCCCCGGCGGGGCGGGGGCGAGGGGCCAGGGGAGGCCGGCCCGTTGGAAGCGGCGGATGGAGGCCCCCGCGCCCAGGACGCGGATGGAGAGCGACGCGGGGAGCCCTCCGGCCGCGAGCGGCCCTTCGAGTGCGGCGTCTGCGGGAAGGCCTTCCCCTGGATGGTCCACCTCCTCGACCACCAGAAACTGCACGCCACGCAGTGAGCGGACGCGGGCCCCGGGTGACAGCGACCCCCGGCGGACTCGTCCTGCAGGCGACCCGGGAGCCGCCACCCCCGCCGCGTCCCCCCGGTGACAGCGACCCTCGGAGGGCTCGTCCTGCGGGGCGACCCGGAACCCGCTGTCCCCTCCGCCGAGTCCCCCGGGTGACAGCCACCCTCGGCGGACTCGCCCTGCAGGCGACCCGGGAGCCGCCACTCCCGCCGCCGCGTCCCCCAGGTGATAGCGACCCCCGGCGGACTCGTCCTGCGGGGCGACCGGGGACCTGCCGCGTCTCCCGGGCGTCGCCGCGCCTGGCGCTTACCCCGGGTGATTGCGACCCTCGGCAGACTCGTCTTGCGGGGCGACCCGGGACCCGCCGTCCCCGCCGCCGCGTCTCCTGGGTGTCGCCCCGCCTGCCACTTACCCAGGGTGACAGCGACCCTCAGCGGGCTCGTCCTGCGGGGCGACCGGGGACCCGCCGTCCCCGCCGCCGCGTCTCCTGGGTGTCGCCAGACCTGCCGCTTACCCCGGGTGACACCGACCCACGGCAGACTCCCCCTGTGGGGCGACCCAAGACCCGCCGCGTTTCCCGGGTGTCTCCGCGCCTGCCGCGTTCCCCGAGTGACAGCGACCCCCGAAGGGCTCGTCCTGCGGAAGGACCCGGGACCCGCCACCCCCGCCGCCGAGTTCCCCAGGTGACAGCGACCCCTGGCGGAGTCGTCCTGTAGGCGACCCGGACCCGCCGCGTCTCGGGGTGTCGCCGCGCCTGGCGCTTACCCCGGGTGACAGCGACCTCCGAAGGGCTCGTCCTGCGGAGCGACCCGGGACCGGCTGCGTCTCCCGCGTGTCGCTGTGCCTGCCGCGTTCCCCGAGTGACAGCGACCCCCGAAGGGCTCGTCCTGGGGGCGACCCGGGACCCGTCACCCCTGCCGCCGCGTTCCCCGGGTGACAGTGACCCCCGAAGGGCTCGTCCTGCAGACGACCCGGGACCCTCCGCGTCTCCCGGGTTTCGCCGCGCCCGCCGCGTTCCCCGAGTGACAGCGACCCCCGAAGGGCTTGTCCTGCGGAACGACCGGGCCCCGCCACCCCCGCTGCCACGTTCCCCGGGTGACAGCGACCCCTGGCGGACTCGTCCTGCAGACGACCCGGGCCCCGCCGCGTCTCCCGGGTGTCGCTGCGCCTGGCGCTTTCCCCGGGTGATAGCGAACCCCGAAGGACTCGTCCTGCGGAGCGACCCGGGCCCCGACGCGTCCCCCGGGTGTCGCCGCGCCTGGCGCTTACCCCGGGTGACAGTGACCCCCGAAGGTCTCGTCCTGCGGAGCGACCCGGGACCCACCGCCCCGCCGCCGCGTTCCCCGAGTGACAGCGACCCCTGGCGGACTCGTCCTGCAGGCGACCCGGACCCGCCACGTCTCCGAGTGTCGCCGCGCCGGCCGCGTTCCTTGGGTGACAGCGACCCCCAGCGCCGCGCTCAGCTCGGCGGCCGGCCGTCTGTGTTCCGCAAGCTACAGAAGAGGAGCGTCGCCAGCGCCACCAGTTCCAGGAGCCTTTCCCGGGGGCCCCAGGTCGGCCTCGGCGCCCTTGAGCTGGCCGCCCTCCTGCGCTCCGCGGAACGAGGCTTGCCGCCCGCCCAGCCCCTGGAAGCCTGGCACACGCGTGGGGTTCTTTTATGTGGAACTTTCCTCCTCTTTTCTTTTTTTTTTTGTCCCCCCCATTCCTTTTTCACGATAAAGTACACACAACATAAAACTTGCCATTTTAACTACTTAAAATGCACAATTCGGTGGCATTAAGTACATGCATAACGTTGTGCAACCATCCCCACCATGTATTCTGGAATTCTGGAATATTTTCATCACTCCCAGAATGGGTTCCCCATACCCATTAGCAGTCACTCCCCATCTCCGCTCCCTCAGCCCCTGACACCTATTAATCTGCTTTCTTTCTGAATGGATTTCGGGCAGGGTTTTTAGGTCCAACCAAATCTGACCAGCACATGATTTTGATTCACAGAATGACTTTTTTTTGAGATAAATGCCAACATTTTTCAAATCATAGATGTCACATAAAAATCTGGCATTATGGTCACCCTGGATTTCCCAAGAGCAGGTGTGGGGTCTCCCAAGCACCTCAGTTTACCCTACCACTTCTGGGGATAGCGTGTGCGCACCTGGATTCGGCTTTTCATCCATCCGCAGCTCTTCATCGCTGGGCACCACTTGCCCCATGTAAACGAAAGCCTTAGAAGTTTTGTTTTGTTCTGTTTTTTGAACTTTACTTGGAAATAGTGTTGGAGGGACTCTGACCACATGTAAGCAGAGACCTTCTCCTTTAAATCATCCATAAGTCGCCTTTCAACTGGAAAAGCCTTTGGATCTGCCCCGCCCAGCCCCCTGCTGCTTCTCCACCACGCTGCCCCCTGCATCCCACTTGCAGCCTCCGTCCGCTAGCTCCGTCCTGGGCCACGCAGATCCCTCCGCTGCCTTCGCACCCTTCGCCGTGCTTGCCTTCTCGGAACTCTCACCAGCTGGGCCTCCAGACCCCGCTCGTGGCTCGCTCCAGCATCCTGGCTTATCCTCGAAGTCCTCACTGGGGGCTTCTGGCTCTACTCCATGCCTTAATTTCTTGTGGGCTCCAGCTCTTTCCTAAGCAACTTCTTTCTCATCCTGCTGAGGCAGAGTTTCTTCCTTGGAGCTCAGGTGGCAAGGGTGGGGGTCTTGGCCCTACCGTCAGCCCCTGATCCTTCAGTTACAGCACACATGATGGACAGGTTTGTTTAAGATGACAGGACATGTGGACAAAGAAATCACAGTGTCCCCACTTGTTGGGGGCCAGAGGTTTATTCCAATGCATTTTTCATTCTAATCCCCCTAAGCCAGGGGCACATTCACAGCTTTCTGGGTCGGAGCAGGATTGTACGAGAGAGTGGAGGCCGCTGCCTACAAGACGTCAGTCAGGCCCCTCACTGCCATGGGCCCAACCATCCTCACGCTAACAGCTCCGAAGATGGGGTTCTCGGAAGATGTCTGTCTGCCCGGGCATCCCACAGACCAACTGCCCTCCAGAGACATCTGCCTGATGTCCCTCAGTCCTCCAACTGAGCTTGTCCGAAGAACCCTTGATCGAAAGAAAAACAACTGCCTCCCCTATATGCCATCCCTCCACCCTGCAAGGCCCAAGGATCGCCCTGTTCTCTTCTCTCCTCTGCACTCAACTGCCCCAGCCTCCCTTTCTTCTATCTTCTTTTTTACATCTTTGAATGTCTGCAGCTGCCTCTAAGCAAACTCTGCCTCCAGCCCATTCCCCTCCATCCCATCCGATCCCAGCAGCCGGCAGGATCCCTCTGAAGCAGCCACACTGAGATGACATAAAGCCCAACCAACCAGTTCCCTCGAGTCCCTTCCTGCTTCAGTAGCCCCCAGCGCTGGGGTGGTGTAGGCTGGCCTCCTCACCCACTCTGTCCCTGCCTGTCTCCACAATGACTCCCATGCTGGGCCTCCTCCGCTCCTCAAGCGCTGCCTCCCCTGCCCAGAACAGTCTTCACTGGAGCGTTTTACTAGCGCCCGGCACAGAGCAGCCCTTTGCGAGTGAGAATGGGTGAATGGTAATCAAATGAGTAAGTGAGCTCGGCCACTGCCAAGACCCCACCTCAGGGCCTCAGTGATCAACCAAGGAACCGTACTGGGACCTCTGAGGAGACGGGGTGGCAGGAAGCATCACGGAAGGCCACCCTCAACACTCTCTGCCTTGGCGGACACAGGCACGGATGCGGCCCAGGGTCCTGGCCCTGAAGGGTCGCTCCTCAGAATCCCGATTCACCAAAGCTGCTAAACTGAGTTAACTGCCCAGCCTGCCTGGTCCCAAGATGCTGCTCAAGCTGTAGCGAGGTAGAACACCAGCCCCCCTCTTCTCTTTCTGCTCACTCCGTGCATGCTTGGCTCACGCGCTGCTTCCATCTGCCAGTGTCCCCTGCAGGACCCCAACACCTGCCCACTGGGACGCTTCCCAGCCTCCTGGTCTGTCCTCCAGCGCTTGTCACGGAGCTCTGCTGGGCCAGGTACTGGGTGCTGTGATGCAGTGCGAGTCCTCATCATCTCATGCTCCAGAACCAGAGGCAAACACACCACCCTCCTCCCCACCGCAGTCAGGGCCTCTGGGAGCAGAGGCCTGGGCACTGCTAGGCTTTGAGGCTCCCAAAATGATTTTTTTTTTTTTAAAAGGATGAAATATATATACAAGGCTAAACACTGTAATATATTTAAATGTATACATCGAACAATTTAACAAAAAGAGTGTAGTGAAGTTGTGCTATCCATGACATGATTATAGAATTCCCTGAAACCTACACCGATTCCTAATGCGACTGCTCCTGGTGCTGTCCTGTCACAGCCAAGTGGAGGCGACCCCTCTGGCTAGAGGAAGCGGAGATTGGCGTAAGTGGGGCCCAGCCACTGGCTACAACATGGTCTGGAGGGGTGAAGGCAACACAGAGCTAGCCTTCGGATCATCTTGTTTAATTGACAGTGTTTTTAAACCCTTTGAATTTCCTGTGAATCAAGAGATTTCACACACAAAACCAAATCTTTGGCTTCTTTTGAGAAGTACAGACCTGATACACTGCGCTTACCTGTTCACATGGCACCAGTTGGTTGAGACCATCAGCACCCATCCCTTCAGAGCCCAGCCCCTGCAGGCATTTGAGTTTGTGAAAGCTGGTTGGAAAAAAACAAGGATTAGGAGGGTAGAGGAAGGTGACAGAAGGGCAAGTCCCAAGGGAGCTGAGCAGGGCAACCTGGCTCAAAACTTGGGCTGGGGTAGGTCCCCATGAGCAGGCAAGTCTGTGTGGCACCACAGTCAACAGCTCATTACCAGGACTCTGCCCAGACCTTCTGGGGAAAAGACTTCATCATGAGTAGTGTGTACATGCCTTCTGATACAGTAAAAGGAAAGCAGGGGGAAGAGTACACACTTTGTGGAAGAAAAAACTAACAGAAAAAATAAGTCTCTTTTTGCATTTTGGTTTGCAGGTGAAAGAACTGATAACTGACATTTCATGTGTATTTTAAAGCCTTCATCTGTAGTACAGAGAAGAGAAGGTGGGCTTTCAGTATGACAATCACAAATGTGGGCCTTTAGAGTCTTTGAATGTACAAAACACTTTAAAGAAAAGCCGTTAAGCTTGTCTTTGCCTTGTTGACATCAGTGCATTCTGATTTTGAGCCATCCATCATATTTTTTCCTAACAACCACTTCTGTAGGGCTTATGAAATTTAAAGTCTTCTACTCATGTGAGAACCAGCCTAATTTTTTAAGTGTCTTTATGTAAAGAAAAGGTACCCAGCTAGGTTTTTCCCTAACGTGAGAATTCCTACTGTCTTCTCTGCTGTTTTCAGAGTCAGAGCTGTTTCAAACAAATTGTTGTTCCAGTCAAAGAAAAAATGCCCTTGCCTTGACACTTTTTCTCAGCTTCAAACCCAGCATGCAAGCCCTGACTTGAATCGATTAGTCTTTCTTAATGGGGCAAGTGCACATGGCTCAGCCTTGGTGAGGTTCTTTCCACTCACTGCTCTAGGGATGGTCCGTGCACACCAGTGAAAGGAAGTCTGGCCTGAGTGGGTGCATGGCGAGGTGCACACCTTGTCCCCTGGCGCCTGGCCCACTGCTGGCTGCCGAACCCTGGGCCCGGCGCCTGGCAAGCCTTGGTCAGTGTTCAGCCAACGACGAATTCAGGCGCTGAGGACACATCAGCTTTGAATATCACGCTGCTGTTCAAATGCACACATCCGGCAATGATGTAAAAGGTGTCTACCACGCGATGTTTCCTACAACCACGTCCTAAATACCGCAAGGCAGGGTCGGCGTGGCAAAACGTAAGCGGCTCTGGTATTTGGCATCTTAGTGAACGTATCTGTTCTAACTTTGTGTGTCATTTTTGTGTCTTGCACTTTTTGTTGCTTTTTGGAAACACCAGTTTGCTCTACAACAATAAAGTTTACGGCACAGTTTCCAGCAGGAAAGCAGTACGTCGTTGCTCCGGGGGGACTCACCTCACTCACAGGCCCTGCCCACGCGGCCTCGGCCCGGCTGCCACCTCCTCGCGGAGACTGCTCCTCGGGATCTCCCCACGGCCTCGCTCAGCGTCCTCCCTGACCCCCGACCACTCTGTCTACACTAGTCCCCGGCCAGTTACCGCTGTCGGAGCGCGGGGGCGACGGTCGCGGGGCCCACGGCACAGCCCGCGGGCACTGGACACTTGCGACCACGCCATAAGCACGGTCGTCGAAACTCGAACTCGATCCCCCACGACCGGACGGCTGGGGCAGAATCCACGGACGCCGCGCGCGGGCCTCTGGAAGTTGTAGTTCGGCGCCGCCTGCGCAGGCGCAGTCCCGGTCAAACGCGGGCGTGGCCTTCGTCCGGCCATCCGACAAGGGAATGCGGCGTGGAAGCGTTTTGGGGCGGGCAGGCGAGGCTAAGGCCGGCGGGGGTCCTCGAAGCCGAGCTCGTACTCCGAACGCAGGAGCCACTGCCCCGGGCGGGGGCGAGGCGAGCACGGAAACGACCGGAAGTGCGCGCGCCGCCCTCTGGGAGATGTAGTTGGGCGCCCGCCCGCGCAGGCCCAGACCCGGCTGGTGGCGGCCGCGGCCTTTGTCCTGCCGTCCGGCTGGTGAGTGACACTGGGGCGGTCGGAACGGGGGAGGCCGAGACGGGCGGGCATCCGGGGTCTTCCCGCGTGCGTCTGTAGAGTCCCTTTTCCTGCTTTGGGCCCGGGGCCGGTTGCTTCGGGGGCGGTGGGGGCGGTGGGGGCGGTGGGGGCGGGGCCTAGTGGGCGGGGCCCGGATTGGGGGTGGGGGTGTCTCCGGGTTCGAAAGGAGGAGTTGGGGCCAGGGTGGGGCCCTGGCTTTGGCAAAAGGGGTGGGAGCCTCCGGCTTCCGGGTCACAGAGATACTAGCTGGTCCGACCCTTCAGAGACTGGAGCCAGCCTGACCTGCATCCTTCCCTGCTTTGGTGGGACGTCCGGGGTTTGGAGGGTGGGGAGGGCCGAGGCCCCGCTGCGAAGTCATCTCTGGAGCTTCATCTTACCGGGCGGCTTCTCAGGATGATCGTGCGGGAGACCAAAAGCGCAACACTTCACTCCCAGCCGCCTAGGACCCAGAAAACAGCCTCATTATGTTAAAGTCATTGAGTACCATCCAGGCTCCTTCATTAATTCAGCAAGCCATATTTAGATGTCCTGGGTGCCAGGCCCTATCCTAAACCCAAGAGCCCCGAATATTGTCTCGGACCCCAGAGCCCCCAGGAGAGTCAGGGAGATGATAAGAAACCTGTCGACACATCACTCAACAAGATAGCTCCCATCCTGGAAACTGCTGTGAAGACAACAGGACACAAGTGGGATGGGACAGAACTGGGTGCACGGGAAGCATCACCAAGGGGAGGTACAGAGAGACAGGGGAGATGCATACTGCCTTTGGCCTGAGTTTCATGTGGGCACTCAGCCAGGGCTGAGGGCCCTGCCTGTTGTGGATGCTAAGCAGATGCTCGCTGAAGTGAGAGGCTTCCCTCCAGCACCGATGGCCTTCATGTGCATACTGCTGCGTGCCGGGCTCCGAATTCAGCCCTTGCCACACCCTAATTCCTGTAATCTCTGTGCTGGGTCACCACTCTCATTTTATGGGAAGGGGAAACTGAGGCAAACAGTGCCTAAAGACTCCGTAACCGTCTAGCTTTCTGTCATAGTAACAAATAGTCATCACCCACCTAGGCAACTGGGGGTGTGCCCCTTGCCCGCCCGTGGCCCTCAGTTTTCCTATTTGTGAAATGGGCTGGGAAAATTCAAGGTAATCTGTCAACAATGCCTGCAGTAGTACTGGGCACACAGTAGGTGCTTGGAAAATGCCAAGCTGAGGTTTCACTGCTGTTGGGTTTGGCCTGGGTGCAGGGCTCCGGCTCTAGCAGCTAGAACCCCTCCTCCTTGCACATAGATTCCAGGGTGTGGGGTTTCTGGTCACCACAGGCACTCACCCAGTCTCTCGCATCCCCGTTCCCCCAGAACTGCCTGCAGAGGAGCTGGCTGTTCCTGTAAGAGGCCAGAGGAGGAGGGAATGACTGCTGGGCTCCTCACTGCCGGGGCCCCGGTGAGTAACCACCGCCCTCCCACTCAGGCCTCCCGGGCCTCCTCAGGTCCCCACCAGACTCATTCTGCTCTCAGGGCCTTTACCCTTACTCTGCCCCCTGCCAGGAATGTGCTTTGGCCAGCTCCATCTTCCTCCAGATCTCCCACCTCACCACCTCTGAGAGGCTCCTCCTGATTCCTTCACCTGCCCTATTCTACCCTGGTGGAGAGCACTCAATCATTCCACTGATGTGTCTGGCACTTCCTCAACACAGGGTTCTGGTGTGTACTCCCAGCTCACTCTCTCCATCCAGTCCCTTAGGCGACAGGGACTTAGCACCTGCCATTGACCAGGTGCCCTTCCAGGCACTGTTGTAGGAATTGCAGGTACAGGAACAGACAGGACGAGAAAAAATCACCATCCCTATGGGGCTTACAGTCCCTACGAGGAATGTCAATGTGCCAAGTGTTGTGCAGGGAAATGAGGCCCAGAAGAAGGTGGGCTTGGGCACCAGGCATTAGCCAATATAGCCCAGAAGGCCTCCCTGAGGAAGTGGCCCCCAAACAGAGACCTGCAGGGGGGTAGGGAGTGAGATCAAGGCCCACAGGAATAATGTTCCAGGCCGGGGGAATACCATGAGCAAAGGCCTGGAGGTGGAACCAACTAGGCACTTTCCGTAAGGGGCAGGCACACACATGTAACAGGAAGACTGAGAACAAGGTCTCCTAGGCCAACTGCCGGGGGCCCAGGGCCTTGGAAGCAGTTCTGATCATCTCTGCCACGTGCAAAGGCCCAGAACACAGTAGGCACTCAGTGAATGGGTGGAAATGTGCCAAAGCCTGAGGTCAGTGCTGGACACACTGCACCTTATCCTGCCCCCACATCAGCCCCATGAGGTTGGAAGGAGGAAACTAAGACCCAGAGGCACGTCACAGCCCTGAGGCCACACAGCTGGGAGTGGCTGAGCCAGGACGCCTGGGCCCAGCTCAGCCCACGTGCGCCCACCAACATCCCCAGCGCTCAGCACACATCCCACTGCCTTCGTGGCTATTCCAGCAGCGCCCCGCCCATTTTCTCTAGAGCACTGACCCCTCCTGGGATGTCATTTTTTGTCAGCGCCCAGACCCTGCCACTAGCACATGAGCACCACGCGGCCAGGTGTGCGTCTCGTTTCCCTGGCATCTGCGGTGCCCAGAACCATGCCCTGCGCTCACGAGGACTCTGCAGACAACCACTAAGACCTGTTGAGTCTGGGAAATATAGCAGAAATGGGGAAATTGGTGAAAAAAATAAAACCTCCCCAAGCCCCCCAGCACACCCACCTGAATGGGGGCTCACACAGGTAAAGCACCCACCCTGTGCCAGGCCTGGGGCACACACATCATGTGAATTCCCTTACTCCTCCCAACAGCCTTCTCGGGGAGTTCTCACTAACTCACAGATGAGGGCAGGAGGCGCAGAGCACTTTAAAAGATGGACCTGGGGCTGGAGTTTGAAGCCCAATCATCTGGGTCCAGGGCCGAGTCCTGACAGGGCCACCCCCAGATGCCTAGTTCCTACCCTCTGCTGCCCCACATCTCCCCTTCTCTGGTGGGAGAAATGTTAGCAGAGGCAGATGCTGCCCGTGGGGCCAGGATCCAGTATTTGGGCCCCGTGTGTCCCTCACTGCCCCTCACTCGGGGCAGTGACACCCAACGTCAAGGTGAGGGCCTGGGCTTTGCCTCTGCTCCCCACATATCCCCCCCGCCCCGCCATCTACAGCACTTCATTTGGTGAGATGAAACTGCCTTTGTGGAGGATGTCCGCCCCTGCCCCTCATGCGACTTTAAGAAAATCGTAAATTCCCCATCCAGTCGCGGAAGAAACGGGCCTTGTGTGGGAATTTCAGAAAACACACACAAGTGGGGGGGTGACGGGATCACCCAGGAGCCACCATTAGCTTTTCTCCTTGGGGATCATGTTTTTACCCCAATATGTAAACGTCCAAAATCAAAGACTAGGAAACGGTTCCCAGAGGTCCCGTTACTGGGCCCCCCCCCATTGGGTTCACCTGCTTGTTCCCACCACTCCACTCGCTCTTTTTTTTCGCCCCACATTGTATTCAGGAATCGTCATGCACAGCGCAGATTTACATGAGTCTGCGACTTGGTGAATGCAGGTATGGACACCAGGGAACATTCTAGCTGATGGGTGGGAGGTTTTCTGTCCCCTCCCTCGGTCACTGCCATGATGGCATCTCAGGGGTGCTTGCACGGCTGGGGCGTGTCCTCTTATATCCTAAGACCCCCTTTCCTCCAGCAGAGCCCCCAGGCCCCCCAGGAAAACCTGGCCCAAATCCTCAGACCTGAGAAAACCCCTCCCCGCCTCAGCTTGGCTGTCGCTGTCCACCAGCTGCTCCCACTCGCAGCCATCGCCAGGTTGGCCTAGGTGAGGACATTTGCATGTGACATTTGTTTCAGGAGCAAGTGACCTTTGAGGACGTGGTTGTGGACTTCACCCAGGAGGAGTGGGGGCAGCTGGAGCCTGCCCAGAGGACCCTGTACCACGATGTGATGCTGGAGACCGTGAGGCTCCTGGTCTCCGTGGGTAAGGCCACACCTGCCCCCAGCACAGATTCTAATTCTCCTGGGTTAAAAGCAGGGGTGGGTCTAGGCCTTAAAATACCTGGGATGAGTTTTGGCCTTAGATTCCTGACGTTTGGTTGCAAGTTACAGATCCCACCTGAAAATGCCAGAAGCAGAAAGTCATGGGGCAAGAGGCCATAGTGGGTCCCAGGACTGCAGAATCCCAGGGCAGACCTGAGTTTTCCTGGGGCCTGTCAGGGGTCCCCTCCCTTCACACTCCTCCCTCTGGGTCCAGGGCCGAGTCTTGAGAGCGCCACCTCTTTCTGCCTCCATTCACAGACGGGCCCCTGGAGGTGAGGAGAGCTGCCACGGCTCCTCCTCTGTGTCTGAGACCAGCCAAAAAGACAGGGTCAGGGCCTGGGCCCCCACGGAAGGCCCGCGGGTTGTCTTGTGTGGCAGCCCAGTCCCCTCCATGCTGGTCGTTGTTGCCGGCGGGCGGGGGAGGCAGGAGAGCTTGGATTGGCCGGGGCGGGGTCACACATCCCCCCAGAGCCAGGGTTGGGGTCCCTCCAGGGCCTGACACCAGGGCCTCTTCCACAACTGTGGCCTCTGGGGCCTGCAGCCAAGTGGGTCCCGGAAGAGGGAAAGTGGAGTGGACAGAGGGGTGAGAAGGGTCCTGGAACACAAAGGCGCACCTGTGGGTCTCCCTCGAGCAGGATGCTGGCTCCCCAAGCTGGACGTCATCTCCCTGCTGGAGCAGGAGGAGCAGCTGTGGGCGGTGGATGAGGGGGTTCCCCGGGGTGCGTGCTCAGGTGAGGGGAGAGCCCTGCAGGGCTGGGAGGAGCCCATTCACCCCCGGGGCACTCTCTCTCCATATCTCCTCTCGCATTCTTCTGAGCAAATTGACTACTCAGTCTTTCAGTAAATGTGCACCAAGCACCTGTTCTGCTGTGAGTGAGACCCTCAGTGAATTCACATTCTTGGTGAGGGAAGGGGCACGCAGTAAACAGGTGGAATAACAGCTGCACAAGACGCTCACGGCGTATGATGAATGCTGAGGAAGTAAACACGGGTCACAAGGCAGAGGCCAGGTTGTGCGGAGGACCTGAGCAGAGATGAGGCGAGCCCCTCCAGGGAGGTGACATGTGAGCCATGAGTCATGAGAACAGTGCCACCATGAAACAAGCTGGCAGAACAGAATTCCAGGCAGAAGGAACAGCAAGTGCAAAGGCACTGGGGTTGGGCAGCAGCCTGCTCTTCCTATGTAACAAACACTCCAGCCTCAGTGGTTTAAACCACAGAATCTTTTACAACTCATGTATCTGTGGGTCGGTGCATCCAATCTGGGCTTTCCCACGTGCCCGTGGGGGCTGTCTTCTTCATACCTCTTACCCAGCTCCTGAGACCAGTACCAGCCTTGCAGGAGGTGGGGCTTCCCGGCACTGGTGTCGGGCCCTGACCCAGTTTCAGCAGCAGCCCATCACCAGGGCCCAGGAGAAATGGCCAGTGTGGGGGAGGGGGTCACGACTGAGTCTCTCCAGCTTCAGGAGTAGCCAGCCCTTACCTAGGATATTAGCTTCTTATGACTGTTGTAACAAAGTACCACAAGCTTAGCGGCCTGAAGCAACACGAGTTATCTTCCCGTTCTGGAGGCCACCGCACTACAGTGCAGGCAGCGTTCCTTCTGCAGGGCCTGGCGAGAACCCATTTCCTTTCACTCTCCAGCTTCCAGAGGTGCCCGCGGTCCTTGACTCACAGCCGTGTCCATCTTCCAAGTGAGCATGGCCCTGAGCTCTTCTCCCGTCACTCTGGCCCCGGCCCTCCTACGTGTCTCTCTCTCTCAGATCAGAACTCTTGTGATTGCCTTGGGCCCACCAGGGTAATCCAGGGTAATCGCAGAGGATTAGCTAATGTCAGAGGACTGGCAACCTTCCTTCCTCACTGGTTCCGGGAATTAGAACATGGACATGTTTGGGAGCCACTATTTTGCCAGCCACACCTGGCGTGACCTTTTTTTTTTTCCTGAACACTTCATTAGAGCGTAACGTAAACGGGCAGGGTGCCCACCTCACACCTTTAGTTCAGTCCAGTGTTGGGGTGGGGACGGCATGCACCGAGGCCGTGGATGTGCAGGGCAGACTGGGTACCAGGGCCAAGGGGCAGTCCTGCCCGGAAGGAGGAGGAGGGGATGCATTTGCTTGTTCGTGCAGCATGTCTGCTGGCCTCTGCTGTGGGCGGGGGTGCAGCGGTGACCGAGGTGGACAGAAGCCCCGCCCTCAGGGAGCTCCCAGTGGGTGAGACAGACCCGACAGACCAGACCCAGGTCCTCCTGTTCGCCTCGGGTCATTTATCCCTGCTTCTGGCGATACACATCTCAGCTGTCTCCGGGCTGGGGGAGCTGGTGGTTTCTTCACACCTGGCCGACATGGAACAGCAGCAAGAGACCACCAGGAAGAAACTGGACCTGAGCAGTGGGAGGGCTGGGCTGGCTGGTCCTTCACCTGTGAGAGGCGGCTCTTCCTCCATCACCACCTGGCACTTGGAGGCTGCTTTCGCCAGGCCTGGCCGTTGCTCTGCCCCTTCCAGCCTGGGGCATCCGTCGGCAACTTCCCTAGATGCTCGCTGTCCGCCCCGCGTCCTCTCCCTGCCCTCATTCTCTGTGCTCCCCTTGCAAGCTCCCTTCGTGTCCCTACGCCAGGTCCCCCACCCCTGACTATTCTCTGTGCTTTCCCTCCTGCTCCTGCTCCTTCCCTGATTTGCAAAGCTGTATTTTTAAGTGGTCCAAGCCACCTGTGCCTTCAGCCTTTCAAAACCATCCGTTTTAGTCTTTAGCCACCCACCCACCACAAACTCTTCCCCCCAAACTGAAATTAAGGAACATCTCCATTTTTGTTTCAGATTTGGAAACTCGACCCAAAACGAGACTGTCAGCCCCAAAGCAAGACATCACTGAGAGAAGAGCCAGCAGTGTCCTAGTGGGAAGGTTCCTGGGGGACAGCCTGTGGTACCCTGAGGGTGGCGACGCCGAGGGCCGCCGGGGACAGAGCCGTGCGGTGCGAGCAGCCCTCACGCCTGGGAAGACGCCCGCGCAGCAGCAGCAGCAGGGCAATGGGTTCGGGGAAAACCTGACTCTGAACCCCAGTCTCCCACCTCAGCCGCCGACCCCTGAAAGACAAGGCCTCCGCATGCCGGGGACGCGCCGGAAGAGGGGCAAGCCAGAACCAGAGTTCAGTGCCCAGCAGAAAACAGATGCAAAGGAGAAGCCCTACAGATGTCAGGCCTGTGGAAAGGCCTTCAGTCACAGCTCAGCACTTATCGAGCACCACCGCACGCACACGGGAGAGAGGCCCTATGAGTGTCACGAATGCGGAAAAGGCTTCCGAAACAGCTCGGCACTTACCAAACACCAGAGAATCCACACCGGTGAGAAACCTTACAAGTGCACTCAGTGTGGGAAAACCTTCAACCAGATTGCCCCACTGATCCAGCACCAGAGAACTCACACAGGGGAGAAGCCCTACGAGTGCAGCGAGTGCGGGAAGTCCTTCAGTTTCAGGTCGTCCTTCAGTCAACACGAGCGGACTCACACGGGGGAGAAGCCGTACGAGTGCGGCGAGTGCGGCAAGGCCTTCCGGCAGAGCATCCACCTCACCCAGCACCTGCGAATCCACACGGGGGAGAAGCCCTACCAGTGCGGGGAGTGCGGCAAGGCCTTCAGCCACAGCTCGTCCCTGACCAAACACCAGCGCATCCACACGGGGGAGAAGCCCTACGAGTGCCACGAGTGCGGGAAGGCCTTCACGCAGATCACACCGCTGATTCAGCATCAGAGGACCCACACGGGAGAGAAGCCGTACGAGTGCAGTGAGTGTGGGAAGGCCTTCAGCCAGAGCACGCTCCTGACCGAGCATCGGAGGATCCACACGGGAGAGAAGCCCTACGGGTGCAACGAGTGTGGAAAGACCTTCAGCCACAGCTCATCGCTCAGCCAGCACGAGCGGACTCACACGGGGGAGAAGCCCTACGAGTGCGGGCAGTGTGGGAAGGCCTTCCGGCAGAGCACGCACCTCACTCAGCACCAGAGGATCCACACGGGCGAGAAGCCCTACGAGTGTGGGGACTGCGGCAAGGCCTTCAGCCACAGCTCGTCCCTGACCAAACACCAGCGCATCCACACGGGGGAGAAGCCCTATGAATGTAACGCGTGTGGCCGAGCCTTCAGCCAGCTCGCCCCCCTCATTCAGCACCAGAGGATCCACACGGGAGAGAAGCCTTACGAGTGTAACGCGTGCGGCAGAGCCTTCAGCCAGAGCTCCCTTCTCATAGAACACCAGAGGATTCACACCAAGGAGAAGCCCTACGGGTGCAACGAGTGTGGAAAATCCTTCAGCCACAGCTCATCGCTCAGCCAGCACGAGCGGACACACACGGGGGAGAAGCCCTACGAATGTCAGGATTGTGGGAAGTCATTCAGGCAGAGCACCCACCTTACTCAGCACCGGAGGATCCACACGGGAGAGAAGCCATATGCGTGCAGGGACTGTGGGAAAGCCTTCACACACAGCTCGTCCCTCACCAAGCACCAGAGAACTCATACTGGGTAGGCCCACGTCACACTCGCTGGGACGTGGGAAAGCCTCAAGTCGTAGCTCATCCCTTACCAGACTTGACCCGGGCGTTCTCAACGGGAACAACACAAGTATATGCACATGCAAGCCTCCGCACACAGTACATGCCCCAGACACCCTCCGAGAAGTGATGGAAAGGACTGTGGGAGTGTGGAGCTCTCGGTCACCCATCCCCGGATATCAGGTCATCCAGACAGTAGGAGGGAGATGTGGAGTTAGTGCTGAGGACCTTCAGTCATGAGTGCCCACTAATGCTACATCATAGAACCTACAGAAAAGAGAAATGGAAAAAAAAAATGTAGCGGATCTGGAGATGGCTTCTGTCCAAGGATTCACGATATTCCAAACTAGAGATTTTCTTTTTTTTTTTTTTTTTTAAGATTTTATTCATTCATGAGAGAGAGAGAGAGGCAGAGGGAGAAGCAGGCTCCCAAGTAGCAGGGAGCCCGATGCGGGACTCGATCCCAGGACGCTGGGATCATGACCTGAGCCGAAGGCAGACGCTCAACCATCTGAGCCACCCAGGCGCCCCAAACTAGAGATTTTCAAAGCGGATGCTCTTTATATACAAGAACCAGATACACTCAGAATTTATCATTATTGCACATTACATTTTTGGGAGGGGTGCTTATGAATGGTGCAAGGTGACTATAAATTTCTCTACAGGACTCACAGGCATTAGAAACACAGATGTTGCTGTTTCACAAAAAGGAAGATTTCCTTTGTTAAGCCACCATCTTGTGAACAACAGCACCTCCACATTGGAACCTTATGTTTTGCAAGGTTTATCTCTTTTGAGAAATGTACAAGGTAATCCTCTCTTGATTGTTTCCATTGATTCTTCTTCCTGGTGTTTAGACAAGCTTTTGTTTTTATATAATTTATCTTGAAGGTCCATAGTATTACATTAAATCCTGAATCCACTAACAGCAGTCTCTCTGACAACCACGACCCTTGAATGGTGACTTGCCATCCTCGTTAGAACCCGTATTTAAATTACATTGGCTGGATTTGGTCACCAACCATCAGGGTTATATCAGTTGGCCTGGTTTTCCAGTCACAATGCTGGGATATAAGTTTCCAGTCACCTTGAAATTTCTCCCTTGGGGGAAGGACACTACAGAGTCTTCCAGCCGTCCCCATATGCTTCTGCAGTGCCTCCTCTCCCTTTTTTGGAATTAATCTCATACTCATTCATAAGCCACTTAAAACAGCCATCTCCGGTAGAAACAGTGCAAGCCACGTTGGTAAATTTAGCTATTGTCAGTTCCAGTTAAGAAGCAAGAAGAAACAGGTGAAATTAATATCTGTCCCTATATATCCCAAATGTTACCATTTCAACGTGTCACTCTAAAAAGCCACTGATACGATATTTTGCTTGCTTTCTGTATAGTACATCTTTGAAATCCAGCATATATTTTACGTTTGCGGCACACCTCAGGTCGCTGCAGCCTCCTTTCCGGTGTTCATTTGCCAGAGGGAGCCAGCCAGTGGCTGGACTGGACTGGACTGGACTGGGTGGCTCAATAGCCTCGGTCTTCTGGTCAGCTCTTTTGTCCTCCTCCCTTTCCCTGGGCTTCTTCCTTGTGTTGCATCTTGTCCTCAAGGAAACCAGATGTACTGAGAAGATGAGCTTCTTTAGGTAAATGGCATGATAGGCTCCTACCCCTGAATCTAGTGCAGAAAATAGGTCATGCCAGCCGTGCACAGTTCAGACTCTCTAGGATGATACTTCTCATCCGAGAACACTGCATTTGGAAAACATGTTAGGGCTCCTCCATTCGAGATCAGTTGAGTAAAAATGGAACCCAACCACACTCTTGCAGTCCTTTGAAAATGCCAGATCACTGAGAAACCCAGTCACACAAGCTCCTATTGTCCTACCCCCACAATGACGCACACAGGAATACAGCCGGAGTTGGGGACCATGAGGAGGTGCCCACAGTATCACATCTCCCCTCCCTTGGAGTGAGACGAGCATTCCCTCCCTAGCAGAGCCACACCAGTGGAGGGAAGCTGAAGTTAAACCCACAGTGTCAGAAAAATGGCAGGGGCAAGCACATTCCTTACCAGAGGGCCTCACTTGGAGAGTTGCTGGTATGTCGCAATTATTGACACAAAAGTTGAAGACCAACAAGGAAAAATGAAGGGTGTGAACAGTGATTCACAAGAGGCCATGCAGTTTCCGCCTTGCTCACTGGGACGCTTGTGCTTGGAACCCTGAGACACCACGTGAGAAGTCCAACTGCCACCAGGCCTCCGTGCGGTTTCCTCAATACTTTTAATATCCCACCTAGGGCCAGAAAGGATTTCAGCATCTCATTTTATGTAGCTTTTCTCTTGGCTTTAATTTTTTAAGAAAAATCATCATGCCTAAAACTTAAGACTCGAGATATACAAACGTCATAGTGGTTCTTGGTGTGACTGGGCTGTTTGCTTTCCAAAGCAGTCACACTGGTTGACAATGATTTACAAAGCTCTCAACCCAGATCATGAGAAGGCCTCATTAGTCGGCTCAGGCTCCCACAACCGAGTACCACAGGGTGGGGGCTTAAACCACAGAAATTAATTTTCTAACAGTTCTGGAGTTGTGCTTCACTGGAAGTCCAAGACCAAGGTGCTGTCAGGGTTGGTTTCTAATGAGACCGCTCTTCCCAGTTTGTAGATAGCCACCTTCTCACTGTGTCTTTGCATGGCCTTTCTTCCACGCACACATGATCAAAGAGCAATCTCTGCTCTTTCTCTTCTTATAAGGTTATCAATGCTATGGGATTAGGGCCCTACCCTTATCACCTCCCTGTAGGCCCTATCTCCAAATATAGTCACATGAGGGGGTCAGGGCTTCAGTGTATAAATTTGGGGTGGGGGGCAATTCAGTCTATAACAGAGGGTATTTAAGCATCTTCTTCGCATTGAAATTTATTTCCATCTTGCCAGTTTTCCATTTGTGGGATTTGCCCTTCCCTGCCCACTCTGAACAGTCATCCTCGGACACCCTGTGGAAACTAGCCAGGAACTCCATTCCATTCTTCGTGCCAGTGCATCTGCGGCTCTCTCTTGCCCTCCAGATGTCATTTCCTTTTTGAGTCGTGGCTCAGAGCTCCATGATCTGTACACTTTCCAGCCCTCCCAACTCCACTGGAGAGACCAGGGCCACCTTCTTGTGCTTTCCATCTGCTACATCTTTTTATTTTTATTTTTTTAAAGATTTTATTTATTTGACAGAGGGACAACGAGAGAGGGAACACAAGCAGGGGGAGTGGGAGAGGGAGAAGCAGGCTTCCCGCGGAGCAGGGAGCCCAATGTGGGGCTTGATCCCAGGACCCTGGCATCATGACCTGAGCCAAAGGCAGACGCTTAACCAACTGAGCCACCCAGGCGCCCCTGCTACATCTTTCTCAATGAGCCACATCCCTACCCCTTTGGATGGGAGACCCTCCGCACAAACCCAATGCCCCTAATGCCTGAACTAACCCAGCTTCCTCTGAGATTAACAAGTGGGAACATCTGGCTAAATTTTTTTGTCTCTCTAGAACAAATCATTCATGTGCTCTACCATGCCTTGGTCAGGATGGTTGTGGCAGGGGAAGAGCAAACAAATCCTGACATCTTTTCAATGGGTTTGGTTTTTGTAGTGGTTTGAGAAAAGCAATTCTGAAATGATTTTGAGAGGTATTTTAGAATTTAGCATACTAGTAAATATGCTGATTTTAGAGTTCTCACTACTGACAAAAAATATGGGGGAGTAGTAGAATGCAAGTGGAGGTCTTGCTGTATATGTATGCGTATATGCATGCATATGAGCACACATGGGCCTTTTTGTGTGCACCTGTGTGTATATATACACATTTCCCAGCTCACCAGTAGCAATGAATACACCTGGCACTCAGGTCTCACAGCATCCCCACTAAAAGGAACAAGTTCTTTGGAACTGGAAAATAGCTGATTTCAGGGTAGAAACAATTTGGGCTTGGAATATCTTATACTAAAAAGAAAAGGATTGGGCGCCTGGGTGGCTCAGTCGTTAAGCATCTGCCTTCGGCTCAGGTCATGATCCCAGGGTCCTGGGATCGAGTCCCACATCGGGCTCCCTGCTCAGCGGGGAGCCTGCTTCTCCCTCTGCCTCTCTCTCTCTGTCTCTTATGAATAAATAAATAAAATCTTTAAAAAAAAATAAAAATAAATAAATAAATAAAAAGAAAAGGATTGTTCAAAAAGTGGAGGCATGTCACAGGGATGCAGGGATGCTCGTTGACCACATCTGGGACAACTTGAGTGCCAAAATAAGGATGGTGTTGTTATAAAACTTGAAAGACCACTGAAAACACAGGAATCCGTAAGTCTGTTCTGATTTTAAGGACACATAAATGGAGAGAAAGGAGGTGCTGGCTTGCAGCAGAATGCCCAGGGCTGGGTGGTGAGCCTGGAAGGGGAGCTGGTATTAGATAACCAACAACTCTGCAACCATCATGGCAAGAGCCATCAATGAGGATAAACTGGGGGGGGGGGGGTGGATTTTGGTGAGAAGCAGTATATTTGCATTATCTTAAAGTGTCTCCCCACAGATTGCTTATTAGCTAAGGGGGAAAAGTAACCATAAGGTGGAGAAATTGAACAGTACTTTGAGCAAAGGAATCATCACCAACAGCAGTAACGTGAACCTCAGGCACTCCCAGGTGTGTGTGTTGGGGGGGGGGGGCATGAATCACAGGCAAGCAGGGGAAAATGTTCATATAGGTGGGGTTGATTTTTCTGTAAGTTTGAAATTATTTCTAAATAAAAACTTAAAAATATAAACAAAAAAGGCACCACCATCTAGCTGTGCACTAAAGGACATCTCAGATGGGAAACAGATGGATGGAGAGCCAGGCTTTCTGATAACGAATGACCCATCAGTGGCCCTGAAGCTGAAAGTGGGAGCACCTCAGATGTTCCCTCTCTGTGGCAGGAGAGGCAAGCTCATGGGTTAAGGCTGGGAAAAAGAGTTCAGAGGGCAAATATAGGTTTAAAAAAAAAAATTACCAGAGCCACACCCAGCTTAGGATGGGGGTGTTGGGGGGACAGTCCCAGACCCTCACACGTGACTGGGGCCACGAGATCATGGCCCTCCAAGGGTACAGGAGTGGAAGTGATGTGTGTCGTCTCCCAGCTGAGCAAGGGTGGCTTTCCCCATGTGCTCCTGGAGTCCAGTGGAGAACAGAGCCAGGACAGGGACAGAGCCTGGATCCCCAAATCACTACACGGAGCAGAGCTCCCCTCCCATCCACACACAAGCAACAGCAACAAACACAAGACTGTCATGTGAGTGCGAGAAATAAATCTTTTATTATGTTAAGCATATGTGATTTAGGCATCGTTACAACAGACTGCCTGCTCAAACACCATGACGGAAAGAGGCACCAGTTTATCTACAAGAAGCAGTTAAAGTTTATGCTCAGGCAACAGAAACAATGCTGTAATCTGAGATTAAATGCAAAAATCAAAAGATCACCTATGTAGCCCAAGGAGTTAAGTTCCGCTTGCCCAGGCAGACACATCTCATCAACCTTTACTGGTGTTTTCAACCTGCTCTGATCATGACCCTCCACCCTCTGAGTAAGAAATACACCTTATACTGCAACCAGGTCTCATAGTTAGATATATGGCTGAAAAGTTTCACAAAACATCTGCCTTCACTACATGATGAATTTTCACCTATTTAATTCTAATTTCATGGTGTTGTAATGCTGGTGGCCACCCACTGATTTGATTTCACAATTCACTAATGGGCTGAGACGCACGGTTTGAAAACACCGTGTTACTAGGCTCCAAGCATTTTTGTGACCTTTGTTAAACCACTCCACACACGTGGACAACGTGCGTGAACTGGGAAACAGTCCGCTAGTGAGGATTCAGAAGTGAACCTGACATCAGGTGTTTACGAAAGGACCCAACAGCTTGAGCAGAAGCCCCGGGGAGCTTGAACAGGAGGAACAGGGACAAGGCTGACTTCAGCAAGAGCTAGCCGATCACACACTTGAAGGCAACTCTACACTCTGCACAATGACAACGTTCCAGTGCGCGGGTGGTGCTGAACTGGCTAAGGAAGAGAAGGGAACCTCCTTTCACACCCGACGGCTCGTGCTTGCGTGGGGGCATCTGCGTGGGTGTGTTTACAAGGAGACAAGGGCTTCCCGAGGGCCCTTCCTGGGTTCTAAGTGCTTTAGCCACACAAGCTCATTTAGAAAACAGACAAGACTCACATCCACACAGACAATGCAAGAAGCCACGCAAGGGTTTCGAAGGAGCCGGATACATTTCTCGGGAATCCCGGGCAGGCGAAGCTGTCCTCTAGGGACACTTCGAGCAAGTGGCTCATCTCTGCGCCTCGGAGTGCACAGGGAAAACCTCACCCGCCACGCACCCCGTGCGCCCACTGAGCCTCCCACTGGCACGGGCTCCACACACAGCAGGGTGGGGTCCCAGGGCCCTGCCCAATGCGTAGATTTTCTCCTTCTCGTGGGTCTTCTGGTGCTCGGCCAGGGCTAGGCTGAAGTGGAAGGTCTTCCAGCAGCCCTGGCACGCATACACCTTCCTGCCACTGTGGCTTCTGAGATGATCAATGAAATGTGAGATCCACGCAAAGGTTTCCCCACACTCGCTGCACGCATAGGGCTTCCCTCGGGACAGCCCAGGCTCATCGGCAGCAGGGCAGCCCGCCGCAGAGCCATCCTGGTCCTGCCCGGCCAGGGACCCTGCGCTGTGGCCAGCTGCATCAGGCTCCCTCACGTGGCACGACCGGTGGCTGCTCCCACTGCAGACACGCTCAGGGCCCTGCCCACCCACATCCTTCGGGCGGGGCCTCTTTCTTCCAAGGCCTTGGTGTGGGGTGGCTGGTCTCACAGGCACCGTAAGGCTCTCCCCAGCGGTGCCCCTGTCCTGGGCTGGCTCCCGGATGACGGACCGCCTGTGGGCTATGGTGACAGGGCCCGGTTCCCCCTCCTGAGGCTCCAGAGCCTTCTGCAGCTGCTCTTCCTCTTCTGGGGCAGCACCCGTTAGGGGGCAAACGAGAATTTCCCTCGTGATCCTCTCCATCAGCGTCTCACACATGTTCTCTTTACCTTCCTGCCACCTCCTGCCGCCTGGAACAAGGTCATGATGTGAGCAGCCCCAACTCCCAGCACTCACGTGGGCAGGAAAACTAACAAAAGGCCAGCAAGTGTGAGACAGGGCAGGATGGAAAGCCGGAGCAAGGGGGAAGCGGGTGAGGACACGAGGAGCGCCTGGCATGCACACAACCGGTCAATTCCCTCCACAAACCCAGGGGCAACGAATTCAAAGAAGACCCCTCGGAAGACTGCCACGCGTCCTCCATCTGTTTTCCCTCCTCTGGCCGTCCCTGAGCTCACGACTGCCTGCCTGAAGACAGTCACTCCCAGCATGTCTCGCACCTGAAGTGGCCATGTGACCGAGCTCTGGCCAACGGGATGTATGTACAAGTGTAAGGGGCGGGGGACGGGGGTCTACTCTCTCCTGCAGCTGTCGACATGAGCTGAGCAGCCACTAGCAAGGGAGCCATGAGCTGGGGGGAGCCCACATCCTCACCAGGAAGGGCCACGTGAGCCCTTGTGCGGTAAACTAACGTGTTACAGCGGGCGCCCCCAGTGAAGCATGCCTCCTGGGATTCAGGCCCTTGGGAAGTGCCCCCCCCCACACACACTCACACACACACACGCACGCACACATACAACCCGTGTACCATGCACACTGGCTTGACCACGCGGCCTACTGTGGTCTATGGGACATTAAGCATGCATGACGCAAGCAAAGGCTCACAAAGCACCCACATGACGGTGCTTACCCTCCTGGAATGCTCCCTCTATGAACCCCGCTGCCACACTTGGAGAAGCCCAGGCTAGCCACTTGGGAGAGGCAACATGGAGAGCCCAGGCTGATGGCTACAGCTGAGCTCCCCATCACGAGCCAGCACTAACTGCCACTGGTTGAGTCCGAGCACCCAGGACATCCCAGCCTAGTCAAGCCTCCGGGTGGTACACGGCCCAGCAGCCGCCAAAGGGAGAACAGAGGCCCAGCCAATCCCAGTCAATCCACAGGATCATAACAATCAACACTGCTGTTACTCAAGTGACTTCCCTACCTTCTGCTCTGACATTTGGGGTGGGGGCGGCAAAAGCAGGGGACACAGGGTGGGAGAATAGTGAGGTCAAAGTTGAGGTCTTTGCCAAGACCAGCAGAGCTGCGAGGAGCTTCCATCAGCCTCTGAAGGAAAGACACACCCTCCCCCTGGCCTGACCCAGCTCTCACCTGAGAAGCTGCCTTCTGATGGTTCTGTTTCAACCAACCGAAGCTCCTCTGTCTCCAGCCTGCAGGCATCATCAGGCTGGGCAAGCTGAAACCCTGAGTGGGATCAAAAAACGAAAACAAAGAGACACTGAAACCAGACCCGAAACAGCAAATGCACCTCAAGTCTCACAGGCTGGCCAGGGTGGGACTGCAGCCCCGATCCTTCCCTCTGCCCTGGGACACCCGCCAAAGCTGCGCTGCTTGGAGCCCTGGAGAGCTGGGGGCTCACAGAACACTGGGGAAGGGGTGAAGAAGAGGGCCCACAGAAGAAGAGCCGGAAAGGCCAACAGATGTGGGGAAATTCAAGGGAGAGCAGTCAGAGAAAGACCATGAAACTACAAGCATAAACAGCTCAGAAGTCTGTGTTGGGGGGGGCCTGTGCTGTGGGCAAAGATGTCCCCACGAGAGGGACACCCAGGAAGGCCAAGAGGCTCCGTAACTGCACCGAGGAGGATGGGAAAGGCAACACACTGGGGCCAGGCCTTTCCACATTCAGGGGCTTCAGGTCCTGGAGCAGGGGCTGCAAACTGGAAAGGCTAAGGCTCTGGGAGGCCTCAAATGTGTAGATCGAGAAGGGCAGGGCCAAAGTGGGGACCCCGGCAAACTCGTTCACGGTCAAATACGTTTAAAACACCGTGGGGCCTTAGCCAAAGCCCCATGTGGGAGTCGGAAACCCCATGCCACCGCTTCTGGAAGAGGTGGAGGGTACAACATGAGGCTGTGGGGACAGGTCTCACCCCACAAGAGCAGTTTCCGGAAGGTCTTCAGGTTCTCCTCCGCCGGGTCCAGGTGGCCCCACTCCCCCAGGTACAGAGGCACCTCCGGAAATGTCAACTTCTGAAACGGCACCACCACCACGGCTGAGGCTCCCCGTGCAGAGGAAGGCTGGACAGCTGGTCCCACGATCCCAGTGAGCACAGTGGGGGTGGCACTATTCTGGGGGATCCCCCGACCACCATGCAGGTCCTGGATCCCAGGTTAACGCAAGGGCAGGGTCTCTTGGCCTCAAAACTATGGACTTTCTTTTTTTTATTTTTAAGGTTTTGTTTATTTGATGAGACAGAGAGCGAGCGTGCGCACCAGCATGCACACAAGCAGGGGGAGCCGGAGAGAGAGATGCGGGCTCCCTGTCGAGCAGGGAGCCCGATGCAGGGCTCGATCCCAGGACCCTGGGACCATGACCGAGCCAAAGGCAGACACCCAACCGACTGAGCCACCCAGGCGCCCAGCACTATGGACTTTGTTTCCGCAGGGCCTGTCCCGGGCACAACGGGATGTTACCTGACCTCTTCCCTCTGGGTGTCAGCAGCACCGCGCCCCCAACAGAAGTGCTGCCAACCAAAGCTGTCTCCAGGCACCACCCAATGTCCCCCGGAGGGGCAGAACCACTGCTGTCGAAGACCCCAAAGCCTCCTATCTCCTCCATCCCTGCACACCACACAGGCCCCAGGCCAGCACCCAGGGGACAGGGTACCAGGACAGCCATGTTCACTGCCCTCAGGAAAAGCAGCCACCGTGACAAAGGCCACGGGGTCCATAAGGTCTGGAGGATGTGTGTCCTGGGCACAGGAAAGGTCATGTCCAGGCCCAGAGTGCCGAAGGGCAAGGGGCATGGGAGTGGGGAGGGGAGCCGTGGCTAGGAGCGATGGTGCACCCCGGGAGAGGTGAACGGTGCCCTAGTCACCGCCAGAGGGACGAGGGCCAGGGAGCTGCCACACCCCGGGCTGGTGGGGAGCTGACAGAAAGGGAGCACCTGTCCAGCACTCCCAAGGGGGCAGTGGCAGCACTCGGGCCCCTCGCTCTGATCCCAGAGACCCCTCCTTGCCTCACCCCACCCGCTCTCAGCCAGGCTCATCTCTTGGTTTCCTGGGGATGCAGCAGGCTAGGTGTCCAGCCCTGGAACCTCAGGCCACCCCAGCTCTTCCTGGGGCAGCTGGCGGCACGTTAATGATGGGGGAGGGAGAGAACCTCCCAGGCTAGGGTGACAGATCCTCCTCCCTGGGAACAGGCCTCATGGACAAGACAGAACCCGCCCACCTTCGGCTCAACCTTTGTGGGCTTGGCCTCTTCAGTCTTCTCGTCGCCGATGTTCCCCTGTTCCAGAAGCACAGGGTCTGGAGTGGGACAGGCTGGGAGAAGGGGAGACAAAGCTGAGGAGACTGGTTTTACACAGCTGGGCAGCCCAAACCAATGAGGGAGACCCCACCGCCTCCCCTGTATGGGCCCCAGAAAGAGAGTGAAGAGTTCTCAGACTCCGAGAAAGGGAGGCCCATGTCACAGCACGTCCCAAGAGACCCCACAACTGTCCTCAACTGACAGAGCAGAGCAAACTAAGAAGAAAGCAAAAAGAAGCTCAAGGTCAGCAGTGGCCCCAGAAATTCGAACTGAAGCCACAAAGCAGAGAACACTTTCATACCCATTAGCTCGGTGGAAATCTTAAACAGCAATGACATACGGTGCTGGCACGGATGTGGCGAAATGGACACCCTTGGACACAGGCACCATGTGTGCTACAAAACTTTCACGAAACCATGCAGGCGTGTCCTTTGCCCAGTGATCCCGAGGAACCCGTCCACACAAACAAAACCTCCCACAGCAGGAACAAGCCTGAGGACATTTTACAGCACATGTGTAGGAAGAGGCAGAAACCTTCATGGCAGTGAATTCCAACTCCAGGGCAAGGAAGGGCAGATCCTGCGAGACGCCATGAAGGTTAGAAGGATCTGGCCCTGGGTATCTGTCTGTCCACCGCCTGGAGGGGCCTGGCTGGGTGAGATGCTGCTCACGCAAACAGCACGAGCTCGGGCACAAATACATCACCTCCAGCGAAAATGGCCGCAAACCCCGAGCAGGCTCCCGGGTGAGCCGTGTGCGCACGCGAGGGATGAGCAGGAACACGTGAAGGGACACATGCCAGGGGGCACCACTTGGTTTAGTTTTAGAGGGCAGTGGGGTAGAGAGAGAACTTTTTTCTTTATATCTCAATGGTTTTCACTGTTAATAGTAAAGCACGTATGATTTGTACAATCCTTGAAAATAAACTTAATTATAAATACTTGTCACATTCACCAGAGCCTACAGCAAGAAGTCAGCACAGACTTCGGAGGCCTCGCTTACCTGGCCTCCCTTGGCTCCCATGACAACCTGCATGGCGACTCCCTCCCACCCTCCCCCAACCAAACCTTGGCCCATACCCGCCCAAGGGCTAGCTGGTCACTCACAGGTGTCGGGGGATGCCTGGGTCTCGCTGGGTTCCAGGTCTTCACTGGCCCTCACGGGCCCACCTGGTAATAACAGACAACAAAGGCTCAGCATGCTTCCCACACTCCCCCTTCCTCAAAGCTGTGGACAGCCCCGTGGGAGACTCAACAGCATCCCTGCTTACACTCAAGGGGAGAGTGAGCCCAAAAGTGAGTGACGTGCTAACAATCACACAGTAAGCCTGCAGGGGGTGGGCATGGACCTAGGCTTCTGACCCTGAGCCCCAGGCTCCAGGCCCCTATCACCACCAGTCCCTCAAGTTCTGCCCTCACATGTGGTAGAGGCTCTGCCCACCCAGCCCCAGTGCTCCTCTTCTTACCATACTGAGGGAGCAGAAACAAATGCCCAGAACATTTACTCAGTTTTTAAGGGGCTGGTTCCCTTCTGCTTCTTTGCGCCTGGAAGGCAGACGTGAGGGCAGGAACCTAAGCAGACTTCCTGGCCCATGAGGCAACGCTGAGGATGATGCCACGGGGCAGGGTGGTGAGGCTGTATTCCCCACCAGCTCAGGGCCGCTCACCTCCGTGCCTCTTATACACGGTGGAGCTCAACTCTCAGGTGAGCCACCGACTGGTCTGGGCTCTACGCTGTCAATTTTACTCCTTCCGGGGCTGACCACCCCACTTCCCATTTCTTCTCTGGTCTGCTCTCCTCTGGGGTGCTTGCCTCACCTGGCTCTTCTAGGGCCTTGGTAAGGTCCTTCACCAGCGAGGCTGCCTTCGTGCAGCTCTCAGGATGCCGTGCCACCACCCAGGGCCGTACTCTGTCAGGCAGGGCGCTCAGGAACTGCTCCAGCACCAGCAGCTCCAGCATCTGCTCCTTGGAGTGCGCCTCGGGCCGCAGCCACTGGCGGCACAGGGCATAGAGCTGGGCCAGGGCCTGGTGGGGCCCGGCTGCTTCCTGGTAGATGAAGTTCCGGAAATGCTGGCGGGAGAACTCAAGGTCCTTCCCGAGGACAGTCCTGGGGTCCTCCTCCTGGTCCTCAGCTGCTGACCCTAGCATAGGCAGTTCTGGGGGAGTGAGGGAGCTCCTGGGGGTGGCAAGTGCCTTCTCCAAAGGCAACATCTTCCCAAGCCTGCACTGGGAAACGTGACTAGCCAAGGACAGGGCACGTGCTGTGGAGGGTGAATTCACGTAACTGCAGCTGCAAGGCAGAGAGCGGGATGCTCTGGGATCTCAGCCAGAATCCAGACCTGCACGGGACGGACAGAGAGGCCTACACAGTGAGAAGCAAGCCAGGGAATCCATACCAAAGGAGGACAAGCGGGTCCCCTGAGCTCATCAGTCCCACCCACTACACCCAGAGTCCATGCAGAATTATTTCCAAGCAATCTGCTTGTTAAGTAACAGCAGAGTTTTACACTTGTATAGATAAAAATTAACATAAAAAGTGGGAGGTGGAAACTCATTCTGTAAGACTGGTATTACCAGGAATTAAAAAAAAATCAGTCACAGCTAGAAGAAAAGTTATAGGATCTCACTTTCAAAAATGTAAAAATCATAAAACATGACAAAACTCATTCCAACAATGTATACTCAAAGCATGTGATATCATGCCAAATTTGGGTGTATCCCAGACTTCCTTTCACCTTTGGAAGGGCTAGGTACCACGACTGTTCCTCCTATTAAGACAACTAAAAATCTGAAACACTGTTGACCCTTGAATACTGGTTTGAACCACATGGGTCCACTTAAGGTGCATTTTTTTGATAAATACAATACTGTAAATCATTCTTCTTTACACCGGTAACATTTTTTTCTCTTATTGTAAGAATACAGTATTTAAAACGTGTTATATACAAAATGTGTTAACCAACTGATTATCAGTAAGGCTTCCTGTCAACAGAAGACTACTGGTAGTTAAGCGTCTGGGAAGTCAGAAGTTATATGCAGATTTCTGACAATGCCCTAACCTTCAACTTGTTCAAGGGTCGACTACAGATCAGTGAATAACCAGTATCTATTTCTGGAAATGGCACAGGACTGCAGACCTGGCCTGACCCACCCACAGAACCAGGTGGGAGGTATAAGAACTCGGCCAGGAGTAGAGTACAGTGGTGGGGGGAGAGGAGAGACCGTGGTGTTTAGGTCCTGGGAGTTCACGTCCTGCTCGGCCCTCTCCCCACCCCCAGCTGATCCTGATGATCCTGAGAGAAGCTAGATTTGGGATGTTTAGGTGAAATCTCTTGATTTTAACTGTTGGCGAACACTGAGCAAGGAGAACGACAGAACCCAGCAGGCCACAGCTGGCCAGACCTCCAGCTGTTGGCTTCGGGCTCCCGATGCTTTCACCGGCTGTTGAGCACACAGGGCCGTGAACTCCAGCTCCTCCCAGAACCTGCTAGGTCTGCACTTCTCCCTGTGTAACCGGAAGATCCACAGACCCCACTGGGAGGGAGACATCCCAGACAAAAGCTGCACCCAAACCCAGTGGGAATGCTCTCCTTGTCTGAATCACAGAAACCAACGTTTTCTTCCAAACACATCTGAGGAATTCAAGAAAATGTGTGTGATCACAGCTGTGGTGAGGATGTTTTCTCAGCAATCCCACTTGTACAGAGAAAACTGCAATGCGGGACCAGGCATCCATGACGTCCTCTAGGGAAAGTGAAGATCTGCTCTGACATTTCACCAGGGCATGGGGCCCAAGGATGTCAGAGCTGTGGGGGTGTCTCATTCCATTTATATGGAGTGTCCACAGGAGACAGAAAGTATACTGCTCAGGGGCTGCCAGGAGCAGAGGGGGTCAGAGTCAGAGTGACTGCTAGTGGGCCCAGCATTTCCTCCTGGAGTGATAAATTGTTCTAAAATCAACTGTGGTGTTGGTCGCACAACTCTGCGAATATGTGCAAAATCAGTGAGTTGTACACGTTAAGCAGGTGGACTCTTTCGGTACGTCAAGTATACCTCAATAAAGCCGTTAAAGACAGAGAGAAAGAAAAAAAGGTTGGCAGAGGCCCCAGGGCCCACTGCTCCCCTCTCTCTGAGGCTAGACTAGGGGTCAGAAGACATGCCACGCAGAGTTCCGTTTCAGTCAAGGAAGAGACAGCTATGCCATCATTACCACCCCCCATCTCCCCCCCCCACTTCCCTCGCACACCCCTACCTCACCCCCCTGCTCCCTACAGCTCTCTTTTCTTATCCCACGCAGGTCTGAGCTCTGACGGAGACCTTCCCTCCATCCACACCTCCTCGCTCCCTTTTACCTGCCTATGACCTGCCTCCCCCGCTGGAACGTAAACCCCAGGAGAGCAGAGATTACTCACAGGGAAGTCTCTGGGCAGAGCCAAATTCAGTATTTGTTGACTACATAAATTATTTTTTTTCAACTTACTTTAGAGAGAGAAAGAGCACAAGAGGGTGGAGGGGCAGAGGGAGAGAGAATCTCAAGCACACTCCCCCTGGGCACAGAGCCCCACACGGGGCTCCATCCCAGGACCCTAAGATCACGACCTGAGCCAAAATCAAGAGTTGGATGCTCAACCGAGTCACCCAGGCGCCCATGCATAAATTATTTTTACATGGTTCCAGTTCTCCACTGAGAGGCATGCTGGTTATTCCTAATTTCTGTCGGCCATTACCCTCATATCCGTGTACTGGGATCAGGCTGGGGATGTATTTGGAAGGTAAAAGTAAAGTGGGATACCTGGACCACTGGGCATGTGCTGTGACCCACAGCAGCCCACAGGAGGCAACCGAGCCCCTGCCACCCACTACAGCGGTGCTCACCAGGGGGCTCCGTCCTCACACCTCTGCACCGGGGACCCTCAGACCACAAAAATCTGCTCCTTGTGCTCTGTCAGTCAGCTGCTTGTTTTTCGATGGCATTTTTCTTCTATCTCCCTTTCTATTAAGTAATTAAAGGGGTCTCTCTCTGCCTTGGTCTTGCCAGTGTCCCAGTCCATGGCTGTCTTTTCAGTTTATGCTCTTTTAGCTATAAGGTTCTAATGTTTATTGCCAAATTTGTTTTTTTCCCCCTAAATAAATTTGAGTTCCAAAACTTGTTCATAAAGAGCTTCCTTCCCTACCACGGGATTAGAAATGCACTCTTGCATTTACTCTGCTAGGGCCACGAGTGGCAAATGCAGGACAGTCTCAGCTGTGACTACTCAACTTTGCCTTGTGGCTAAAGCAGCCAGAGGACCCGTATGCCCTGGGCCTGGCTGTCCCCGTTACAGAACAGGCTGCTGGTTGGCTTTCCAGACTCTAGCTTTTTTAACCATGTTGCTGCCGTTAACTAATCTAGAGCCTCACCCGGCAAGAGAAGTACTGACAGCTCCAGCCAGCTGACAGCCCCATTTACCCCAACAGGCACAGGATACATGGAGCTCTAGGCGGCATACGGGCAGATGTGTGGTCAACAAAAAGTAATTTTCATTTTCTTAGGATACCACAGGCATGATCGTTCTGTGTGGAGCCTGTCTCCATAAAGTTACCTTGAACTCGCTAATATGTACGTGCACAGGTCTCCTCTCCCTTCATCGGAGCCTCACAAACGTCATGCTGCTGCAAGGACGTTCTTGTTCGGCAGAGGGACCACCAGAACTCTTTCCTGTCCCCAGCTTCCTTGAGTAAGGCCATTCCCCATTGCCCAAATTCCTCTTGGATCAGTCACCAGGAGCTACCCACCCCCACCCCCATCACACACACATCTTGGGGCCACTGGGGATTTGCCTCAGATGGGGATGGAAATTTCCTGGAGCCCAGGCTCCCCCCGTACCCCACAGACAGCTCCTGGGATGCAGAAGCCATGAGGGGGCAGGGGGGGGGGCCCAGTGAGCTGAGAGGTCCCCAAACCCTGTGGGCCTCCTGCAGGCAAATCCCTCTCACACTGGGCTAAGCAGAGCTCAAGCTTGGCTCCTAACTCAACTCTACCTCCAGGCCTGCCCCGCCCCACTTCCCCCTCTCCACGTATGCCCATCTCATTCACAGGTCTCTTGGCCTCAACCAATGATTACTTAC
Source organism: Phoca vitulina (assembly GCF_004348235.1). Lineage (NCBI taxonomy): Eukaryota > Metazoa > Chordata > Mammalia > Carnivora > Phocidae > Phoca > Phoca vitulina. Next base: position 457,418 of record NW_022589755.1, on the reverse strand, counting down.
TCATTGCAAAGGGGGAAAAAGTGCCTTTAGAATGAGAAAATGTGGATCAAGGGATCATCCTTAACATCTCAGTCGTCTTCTACGGTCCCTGCCAAGAGTGCAAACTCTGGATCCACTCCCGAGGACAGACAGACCCAAGTTAAAAAAATGTCCTGCACAACTGGCCTGGGCTTCCCAAAAGCCTCAAGGACAGAACTCCAAAGTCAAGAATTCACAGACCCAACGAACAATACATACATGGCCCTGGACCAGAAAAGGTACAGGACATTGTTGGGGTGTTGGGGGCAATGGGGGACCGACCAAACCCTGGTACAGAGAGAGGATGGTGGGGCTGTCCAGCTTAGCCTCCACGGGGTCAACGAAGATGCACAAAAGACAGGAGAAAGGAGTGGAGGAGGAGGGGAAAAGGGAGGAGGGGGAGAGGAGGGAGAAGGGGAGGAAGCGGGAAATGTACGAAGCAAAATATTAAGAGGTGAATCTGACCAAAAGACATGCACTTCTAAGACCTTTCCTTCTAAACATTTTTTTTTTTTAAACAAAAGGTCTGAACAACATCCTCAGTCGTCCCCACTCCCCCTTGCCCGCTCCTCCAACAGCAAGAAAGGGAGACCCATTCTTGCCCTCTCTCGGGTTTCTTGGCCCACCAAAGGGATCCTAGCACGGAAACAAGACCGTGCATCCCCCGGCGACTGGCAAGAGGCAGGAGGTCCGAGGGCGGCAGGGAGCCTGGCAGCAGAGACAACCCCTCATGCCCAGGCCCCACCTCGGGTCCCAGCCCCGTGCGCCTCTGCACCGCCCCTGGCTCAGCCGAACGCACACTCGGGGAACCTCAGCCCCCTCCCTGCTCCCACCCAGGACGCCACAGACTGCCGCTCCTCCCCCCGAGGGCGATCCTCAGCCCTTAAGTCCCCTCTCCTAATCCCCTCCCCCTCCCAGGCCGCAGGAGGGGGGCCTCAACCCTTCCCCATTCCCACAGCGAGGAGGGGTAAGCCAGGTCCCCTCTAACTGCGCTCTCTCAGCCCGGTCCTGCCCCGCCCCACGCCCTGGGGGATCGCACCCCCACCTCACTCCCACTCCAGGGGCGCCCGGCCTCCTCCCCTCCCCCTCCCGGCCCCACACCGCAGAATCCCCCCTCCCCTCCCCCACCCGGGGTCGCTCCCTGCCCCCACAGGTCACCTCCGAATGCAGCTGCGCGGCGCACACTCGCGGGACCGCTACGATCCGCTCGGGAAGAGCACGTCGTAGCGCCCCCGGCCGCCTGCCAGACCTACCTCTTGCGTAGTGGTCCCAGGCCGGTTCCAGCCGCCAGGAGCTCGGCGCGATGGCGTCAGGTCAGACTGCGCGTGCGCGCTGGACCTTCGCCACGGCCTACGACTCCCAGAATGCAGCGGGCCGCTCCCCAGGGCGAGGGCGGGGCAAAAAAAAAAATGTAACGGCTGAATGGACAGCCAATCAGAGGCAGAGCTAGCCTCCCGTGCGCCTGCGTCATTTTCGACCCATGGCAACGCAGTAAAACGAGCGGAGGGGGAAAAAAATACCGCCCTGAGAACCAGAGATACGGGGAGACTGAGGCACTGCGAGACAGAGAGAGACAAGAAGACGCCGAGACAGGGAGCGACAGAAACGCGAGAACCCAGAGCCGTGCACACCCAAAGATGGAGAGAGACAGGGACAAGGAGACCAAGAGTCTCGGGGTATCAGAGATGGCGGGATTCTCAGAGGAGGGGAAGAGGCTAGGGGAGGCCGCCAGGCAGAAGCACCGCGAAAGGAAGAAAGATCAAGAAGGGGAGGTCCAGAGACGGGGACACTCAGACACGGATAGATCCAGGGACAGCACAAAGTCAGGGACAGACAGAAACGGCTAGTCCCACAACTGGGAAAACAAAGACAGAGACCCAAAGACGGGAGACCTTGACGTCAGAAGCAGCAGAGATGGAGACAGAAGCGGTGAGAAGTAGAAACGTGGAGACAGGCAGAGATGGAGAGACCCAGAGCAACAGCAGCGGAGACACCAGAGACAGAGGTGGAGGCTCCGAGACCCAGGGACGCTGACTCGCTAAAAAGGGAGATTGGTTCTGCATATCCAGGAACCGATAGAATTGGAAGACTAGCCATGCTGGGGGCTCAGGAGTCGCCAAAATGGAGGGAAATGTAACAGAGGGGCAACTGCGGTGAGTGAAGTGCTCAGAAGCGCAAGGTAGATGTCATCACTTCACTAGACGGGACAACAGGGCAAGGCCGAGGACGCTGCTTCCCATTCCAGAATTTTCTAGATAACAACAGTTTATGAGACTGATATTTTGTGCAAACTGATTTTTTTTTGAGGGGGGAGGGACAAAGAGGGAAAGAGAGAATCATAAGCAGGCCCAGAGTGGAGCCCCTTGCGGGCCTCCATCTCAGGATTTTGAGATCATGACCTGAGCTGAAATCAAAGAGTTCAAGCTTAACCGGCAGAGCCACCCAGACACTCCTGTGAAAACTGATTTTTTAAGACGTTTATCTGAACGGGTCGTTTTATGTATGTTATTTAAATACAACAACACTCACGTTTTTGGATATTCAGTTCTATGAATCTTAACTTGTATAACCACCAAAACAAAACAAAGAGTAGATCCACTGTACAACAGACTCCTTCCTGATGCTCCTCTCTCTCACCCACAACCCTGGCAACCACTGATCCACTTTCCATGGCTACAGTTTTGCACTTTCCAGAATGTCACATAAACAGAATCTCAGAACAGGTGGCCCTTTGAGATTTGCTTTTTTTCACTGAACATAATCCCTTTGAGTTGTATCAATAATTTGTTCCTTTTGGGGGCGCCTGGGTGGCTCACTTGTTTAAGTGACTGCCTTCAGCTCAGGTCATGATCCTGGAGTCTTGGGATCAAGTCCCACATCGGGCTCCCGGCTCAGCGGGAAGCGTGCTTCTCCCTCTGACCCTCTCCCCTCTCATGCTGTTTCTCACTCTCACTCAAATAAATAAAATCTTAAAAAAAAAAAAAAAGTTTGTTCCTTTTTATTGCCAAGTACTGTTTGATAGTTTCGATATACCACAGTTTGCTCAAACCCACTAAAGGACATTTTCGTTGTTTCCAGTATTTTGCTATTACAAATAAAGCCGCGATGAACATTAGTATAAATGTTTGTGTGTGAACCTTCTTAAATCTTCATTTCTCTGGGATAAATGACCAAGAGTTCAACTGCTCGGTTATATGGCAAGTAGATATTTAGTGTTGTAAGATACTGCCATGCTCTTTTCCGGAAGAGTAGTACCATTTTATATTCCCAGGAGCAATATATCTGTGAACAAGTTTCACCACATTCTTACTAGCATTTGGTGTTCCCATTTTTGTTTTATTTTTATTTTTTTTAAGTAATCTCTGCGTCCAACATGGGGCTCCAACTTAAAACCCTAAGATCAAGAGTTGAATGCTCCACCTACCAAGTCAGCCGGGTGCCCCAGTGTTTTTTTATTTTAGCCATCCTGATAGACGTGTAGTGACATCTCATTGTGCTTTTAATTTGCATTTCCCTAATGGTTAATAATGTTGAACATACTTCCATATTCTCCAACTGTGTATCCTCTGCAGTGAAACGTCTGTTCCTGTCTGAGTTTTGAGAGATATATATTCTACTAGATATGCTCTTTGTCAGATATAGGGTTTGCAAATGTTTTCTCCCAGTCTGTAGTTTGTCTTTTTATTCCCTTAACAAAGCCATTAGCAGAGCAAAGGATTTTAACTGAGATGATGTCCACAATTTGTCACTTTTTGATTTAATGGATCATGTTTTTTGTGTCAAGTTTAAGAATACTCCTTAGCCCCAAGGATTTCCTCTTATATTTTTTCTAAAAGTTTTATAGTTTTACTTTTTATATTTAAGTCAATCACCAATTTTGACTTAATTTTTATATAAGAGGTGAAGTTTATGTTGAAGTTCATTTTTTTCCCCTATGTATGTTGGGCATCTTTTTTCTGACCCTAATTCTAACACCAAATATGTAGGTTTTTTTCAACACCACCCAATTCTCCAACCCAGCTGGATATCCAACAATTCAGTTCTGAGACTACCCACAATTAGGGCAAACTCCACAGTTCAAGGGCTTAGTCACACAAGACTGTTCCCACTCCAGATGCTGGCCAAACACTACACACACTTCTGCTCAGCTGACTACAAATTCAGTGGTTCCCCAGACGCCAGCTCAGGTTTGAGAATTCACTAGAATGACTCACAGAACTTAAGAAAACACTTTATTATGTTTACCAATTCAGTAATAAAGGATATAATTTAGGAACAGCCAAATGGGGGGCGCCTGGGTGGCTCAGTCGTTAAGCGTCTGCCTTCAGCTCAGGTCATGATCCCAGGGTCCTGGGATCGAGCCCTGCATCGGGCTCCCTGCTTGGCGGGAAGCCTGCTTCTCCCTCTCCCACTCCCCCTGCTTGTGTTCCCTCTCTTGCTGTGTCTCTCTCTGTCAAATAAATAAATAAATATTTTTTTAAATTAAAAAAAAAAAACAAAACAGCCAAATGGAAGAGATATCTAAGGCAAGGTTTGGGAGGAGGGTGGTATGAACAAATCTCCTTTGCATTCTCTAGGAATGCCTCCCTCTCAGCACATCAGTGTGTTCACCAGCCCAGAAGCTCTCTGAATCTCCTTGTCCACAAGTTCTTATAAACAAATCTTCAGCCCCCCTTCCCTCCCTGAGGTCAGGGTGTGGGGCTGAAAGTTCCCACCTTCCTTCTAGCGACCATTACCCATCCTGAAGCTATCTAGGGGACCCAAACCAAGTCATCTTATGAGCATAAACTCAAAAGGGGCTCTTTTATGAATAACAAGACATTCTTATCACTCAGGAAATTCTAGGGGTTTCTTCCAGGAATGAGGGACAATGACCAAATACGTTTTGTTATACGACAGATATCCAACTGCTCCAACACCATTCATTAAAAAGGCTATCCTTCCCCTACTGAACAGCTTTGCACATTTGTCAAAAATCAGATGAGCATGTTTTTATGAGTCTATTTTTGGGTTTTCTATCCTGTTCCATTGACCTATGTGTCAGCCAAAACCACAAACTCTTGGTTACTGTAGCTAAATAGTAAGGCTTAATATCAGTTATTCCTCTCACCTTTCTTCTTTTTCAAAAATTATTTTTGGGACAATTTTTTCTATTCTATGTCTAGTGCTTTCCCATATAAATTTTAGAGTAAGCTTGTCTATGTCTACAAGTTTATTTCTTATTTTATGTCTCTTATCTATGTCTTCCTGGGAGTTTGATGAAAATTGCATTTTTGTACACTTTTTGTATTTTTTTCTTGCCTAATTGCATTGGCTAGGACTTCCAATATGATTCCAATACCAGTAGGGAGCGCTGTCATCCTTATCTGTGGTTCACCATTATGATGTTGGCTATACATTACTGACATAAACCCTTTTCAGATTAAAGAAGTTCCTCTTTATTCCTAGTTTGCTACTGTTATTATGAAAGGATAATGAATTTTGTCAAATGCTCTGTCTACATCTATTTGTAAGAGCATGTAGTTTTTCTTTAGTCTGTTAATATGATGGGTTACATTGACTGGTTTTTTTTTTTTTTTTTAAGATTTTATTTATTTGAGAGCGAGCACATGAGCAGTGTTGGGGGGGAGGAACAGAGGGAGAAGCAGGCTCCCCGCTGAGCAGGGAGCCCGACACGGGGCTCCATCCCAGCACTCTGAGATCATGACCTAAGCCAAAGGCAGATGCCTAACTGACTGAGCCACCCAGGCGCCCCATGACTGGTTTTCAAATATTGAAACAGCCTTGCATTTCCAGGATAAACCCCCTGGTCATGTTGCATTGTTGCTCTTATGTATTACAGAATTCAAGTTGCTGACATTTTATTGAGAATATTTGTATTTATATTGATGAAGGCTATCACTCTGTAGTTCTCTTGTCATTGTCTGGTTTTAGTATCCAGGTAATGCTGACCTTATAAAATCAATCAGGAGGTGTTTCCTCCTCTTCTGTTCTCAAAGTGTGGAACTGGCAACATTTCTTCCTTAAGTGTTGGATAGAATTCAACAAAACTATCAGGGCCTTGAGTATGTTTTGAAAAAAATAAAAATAAATCACCTACTTCAGGGTGCCTGAGTGGCTCAGTCAGTTAAGCATCTGCCTTTGGCTCAGGACACGATCCTGGGGTCCTAGGATCGAGCCCTGCATTGGGTTTCTTGCTCAGCAGGGAGTCTCCTTCTCCCTCTCTCTCTCTCTGCCCCTTCTCCTTGCTCATGCTCACCTGCTCTCTCTCAAAATAAAATCCTTTTTAAAAAAACCCAAGTACTTCAATAGGTATAGGCCTATTTACTTGTAGAGTGAATTGACTGTCAAGAAATTGGGCCACTTTACCCAACTTGTTGAATTTATGAGCATGGAATTATCCAAACAGGACTAGGTTCTTTTCCAGTCTCTGTGGGATGGAGATGTACCACAATGGAATGAACACTGGGCAACATCTTCCTTCTCATCCCAATATATGCCATTATTCTGGGGCACACATACTCAATGGTCAACCTACCAAGACCTCGTCTTCTTGGTGCCTAGAGCCCCGCCTCCACTTGGGTCAGGTATTCATACACACCCCAGCTGCCATCATCAACATCCTGGAGATTCTAATCCTGTTGTCCTCTAGTGCTCTCCCAGCTAGCTTCTTCAACTCTGCCCACCTTAGGAGGCCTTCAGCCAATCACATACGCTAGAGTTAGGAAGCAATGCCATCTGTGAACTACCTGTGATATAGTAGTTTTGAAGGCTGCTGGTGTCCCTTCTCTTTCAGTCTCCTGAGTCAGAGGAGAGTAACATCAATGTCATCACCATTCACAGCAACAACAGCAAAGGCAACAACAATAACAAAACATCATCAACAACAAGAGCAGCAATGATAATAGCCACAAGGATGGGAGCAAGAGTGCAGGAGCAACTAAGACATATTGAACACTATTACATCCCAGGCACTCTCCACACCTCACTTCTCTTAATCCTAATGAGGTAGGGCTTGTCCACATTTTATTTTATTTTCAAAGATTTTATTTATTTATTTGAGAGAGAGAGAATGAGAGAGAGAACACGAGAAGGGGGAGGGTCAGAGGGAGAAGCAGACTCCCCGCTGAGCAGGGAGCCCGATGTGGGGCTCGATCCTAGAACTCCAGGATCATGACCTGAGCCGAAGGCAGTCGCTCAACCAACTGAGCCACCCAGGCGCCGCTTGTCCACATTTTAAAAACAAGGAAGGCACAGAGAAGTTCAATAATTCACCTAAGAGGGCACTTGGGTGGCTCAGATGGTTAAGCGTCTGCCTTCGGCTCAGGTCATGATCCCAGCGTCCTGGGATCGAGTCCCGCATCGGGCTCCCTGCTCCTTGGGAGCCTGCTTCTCCCTCTGCCTCTCTCTCTCTCTCTGTCTCTCATGAATAAATAAATAAAATCTTTAAAAAAAAAATAATTCACCTAAGATCACACAGCTATTGAGATGTAAACCCATGAGAAACCCAAGTCTGACTGAAGTCAAAAGATGCACTCTTAACCATGACACTAATACTCACATGGGCCTGGTGCAATGGTTTCATGCAATTTCATACAATTATTCTTTAATAACTGGGTTTTGTGTACAGGCCTTCTGAGCAGCCAAGGATTTACTACTTAAATGAATATCGATTTACTGTCAGGCAGTGTTTTCTTTTATAAATAAAATGCCCAAAGTGCACACATGCATACACACAATACCGCATATAAGGGTATTTCAATACATAAGCTAGAATAGAAGCCCTGTGAAGGCAGAAATTTTTCCATTTAACAAGCTACTAAGAGCCTATGCATACTTTTGCATATTGGTTCCCTCCACATTATAGGAATTTTCAATCTTAAAATAAAATATAATTACAGCTGATACAGGCTACAAGAAAGAAATCAGATGACATTTAATATCCAGCAGTGTGGAAGAGGGACCTTGTTGCTGTCTTTTGCTCCCACAAATATGTTATCGCAGTAACAGCCATTTCTTTGAAAAAAGTTCTAGTCTTTCTTCAAATGGATAAATCTCACTAGTCAGTTCTTCTTCCTTCTGATATTCCTGTTATCAAATCAGAGAACCAATTAATGGTAAGATGCACATCTTATATGCTACTAAGAAAAAAAAGGCTGCCAATTAAAATATAGCATGCCATCGATTACCCTGATATCTGAGATGTCAAAATGTGAAAAGAACATGTATATTAAAATAAATTAAATATAGTGACTCTTTCAGATTCGGTGTCAGGACTAACTTCCAGGCACATACTTCTTCTACAGTTGTGTTAAAAATTTGATTGTGGGTTTGTAATGGGACAAATGTCCTATAAGGGGGGTTTCTCCAGAACTCATTCTCTGACACACTAGTTGTGCTGCCCAAATGAAGTAATCACCAGATGTGCAGTTACAGAGAATCTAAAATGTAGCAGCGCCATATGTTTAAATGATAGTATTTGAGATATAGGTGGGTAGAATAAAATGCTATTGACATTAATTTCACCTGTAATTTTTACTTTTTAAAAATGTGGCCAATGGGACGCCTGGGTGGCTCAGTTGGTTGGGCATCTGCCTTCGGCTCAGGTCATGGTCCCGGGGTCCTGGGATCAAGCTCCGCATCGGGCTCCCTGCTCCGCGGGAAGCCTGCTTCTCCCTCTCCCCCTGCTTGTGTTCCCTCTCTCGGGGTGTCTCTCTCTGTCAAATAAATAAATAAAATCTTCAAAAAAAAAAAAAAGCAGAGCTATTCTGGAAACTTTTCCCACACTTGAAACACTGGTACAGGGTCTCCTGAGAATGTATCTTCTAGTGCTTGGACAGACAGCAGCTGTCCCAGAAGCTCTGCCACACTGATTACTCTCATAAGGTTTCTCACCAGTATGAGTCCTCTGGTGCCGAATGAGACCAGTGATATTCCTGAAGTTTTTGACACTGGTTACAGCCATAGGGTTTCTCACTAGTATGAATTCCCTGGTACCAGATGAGGCTAAGAGCTCTCAATGCAAGTTTTCCCACACTCTACACTCATAGTGTTTCTCTCCAGAATGATTTAAGATTTTAAGTAATCTCTACACCCAACATGGGGCTCAAACTTACAACCCAAGATCAAGAGTTGCATGCTTTCACAACTGAGCCAGCCAGGTGCCCCAGCGTGATTTTTTTATTGCACAATGAGGTGACTGTTGCAGTTGAAGGATTTTCCACATCCATAGGCTCTCTCTCTGGTTTGACTTCTCTCATGTTTAATAAAGCATGAGATATTAAATAAAGGCTTTCCACACTCTGTGCATACATAGGCTTCTCTCCTATGTGAATTCTCAGATGGACAATAAGGTAGGGAATATCGGGGAAGGATTTTTCTCACTCTACATCTATATGTTTTTTCTCCAGTATGGATTCTGTGATGCAAAACAAGGGAAGAGTGGTGGTTGAAAGACTTCCCACACTGGTTGCACTCGTGAGGCTTCTCTCCTGTGTGGGTCCTCTTGTGCTTGATAAAGCCAAGAGCTGGCACTGAAGGCTTTCCCACAATTATTGCATTTATAAGGATTCTCTCTGTATGGATTCTTCGACGCACAATCAGGATGTAATCCTTAGAGAAGGATTTTCCACGGTCATTGTCATTACAGGGATAAAGTCTCTCTCCAGTAGGAGTCCTCTGGTGCCCAAGGAAGTGAGATTTTTGTCTGAAGGATTGTCCAATTTTGTTGCATTCATAGCATTCATTTCAAATTTCTTTCTTCTCTGCTCATGAGAGCACGCACCCTGATCAAACACCTCCTCACATCCCACCCCTTTGTGTGGCTGCCTTTCTCTGATAATTACATCCTGTTCACTAAGAGGTGCAGAATGGTTGTAAAATTACCACTTTTGGTACATCTGGAGGGCTCATCTCCTGTTAGATTTCCACCAAGGTGGCCAAGCTGACCAGCTTGGCTGATAGCTGTTTTATAGTCCTTTTCATCAAGTGTGTGACCTTCACAGCTTTTCCAACAATAACATATGTAACAGGAATGCTTAACATCTGAGTCATGTTCACAGAAAGCTTTTGTTGCAGGACCTTTTTGAGATGGAGCAAAGACTGAGCAGAGACTCATGCTTTCTCCATATTCACAACCACCACAGCCTTTCACCAGACCTTCCTGTTCTTTTGTGTGGATGCTGTTTGCCTCAAATGCTTTTCAGGATTTTTTATAAAGCATTTCTACCTGTTCCTCACATTCTCAGATTTTTCCTAATGTATATAAACAGGAATCATCCCTCATGAATCTTTGCATTTTCATGAAATTAGATGGTTCCACTCCAACAACATCCTGACTTGATGTTTCCATTTTGACCTTTGTTTCCCAGACTGGAGGGAAAAAGGGAGAAAATATCTGGATCCTTAGAGGGGAAAAAAAGGAGTTAAAGTGGTGGCATGTAAATGTTAAAATTGGCCAGATGCAAATCTACTAAAAGTGACCCTCTGTCCACCCTATGACAGCAATTTCACTCATAGGTGTATAACCAAGAGAAATGTGTTCATAGATTCACAGTAACATGGTTCATAACAGCCCAAGACTGGACACTACCCAAATGTCAAAAAAACGGGTGGAGATGAATAAATTGTGGCTTATTCACATGATGAAATACTACACATCAACAAAAGTAAATGAACTACAAGTACACAAAATAGTATGGGTAAATACCTCAAGCATAATGTTAAATGAAAGTCAGACCCGGGGGCGCCTGGGTGGCTCAGTCCTTAGGCATCTGCCTACGGCTCGGGTCATGATCCCGGGGTCCTGGGATCGAGCCCCACATCGGGCTCCCTGCTCAGCGGGAGGCCTGCTTCTCCCTCTCCCACTCCCCCTGCTTGTGTTCCCTCTCTCACTGTGTCTCTCTGTTTCAAATAAATAAAATCTTTAAAAAAAAAAAAGTCAGACCCAAAGTATGTTTACTTAGTGAAAATTTTAAGCTGTACATTTATATTTTTCAGCCTGTATATTTCCATGGAAATTTTTTTTAAAGATTTCATTTATTTATTTATTTGACAGAGACAGACACAGCGAGAGAGGGAACACAAGCAGGGGAAATGGGAGAGGGAGAGGCAGGCCTCCCGCGGAGCAGGGAGCCCGATGCGGGGCTCGATCCCAGGACCCTGGGACCATGACCTGAGCCGAAGGCAGACGCTTAACGACTGAGCCACCCAGGCGCCCTCCATGGAAATTTTTTAAAAATCATACACACACCCCAAAATAAGCCAGGCATACATGGATTTTGTTCAGGTATAGACCTGCAGGGTGGGAAGAGCTAATGATGATGATAAAGGATGGAGCCATTTATATAGAATAAAAATAATTTTAGAGATTTTTAGTTTTAGCAGAGAATGAAAAATATCTCCCAATGAGGGCTGTCTTACCAGAAGAGGAGTCAAGGTGGGGTGGATTGTTCAGGAGAAACCTCCCCTCCTCTGTCTCCCAAGGCACGAGTCAGCAGCATCCTGGCCCTCGCTATCGTAGGTCAAGAACTCTATGGCCATTTACTATGATCCCACCAGCTGCCATATGCACTTGCGCTTTGTTCCACCCACTGACATCCAACAATCCCATTTACAGCTCGGTTCTTAATGACTGATCATGCAGCACGCACCCCTGGATCCACACACAGACCTCAGCCACTGCAGGCTTCATTGGAAGGGTAAGCTGTGTGACAGTGCAGGTCACGAGTCCAGTCAGGCCGGGGCTCCAGCACCTGCAGCAGTACTAGGCAGAGCCCTGCAACGCACTGCAGGCTTCCCACGGCCACAGCTGCTACAGAGCTCTCAAACAGGGGAGAGGACCCACAGCTTCTGGGGAACATCTCACTCCGATAGCTACCCCTTTCCTCTCAATTCTCAGGACTCCTAGCTAGACCAGATCCACATGCAGGACAGCAGAGAGCCACCTCTGCTCCAGACCCTCCTGACCTCCTCACATTCATGGCTCTTGTCAGACGATTCACAATCTCTCCATGTCTGCACATAAACCCATGTCCTCTCTTCACATCACATCCGGGCCACACATCCAAGAACTCAAGCTTACTCTGGTCTCTGGGGTTCTTCCTTATGCACCAGTCTTTGCCTTAGGCCAAAGATACCCAATAGTTGGTTATGATGTATTTCAGGCTCTGGAGAAGGAACTCCAGACGGGGTGCTGTGTTGTATTTTTTTAACTGAAATTTTTATTGAACATGACTGTAGATTCTCATGCATTTGTAAGAAAGATTAGGGAATGGCACCTTGTACACTTTATCTAGTTTCCCCCAATAGTAATATTTCTCAAAACTATAGAAAATATCACAACTAGAATACTAACTTTCATATGATCCACGGATCATACTCACATTTCCCCAATTCTGGCTGTACTCATTTGCTTGTGTGTGTATCAAGTTTTACACAATTTTATCACGGTGATAGGTTCTGGAGCAGTTCCAACGCCAAAATGTTGCCCATTTATAACCACACTCACCTTCCTCTCATGCCCAGAGTAATGCTTTTAATACCTTGTTTCCTAAGGATCATTTTTAGTAAAAGGCATCATGGAAGGACAGACATCTGAAATCTCGCCTATCTCTGATGATTACTCATATTCCATCCAGGGTTCCTCCTGATGCTTTCATCTTTCATTCATCCTCTGTATTTCTCCTTTCTGTGTAATCAGCCCAGAGCACAGAGATGCTGCACCTCACCAAACACCTCTTTATGCTTCAGACTGACTTAGTTATTCTCTTAATTATGAAAAACAAAAGGTCCTCTCATCTGAAGAAAACAGGGTTCTCGAAAACTGCTGCTTTCTGCCATGTTTTGTTTTATTTTGTTGCTATGTTGATTCTTAAACACTGGATCATCACTTTAAGTAAGAGGCAGCCCAGCCATGATATTAACCGTCCTTGGCAGCCATTCTTCTCTCACCAAGAGACCCATCACCTCTGATTCTTTGATTTTGCATTTCCAAGATCAGACATTATATTACAAGAAACAAAAATTTGAAAATGTTTTTGACCCCAATCTAATTCTACACTAATGCAATGTCAATAATATAAATATGTTTCAGAGATTGTTCATAGGAAAGATAGAAAGATTGTGGAAATTTGCCAAGGTCCTCACGGTGCATTAGTGTCCATACCCTCTGGGGAGAGGCGACTCCCACCATCCCCAAACATCCCTGCACCACACGCCAACAGAGTATGTCTTCTCCTCCATGCTTATATTGTTTATCCTGGAATAAATCACCACCACTCCATTTTCTCATTACTACCTGTGGTTTCAGCTTTCCTGCCTAGACACTCTGCTAAAAGCCAGAACAGAAACTGGGTCTTCTGCTAAGGACAATCTCAAAGATTCTGTAGAAATGAGTGAACCAGGTACTTCTAATCACAAATACTTTTGTGGATATGGGATTTCGACCTGATATCCCCTAGGTAAATGTCAGATTGAACTGAGAGATGGAGTCAGGATCTCCAGGATCATTTTTAGTCCCAAAGGAAGTGTTGACTTCATCAAAATGGACTGCTGCACTAATAGCCAGTGAAATAAGAATTAACTAAGGCCGAACAAATTGGTAGAAGAATTCTCCTGGTGACTATTTGGAATATTTAGTATTATTCTTACTATTTTGTATTCTGATGGTTATGTAGATCTATTTCCAATCCTCAGCACAGTAAAATATTGTTTAAATGGTTTCTCATTCTCATCGACCCCTCAGAATCCAGGATTAAACACTTTCAGCAAGCCTCTTTATTTGTAACAGCAATGTGGTTATTTGCGGAGGTTCTAAAAGACTTGGTCTTCGTTTTTAACAGACAAGTTGTGCAGTCAAGCACATATCTGAAGTATCAAACTTGAGAATAAATCCTACCATACATCAGTGCCATTATGTGACATGCCCCCCATGAAAGACAAGGGTTAAACTTCCTTTGGCACAAACGACCACAAAGCTCACCGGGGTACAGCCTGGAACCCGTTCTGTGGCGTATAGCTTTGTAGAAAGAAATGAAGGTCCCTTCTGGCAAGCTGGGAAAACTAGCATATTTGGGATGTTCAAGGAAGGAGGAATCGACCCAAATGCCTAGGTAGTACAGATGCAGTCTACATGAGTTTTCTGGGTTTTTTTCACACTTGGTATAAAAAAGCAAAACAGAGTGAACAACAGAAACCACTGGAGTGACTGAGGCTAATCAAAGCATGGTCCTAGATCCTACTAAACCAGCAGGCAGGTCAGAGTCACTAAAGAGAAGCACCATAACCAAGGTGGGGTTTACTTTGGGTACGAACTACCATTGGAAAAGGCCAGGAACACACTTCTAAGAAACAAGAAATCAAGGAGAACTAGCAATTGTGCCAACAGCAAAGCTGTTGCTTTCTGCACATAACTATGCATCATATTTGACTCCGCTTTCAGAGGTTTCAGGAAAGGATCTAGCCATACAGCTGCCATCTACTCATGAAGGAGATCCTTGGTCTCCAACTGTCCCCAAGATGCTGCTTTGATGACTTGTGATGCCTCGGTTCTCCTTCTGTCCAAAATCTTTCTTCCCCTCCTCTGCACCTTGCATTCCCAAAGCAGCACATTACACTAGGCTCTTGTTTTTTATACTGACTTCCCCTCTCCCAACGACACGGCTCCTCTGACTTCTCACTCTCTCACAGATCTGCAAGACATTGTACACTGAAGCACCAAAAAGCTGAAAGCCAGAGTCCTACTCTGACAGTACCCACCCACCTATGCTGCTCCTCCCAGTAAACAGCCACTTCGTTTTCCCAGTGGAGTGGGCCAGAAACCTGGGCCTTATCCCCCATTCTGTGTCTTTTCTCAAAAGCCACATCTAATCTGACAGCTCTGACTTTCAAATTCAGCCAGAATCCCACCACTTTGCACCTCCTCCACCCCTGCAGTCCAAGCTAGAGTCATTCATTTAAAAGAAGAAAAAATGGGCACCTGGGTGGCTCAGTCGTTAGGCGTCTGCCTTCGGCTCAGGTCATGATCCCAGGGTCCTGGGATCGAGCCCCGCATCAGGCTCCCTGCTCTGCGGGAAGCCTGCTTCTCCCTCTCTCACTCCCCCTGCTTGTATTCCCTCTCTCGCTCTCTCTCTGTCAAACAAACAAACAAATAAATAAAATAAAAGAGGAAAAAATATATATATATATCCTGTTCTCTTCCCAGAGAATCATTTTGGTATAGTTGAAGTCAAACTGTATATACAATTTTGGGTCCTTTTCTATGTTTTTCCCAGTTAATGTTATGGGTAGCTTCCACATCATTAACATGTCTTTATCAGCAGAAAAAATGGTACAGCCCCTTTGAAGAACAATTTTGGGTTGAAATCAAAATTTAAAATGCAAAGCATGTGGTAGATCAACATTAAAAATTCAAAACTAACATAAGAGGACCTTGCCCTTAGTGTTATTTCATCAAACTTTTGCTCCAGTTACATATGCATATGGGTTATGAATGTAAATGTGTTTCTTATAGTGCCTGGGTCAAAAAAAAAAAAGAAAAAGAAAACCCCAGGCTGGGGAAACCCTTACCCTTTTTGCAAGAACACATGTTCAAGATGCCCACTAAAGCACTGTTGGGAACATTGAAAAACTGCAAACTTCCCAGCTGTGCATCAATGGCAACAGTGGGGGGAAGGAGGAAAAATTCGCGGCACCTTCCCAAGGTAGACCACTGTACAACAGTGAGAACAGGACATGTGGAAACCAAATACTGGTGAGAGAAGCAGATTGCAGAAGCTCCCATATCAAGCACGTCAATCCCAAACACACACACACAAACCATACCCCATATTGCTCGAGGCTACAGATACTA
Source organism: Phoca vitulina (assembly GCF_004348235.1). Taxonomy (NCBI): domain Eukaryota; kingdom Metazoa; phylum Chordata; class Mammalia; order Carnivora; family Phocidae; genus Phoca; species Phoca vitulina. Next base: position 441,550 of record NW_022589755.1, on the reverse strand, counting down.
TAAAGGGAAAATCTCTAACAGCCTGAAGACAAAGGTTAAGTGTCGGCTAGATGTGTCACAAACCCCTTCTGTGACCTTAAGTCTCTTGGGTGGGGCCCGCTCCCTCCTGTGGTCACACTGGGGTGGCCCTTTCTCATTCACTAACCAAATATTTATTGAATGCCTACTGTGTGCCAGGCCCTGTTCTAGGTGGGGATGAATCAGCAACGGATGAGACGGATGAAGACCCCTGTCCGGTAGAGCTGGCTTTCTGGTGGGGAAGACACAGAGAACAAACTGCAAAGTCTGTCTCCATCAAACACTCACTCTGCAAATTCAGGATGCACACAGACGTGGGTCAGTTTTCTTAGTTAGCACTGGTGTGACTGACTGCCGAATCTCTACCCACTGTTCAAAAGCAGATTCAGGGAACGCACTGCTCAAGGAAGGTGGCAGGACTCTGACCAAGCTCCTAACATGTGCAGGCCAGCAGCAGTTACTGGCCAGCAGCCCCTGTTCTGGAACTCCCGAGGATTCTGGCTGCTGCTGAGGGAGGCGTGGGAGACTTGGAGCCGAGAAGAGACCCCATCTGACGCGCGACCTCCCAGGCTCCCACTGGCTACCAATGAGGAGCAGATGGTGAGGAGGGCAGAGGCATGGGCGCAGGAAGGAGGTGCCTGTTACACAGAGAAGGGAGTGGGGAAGGGGCTGAGTTCTGGAAACACCTTAGAGTTACAGACATGGCATTTTCGGGCAGGGAAGATGTGGAGGTTGGGGAAAGAGAAAGGTCAAGGTGGACCTTGAGGCCTGTGGGCAGAAAAAGGAGTCGCCATTTACAGAGCCTGGAAGGACTGGGTTTGGGGGAGACCAGAGGCTCAGCTGAGGACTCCAGAGTCTGAGGTGTCTGTCGCCCCGTGGCATTAGCGTCCTGTGGGGAGGGGCAACCCGGTCCACTACCAGGGATTGGGGGTGGGGGTGAACACTGGGAGGGCCTGGGGCGCCTGGGTGGCTCAGTGGGTTAAGCGTGTGCCTTGGGCTCAGGTCATGATCCCAGGGTCCTGGGATGGAGCCCCGCATCGGGGTCCCTGCTCGGCCGGGAGCCTGCTTCTCCCTCTCGCTCTGCTACTCTCACCCTCCTGCTCACTCTCTGTCTCTCTCAAATAAATAAATAGAATCTTAAAAAAACAAACAGAACAGAAAAACGGGAGAGCGAATTCAGTGGATAGGGGAAGGACAGGAACATTAACAGGCACCCCAAAGACGCAGTGTGGGAAACCGGCCTGTGGAAGGCGAGGGGGAGGAAGACGCCTTGGGCAGGGACCCGGGAAACAGAGAAGGCCGTGCCAGCCCAAAGCTTGCGAGGCGGGAGAGGAGGAGAGGGGGCGCCATCCAGACGGGCGAGAGCAAGGGGGAGGCGCGCACCTGCCAGGCGCTGGAACGCGGGGCGGCGGTTGCGGGCGCGGGGCGCTCCGCGCTAGCGAGAAGGAAAGGGGCCCCCGCGCGGGAGGGCAGGGGGAGAGGGGTCCGCACCGACCGGGCCAGGAGAGCGGGGTCTGCACCTCCAGGGCCAGGAGACCGGAGGGGTCAGCGCCTCGCCCTCAGCCCCGCGCCGTCCCCCACGGCCAGGTCCTGGCCTCCGCGGGCCCACCGGGCGGGACACCAAGCCGGAGGAGGGTCCTCACCGCTCGGGCCGCCGGAGCGGGGACGTGGGCGCGGGCCGATCGTGCGCAAACGCGCGCCTCCGGGTTCCCAGACGGGGCTTCTCCGGCCGCGGGGACGCGGTGGGGCGTTCGTGAGGGCTCGTTCCCAATCATTTGCCAACGTCTCCACTGCATTTTCTTTCTTATCGAGACGCCGAGTTCTTTATCTGTTTTGTGTATCAGTCCTTTCTTGCGTCTATGAGCGACAATTACCTTCCCCTAGTCTGTCGCTTGCCTTTCCACTTGCATAATACTGCTTCCTAATGAACACAGTTCTTAATTTTAACGTAGACAGGCTTATCAATTAACCTTGGTTTGGTTAAGAAATGTTTGCCTATGCCAAGATCACAAAGATGTTCTGTATTTTCATCTGAACTCTATCGTTTTGCCTTTCACATTTAGAGCTACAATCCTCAGGAACTGATTTTTGTGGATAGTAGGGGTCAGCAAACCACGGTAAATCCACCTGTTTCTGTATGGTTGGTTAAGGATGGTTTTTATATCTTTGAATGTTGAAAAAAATAAAAATAATAGTATTCATGGCACATGAAAATTATATGAAATTCAAATTTCAAAATCCATGAATAAAATTGTACTGGAATGCAACCATGCTCAGTTGCTTACAAATTGTCTGTAGCTGCTTTCACACTACAACAGTTGAGTTTAGTACTTGTAGCAGAGACCGTATGATGTGCAAAGCCTAAAATATTATCTTACCCTTTACAAAAAAGTTTGCTAACCCCTGACGGTATAGTGAGATATGATCACTGGATTTTAACTATTTAAAATGTTTGCAAAACCAGAAGATATTACTTCATACCCACTAGGATATCTATAATCTAAAAGACAATAAAAAGCATTGAAAAGAATGTGGAGAAATCAGAACACTTATACACTGTTGGTGGGAATCTAAAATGGTACAGTTGTGAACAAGTTTGGCAATCCCTCAAAAGCTTAAACAGAGAGTTACCATGTAACCCAGCAGTTCCAATCCATAGTTATCTAGTCAAGAGTGTTGAAAGCATAAATCCACACAAAAACTTGTACATGAAGGATCATAGTAGCATTATCCATAATAGCCAAGAAGTGGAAACCAACCATGTCTGTTGACGAATGAATGGATAAACAAAAGGTGATATATCCACACAATGGATTATTATTCAATCATGTAAAGAATGAAGTGCTGACACATGATTCAACATGGCTGAACACTGACAACATAATGCTAAATGAAGTAAGTCAAAGAGGACCACGTATTTTATGATTCCATTTATATGAAATGTCCAGAGTAGTCAAATCTGTGGAGACAGAAAGTAGATTAGTGGCTGCCAGGGGCTGGGAGAAGGAGAAGGAGGGAAAAGCAAGCTCCCCATGAGGAGGGAGCCGAAAGGGGGTCTCGAACCCAGGACCCTGGGGTTCACGACCTGAGCCAAAGGCAGACACTTAACCGACTGAGCCACCCAGGCGCTCCTAACTTTTTTTTTTTTCACTTGAATGTTGTTTAATCTATTTTACCAGAAATGACGACTGATTCAGTTAAATTCCTTTGGTCACTATAAGCTTAGATGTCCATTTACTTATGTCTTTGCTATTTTTTTCTCCTGGGACATAGTTATACACACTCTCAATCTGTTTATCTTTTGGGGTCTCAAGTGTTGCCCTTGTAAATGTGGATTTTTTATTTGGCAAAGGCAGCCTCATACCCCACACCCACCTTTTCTCCAGTGAGGCAATTTCCCCAATTGTTTCCCATGAAGGGATTCCAATGGCTTTGTTGCCCCTCCCTGGTATTTAACAGGTAGAGGGAGTCTCTCCTCCCTAAATCCTGTTCTCTCTTGGTCCATAACATCACCACACACCGTGGCTTCCCTCCTCCCTCCTAAGCCATTTCTTCTTCATCTGGCTGCCTCCTTCCCGTTTTTCCCATGACCAGTTGCTTCTTCGGTCACCATTCTGAGTGTTCACTTAACATAATCAGTTCTACAAGGCTCTTGCCTACCTCATCCTGCCGGCTCCCCTCATCTCTTCCTCTCTGATGCCCCTACATTCCCTGCTGCATCAGTACATACTGCTCTCTGTGAGGCAGTCTTCCCTCCCTTGGTTAACCTCTCCTCCTCTTACAGCTCACACTGATGTTTTCATGATTGTTTGATAAATGCATGCCCATCTTGCTCTCTAGCTGGACAGCTCCATGAGGATGGACATGTTGTTGTCTTTCACAGGGGATAATGTGCCAACATGTGAGATACTCACCAAATGTGTTGATTTGAATGACCTGGAAGATATATTCCAAGATATTAATGATTGCTCCCCAAATATGAGTAATTGAATAAAGATATTCACCAAATATTTGCTGACTTGAATGAATTGGAAGGCATATTCCAAGATACTAATAATGATTGCTGGTAACAAGGGAGATTCTGGATGCAATTTCTTAATTTCGTATTTTTCTGTATATCCCAAGCATTTTTTTTTTCAGTGAGGAAGACTTACTTTAGAAACAGGAAACAACAAAGATATGCACCCGGGATATGGCTGCCCACTGTTCACTAGTGCTGGCTCACCTCCATCGAACTTAGTTCAACAAACACTGGGCATCTGCTGCAGCATTCTAAAGGCCAGGGACACAACAGAAACCAAAACAAGATGTTTACACGACAGCAGGAGAGACATAAGTACAACGCATCATGTGTCAATCAGCTGGCAGTCAATGCCTTGGAGACACATAAAGCAGGGAACGAGGATGGGGGAGTGAGTGTGTGTTGGGCAGGGGCAGTCTCTCTTAAATAGAAAAGTCAGGAAAGGACTCACTGAAAAGTGATGTCTGAGTAATGAATTGCAGGTGACGAAGTGATCCCAAAGGTATTGGGGGAAGAGGATCCCCACAAAGTCAAGTGATTGCAGAGGCCCTGAAATAACATGCCTGGCATTTGAGGAATACCAGGGAGGCCACTGAGACTGGAACAGAGTAACTAAGGGGAATATGGGAAGGGGCCAGGGAGGTGACAGTAGCTTCAATTAAAACATTGCCGGCCATGGGGCACCTGCGTGGCTCAGCTGGTTGATCTCACCTCAGGTCTGTTTTTTATTTAAGATTTTATTTATTTGAGAGAGAAAGTGAGGAATCACAGCAGGGAGAGCAGAGGGAGAAGGACAAGCAGACTCCAAGCTGAGCTCAGAGCCCGATTCAGGGCTCGATCTCAGGACCCCGAGATCATGACCTGAACCGAAATCAAGAGTTGGACACCCAACCGAGCCACCCGGGTGCCCCTCAGCTCAGGTCTTGATTTCAGGGTTGTGAATTCAAGCCCCAGCATAGAGCCTACTTAAAACAACAACAACAAAAAACCCACACATTGCCAGGCCAAAGACATGATGATGTAATGTAACTGAGATAACCCGTATTATGGTTAAAGATACTTGCTGCCTCTCCCCCAGTAAGGATTACACATCCCTGCCCCAGTGACTTCAGGCTTGGTTATGGACTTGCTTTGACAAGGAAAGGGAGTGGAAGTGCAGGTGCCATTAATGAGCTTTCAGAGCCCCTACATGAGTCCACCCGTCCTCCTTTCCCTCTACCATGAGATCAGCAATGCAGCAGGAAGAGAGGCTGCTCCCCACCCGAGTGAAGGCAACATGGAGTAGAGCACTGGCATTACAAGCCCATAAGATTTTTGCTGCCATTTGTTAATGCAGCATAACTTACCTTAAGCTGACTGATACAACAAACCATCAGAAGTACTGCTTTTTTGGGGGGTGCCTGGGTGGCTCAGTCATTAAGTGTCTGCCTTCAGCTCAGGTCATGATGTCAGGGTCCTGGGATCGAGCCCCGCATGGGGCTCCCTGCTCAGCGGGAAGCCTGCTTCTCCCTTTCCTGCTCCCCCGACTTATGTTCCCTCTCTTGCTGTCCCTGTCAAGTAAATAAATAAAATCTTAAAAAAAAATACTGCTTTTTTTAAAAAAAGATTTATTTATTTGAGAGACGGAGCACGCGCGCACGCACGCAAGCGAGCACAGGAAGGGGCAGAGGGACAGGGAGAAACCCCAGTAGACTCCCTGCTGTGCTTGGAGCCCGACATGGGGCTTGATCCCACGACCCCAAGATCACAACCTGACCAGAAACCAAGGGTCAGATGCCCAACCAACTGCACCACGCAGGGGACCCAAAAGTACTGCTTTAAGGTTACAATTCAGAATGACAAAAATAAAAATAAAATTGACATTTCAAGCGTTGGCAAGGATACAGATCAACAGAAAGTCTCGACTGTTACTGTGGGAAAGCAAAATGCACCACCACTTTGGAAAGGAACTTTGCAGTTTCGTACAAAGTTCAAAATAGACACCATATGACCCAGCAATTGCACGCCTAGGTATTTACCCAAGAGAAATGAAAACCTGTTAGAGACTGAATGTTTGTGCCTTGCCCAAACTCATATTGAACTCCTAACCCACAGTGGGCTGGTATTTGGAGGTGGGGCCTCTGGGAGGTGATTAGATCTGAGGGTGGAGCCCACACGAATAGGATTAATGCCCTTATAAGACACCCCTGAGAACTCTCTCACCCTTTCCACCATGAGGACACAGTGAGAAGACAACTAATCTGTGAACAAGGAGGCAGGCACTCTCTCACCAGACACCAAATCTGCCAGTGCCTTAATTTTGCACTTCCCAGTCTCCAGAACTATGAGAAGTAAGTGTTCTTTAAGCCACTCAGTCTATTTCAGTTTGTTATGGCAGCCTGAATAGACTAAGACATATACAGATAATTTTGAACTATATTTCAGACCTGGGCTCCTGGAGAAATTCCCTCACCCCCCTGTGTTCCAAGAAATGCAAAAGCCCACCTGCTCTCACATATTCCAAGTAAGACCCAGATAGACAGGGGCTCCACACTTCCTCAATTACTCCATCCTTCCTCATGTCTCCCGTAAGATTCATGGATGACTCCCTTTTTTATCTGACTCTACAAAAGTCCAGGCCCCCTTTCTTTAAGATTTTATTTATTTATTTGACAGAGACAGACACAGAGAGAGGGAACACAAGCAGGGGGAGTGGGAGTGGGAGAGGGAGAAGCAGGCTTCCCGTGGAGCAGGAAGCCCGATGTGGGGCTCGATCCCAGGACCCCGGGATCATGACCTGAGTCGAAGGCAGATGCTTAACGACTGAGCCACCCAGGCCGCCCTCTTCCTTTCCTTTGAAATATTACACATTAATGAATACAAAGACAGGTGTGGATTAATGGAAACTAGAAACATGGTGGCAACCATCATGAACATCCCATGTCTCCATATGGAATTAGCACATCTGGACCTCCCACACACATTCTTAGGCTATGGACTTCTTTTAGGATGCTGAAAGTTGCCTTTCCCCTCAGCCAAACTAGTGGACAGGAGGTGTAAAAAGAGGTAAGTAGCATCTTTTCCTTAACTTTTCTTAAATTTCCTTTCACTAAGGAATAGCTGTTCCTTAATTGGACTTAATTTTCCAGACTAGCTCTGACAGGGCTGTGTGGATGCCCAAGGGGCACCTGGCTGAGCAGCCATGCCTACTCTCAAAGTAGACAGACACCACCGGAGGTTTTTTGTTTTTTTAATCCGTGTTTATTAACTTGCGGGAAAGCCAACAGACACTGAATACCTCACCAAACAGGAGCAGGGAAGGTTAAAGGTCTACAAGAACTAGAAAGGGGAGTGTGTTCGTTTCCTACGGCTGCTGTAACAAGTTACCACAAGCTTGGTGCCTTAAAAATACACACATTTATTCTCTTACAGTTCTGGAAGCCTGAAGTCCAAATCACTTTCACCAGGATAACAAGGTGTCAGCAGGGCTGGTTCCTTCTGGAGGATGTACATGGAGAATTAATTTCCCTGCCTTTCCCACCTTCTAGAAGCTACCCACATTCCTTGCCTCATAACACCTCTCCCATCTTGAAATGCATTGATCTAACTTCTGGTTCCATCACCTCTCCTCTGACTCTGACCCCGCATGTACCCCTGGGATGACATTGCCCCCACCAGATAACCCAGGATCATCTCCACATTGCAAGATCTGAAGGCCATTATTGAGCCTTCCAACAGGAATTGCTGATTGTTGTATTAAAGAATTGCAACCCAGCCTGTGGGAGGATGAAGGAGGTCTTGGGTCTGCACATATGGCTAAAACTAGTCATATAGAGGCGCTTGGGTGGCCCTGTTGGTTAAGGACCTGCCTTCGGCTCGGGTCATGATCCCAGGGTCCTGGGATGGAGCCCCACCGGGCTCCCTGCTCAGCTGGGAGCCTGCTTCTCCCTCTCCCCCCTACTTGTGCTCTCTCTCTCCCTCTCTTTCTCTCAAATAAAATCTATAAAAACAAAACAAAAACAGTCATACTGGCCATGAGTCGGGCAGGGCTTTAAGGGGTGAGGCATCAGACTCCTCACAGTCCACTGATCTCACAAGTTCAGCTGTTGGCCCTACTGCACCCAGGTGCAGTATCTCCAACGCAAATGAAGAGTCTTCCTTCTACACTGCCCGAAGGAGCTCCTTTTCCTCACTAGTCTAGAAGGGAAGTGTAAATTGGCAGTGGCCCTGCTGGAGTGTCAGGAAGGAGCAAGCAAAAAGAGCACAAGAAGAGAGAAAAAGGGCAGGTGATAATTTTCTATAATGCTTGTGTTAGTTTTTCTTTAAAGACTATTTATTTGAGAGAGAGAGAGCACAAGCAGGGGGAGGGGCAAAGGGAGGGGGAGAAGCAGGCTTCCCGCTGAGCAGGGAGCCCGATGCGGGGCTCCATCCCAGGACCCTGGGATCATGACCTGAGCCGAAGGCAGATGCTCAACCAACTGAGCCACCCAGGCGCCCTGCTTGTGTTAGTTTTCTATTGCTGCCATAACAAATTACCACAAACTCAGCAGCTTAAAAAAACACTCTATTACCTCAAAGCCTTGATTCAGTGACTCTCAAGGGGAGCCACTCCCAGGGCTCTGAGGCCAGGCCATCCAGCCTCAGCAGCTCTCACGTGGCCGGCACTGTTATTCCCACAGGTGGGATGTTCTGAGATCATCCTAGACCTCTCTGTAGCCTCCTACTCTACATTTTCTGAGACCCATCCTCTCCTCACAATGACACCTCCAAGTCCCAAAGAAGGAAATTATTCTTATGCCCTGGGCCATCAGATGCTCTCACTCGAGAGAAACTTCTTCCTGGATGTTCCCCATCTGGGCTTAAAGTTGCCCTGTGACCCTGACCTAGCTCCTTCTGGTAAAAAAAGGTCCAAAGAAACCCAAAATTGGCCTCGCTCTGGCTTCCTCTTTCTATTCCTTATCAAATTATTACAGCAACAATGTATGGCTTATAATAGAGAAAAAAAACTGTACACATTTGTAGGCCCCTAAGAAAACCACGTTTATTTCTCCATGACCAACATCCAATCTACATCCATACGTGCACATACCTCTACATGGCTGGAGTAACAGCAAGTCTTCTATTTTATGCCTCTTTTATTGTTGTTGTTGCCTGCCATATTATAAGCATTTTCAACATGGTAACAAAACCTTCATAATTATGGCTCAGCATGACTGCATAAAACAAATTAGAAATGTCCTAGATGAACAATGGGGGGAGGTGATAACAATCACAGGAACTCATTTCCACAACTGAAGTAACGCATCACATTTCTCAACAGCAGCCCTTTCCATCTTAGTACGAGCCGGCTTCAGTCTTAACAGGGACAATTTCATTGTTCATTCTCAAGCAAGTCCTCATCCGGCTGCCCATTCTGAAACAAATCTTCAGCATCCGACAGGATTGTAACATAGGCACACATACAAACAGCAAAATCTACTACAATTCTGTGGTTGCCAAGGGGTGGAAAACTGTGTGCAGTCTATCACCAGGATGTCTTCGCTGACACAGAGTAGACAGTAAGAGCCGCCAAAAGCTTTTCCCACTGATTACACTTGATCCTAGTAAGAGTTTGCTTATGTACAAGGCAGACATTCCTTATTAAAGGATTCCACATACCAATTACTTACTGAATACATTCACAGGTTCTTTACTGTTTAAGCACTCTGATGCATCTCCAGGGAATTACCTTCTTGACATTCACAGATTTTATTCCAGTGTGCGCTATCACACTGGCTATTGGCTGCATCACTCCTGAAGCCTTTTCCACATTTATTACCATCCTGTTTGCCCCAGGAGTTCCTTATTGTTTAGATTTAATAGTATGGCTAAGGAATGCCTCACATTCATCAATTCACTGGATAGCTTAAAGAACTCTTTTCCGCTGATAGGGAAAAGTCACCCCTGAAGACATTCCTCCTTCACACAGCTTTTTGAGACCAAGTCAGGGGACAAATGTGGCCCACATTCATTATGTTTCCATGGGTTGCTCTCCAGAGTGTGTTCTCTGATGTCGGATGAGGGACGAGCTCCTTCTGAATGTTTTTCCACACTGAGGACACTGGCTGGGGCCCTCCCTGTTGTGGAGTCTCTGATGTACCGCCAGGTGAGAGTTCTGCTTGAACGACTTTCCACATTCAGGACACTGGTATGGGGTCTCCTTTGTGTGAATTCTCTGGTGCTTGGTCAGACAGGAGCTATCCCTGAAAGCTTTGCCACACTGATTACACTCATAGGGCTTCTCACCAGTATGAGTCCTCTGGTGCCGGATAAGGCCAGCAATGTTCCTAAAAAGTTTCTGACACTGGTTACAGCCATAGGGCTTCTCACCAGTATGAATCCTCTGGTGCCGGATGAGGTAAGCACTCTCAATGAAGGTTTTCCCACACTCTTTACATTCGTAGGGTTTCTCCCCAGAGTGGATTTTTTGATGTACGATGAGGTGAGAATTTCGGTTGAAGGATTTCCCGCACTCCACACATTCAAAGGGCTTCTCTCCAGTGTGAGTCCTCTCATGTTGGGTAAGGTATGAGCCATCCCGGAAAGCCTTTCCACATTTGCTACATTCATAGGGCTTCTCCCCGGTGTGGATTCTGAGATGCACAGTGAGATGGGAGATGTCGGTAAAAGGTTTCCCACACTCATTACACCTATATGGTTTTTCTCCTGTATGAGTTCTTTGATGCAAAATCAGAGATGAATTTCGGTTGAAGGTTTTCCCACACTCTAGACATTCGTAAGGTTTCTCACCAGTGTGAATTCTCTGGTGTTGTGTGAGAGCTGACCCATCACTGAAGGCTTTCCCACATTTACTGCATTTATAGGGCCTCTCTCCTGTATGGATTCTTTGATGCACAATCAGGTTGTAGTTCTTGGAAAACGATTTTCCACATTCGTTACAAGTATAAGGTTTCTCTCCAGTGTGAGTTCGGTGATGCAACACGAGAGAGGAGTTCCGTTTGAAGCATTTGCCACATTCAGTGCATTTATACAGTTTCTCTCCAAGGTGACCCTTCCTGTTTTCATTAAGAGATGAACTCAGGGTGAAGATGTCCCCAAAGTCCTTACCTTCATACACTTTCTTTCCTCTTTTTGCTATTTTTTGCTCACCAAGAGGGGTAAAATGGTTGAAAGATTTAACACTTTCCGTGTATTTATAGGGTTTCTCTCTCATTTGATCTCTTCCAAGTTGAAAAACTTCCACAGAATGGTTGAAGGCTTTTCCACATGAGTCACTGTCACCACTTCTCTTAGCGCCGTAATTTTTCTGACAACTGTGTAAAGCTGGGTCACAATCCAAACTTTTACTATCTGAGTCACATATATGAAAACCGTTTGCAGGTACTCTCTTAGATGGCAGAAGGTCTGAGCTTGCACTCAAATGCTCTTCAAGTCCAGAATATTCACAAATTGCTTCCTGAGCCCCTGGTTTCTCCTGAGTTAAACCTGATTGTCTCAAATGTCCCTCCCGGTTCTTACAGTCCCAATTATCACCTAGAATGGAAAGATGGGAGCCCTCTCTCGTAAATCCTTCCATTTCCACGTCACAGGATGGTTCTTCAGAAATATTCTCTCATTTTCAATCTCATGTTTCAAGCTGAAAAATAAACAATGAAAAAGACAGACTTAAGTACATAAAGCTATAACTGGAAGAGGAATAAAAATTTATGACAGGCCAGATGTGTGGATCCGTATTTTTACGTTTTTTTATTAATTTTTCCCCAGCTTATTTTTTTATTGGAATATATTTGACACACAATGTTACATTAGTTTCAAGTGTAAGACATAGTGATTTGACAAGTCTATATGTTATGCTAAACTCAGTGCAAGCATAGCCCCCATCTGTCACCATATAACACTACTACAATACCACTGAGTATACTCCCTGTAATGTACCTTTAATCCCCATGACTTATTCATGTCATAACTAGAAGCCTGTGCCTCAATCCCCTTCACCCATTTTACCCATCCCCCCACCCCTCCCCTCTGTCCACCATCAGTTTGATCTCTTTATTTATGGATCTGTTTCTACTTTCTGTTTGTTCATTTGTTTTTTAGATTCCCCAAAGTGAAATCATATGGTATTTGTCTTTCTCTGCTTGACTTATTTCACTTAGCATAACACCCTCTAGATACACCCATGTTGTCACAAACGGCAAAGCCTCATCCTTTTTTATGCCTGCGTAATATTCCATTGTAGATACACCACATCTTTATCCATTCATCTGTCGATGGGCACTTGGGTTGCTTCCATATCTTGGCTATTATAAATAATGTTGCAATGAACAGGAGGGCATACATCTTTTTCAATTAGCGTTTTGTTCCCTTTTTGGAGGTAAATACCCAGTAGTGGAACTACTACATCATGTGGCATTTTTATTTTTAAATTTTTTGAGGAAACTCCATACTGTTTTAGACAGTGGCTGAACCAATTTATATTTGTGGGTTTTTTGACTTTTTCAAATTAACATCTGTACAAGGGGAAGGTAAAGTGAGAGTCAAGGGATGGAGCCCAGAACACTACAGACAAATATCACCAAAAGAATGAAACTGAGATGTGGAGACCAGAAGCCAGGTGTCACTGCTCACAGAGTGGAACACCATCTTGGCTATTGTGTGCTAGTCCCTACCACCCACTGCCCATATCAACAATCAATACACATCTTCAAAGCCCCAACTTCATCATGTGCTTATGACAGTGCTGAACAAGCACTTTTCACCCCAGCTTTGTAGTCAGAGTTCTGTCTTCATGGATGGAGCAAAGCACAAACCTGATGACCCAGAAGTTCTGAAAGTCCTGGATCTGTCAATGACCACCCTGCAACGTTACTATGAGAGTTAGATCATGTCTGATGCTGCCTCTGACCTGGGGAATGGACAGCATTCTGTAAGTGGCTGCCAGTGTCTCCACCATTATTGATCTTCCTCTAACCACCCCCTACCCCTTTGACTTCATGATATCAAGACAACTGGTTCCTCATTTCTTTTAAGCAAAATGAAATTAGATCCTTATCTCAGAAAGAAATATTTAAAAAAAAAAACTCTAGATGGAGAAAAACCCCAACATAAAATCAAAGTTTAAATTATGTAGGACACCTTCATGATCAACAAACAAAAACCATACAGATAAGGATTAACAAATTTAATATCAACATTTTAAATTTCCAAACAAAAACACAGTAAGAACCAAAACACAGGTGGCAAATGAAGAAATAATATCATAAAATATAAAAGAGAAAAAGGAACAGTGCCCAAGATCTAGAAAGAATTCTTACAGAATAGCACAAAAAAAGGGGGGAAAGGGACACAAAAAGGCACTTCATAAAAAATACAAATATCCTGAAAACATGAGTATCTGCTCATTCTCACCATCATTCAGCAAATTACAAACTGAAACGTTAAGAAGACAAAATGTACACTTTTCATATGAGTAAAAATAAAACAAGGCATGAGGATACAAAACTTAGGCACCTCATGGAAGAAGAGTATTAGTGGGCATGTAAAGTGGTCAGTCCACTCAGTATAATATGGTAGCAGCACCAAAACATAAAATGGGCACATTCCACTATCCAGCAATTCCACCTGTAGGCATCTCAGACTCAGAAAACATGAGCCCAAGCATAAATGGGTATCAATCTATACCTAAGGAGACATTCTTAAAGACCAACAGAGAGAAGACAGAACACTGGTGAAGGAGTAAAAACTATCATGACGGATCACTTGATAGCAAAAATATCTACCTGAAAATAATGGAAGGTTTTTTTTTAAAGTGCTGTGGTGGGGGGCACCTGGGTGGCTCAGTCGTTAAGCGTCTGCCTTTGGCTTCAGGTCATGATCCCAGGGTCCTGGGATCGAGCCCCACACGAAAACATGTGTATGCAACAGACACACCTAAAGCAAAAGCAAAGAGAAGACAAAAGCAAAAGTTTGGAAGGGACAAAAGCTAACCAAAGATTTTATGGTTCTTTGCCAACCAATGATAAACTTGAAGTATAACAGGGCAACAGAACAATGGCAAAAATGTCTGTATTAACAGCATGCCTCAAAACAGAAAAATGTCAGCCAGGACTGTAAATCAGAATCAGCAAATTCAACTGTACTGGGAGCTTTTAATGAACCTCATTCAGAAATGAAAATTCAGAAAAACTGATAGAGAAGCAGGAGAGAATGTAATTAACTAGCCTGATCCAACAGTTGGATGAAGAGCCATAACAACAACTAAAGCCAAACAAAGCTTTCTGAGTGCACGTGGAACCTTTGCTAACACTGACAATAAACCAGGCCAAAGAACAAGTTCAACCAAGACCAGACCACAGTATGACACAGGCCACACAGCCTTTTTGTTTTTTTTAAGATTCTTATTTGAGAGTGAGCGAAAAAGAGAGAGAGAGCACAAGTGTGCGGGGGGAAGCAGAGGGAGAGGGAGAAGAAAACTCCCCTCTGAGCAGGGAGCCTGATGAGGGGTTCAATCCCATGACCCTGGGATTATGACCTGAGGTGAAGGCAGACGCTTAAACGACTGAGCCCCCCAGGCGCCCTAGACCATAGCCTCTTAACTAGAAATGTGGTCACGTTAAGAACCAGTAGCAGAAAGAAAACCAAATACAAGAAAAACATTAAGTAAAACAAACTTCTATTTATTGGGAAAAACAAAAACCTATTTCTCAGGAATTCAGAGTTCAAAGGGAAATCTCAACAGAAATTAGAAAAACACCTAGAATCAAACTGAAAAATGGAAATGGTATATCTCACAACATGTGGCAAATGAGGATGCAGCTAACACAGTTCCTCAGAAAATGTTGGCCTTTAATGCTTATGTTAAAAAAAAAAAAGAAGAAGAAGAAGACTGAAGGTTAATGAGTCACGGTTCAAGACTTAAGGGAAAGAAGTAAGGAGTAAGCCAAAAGGAAGTAGAAGGAAGGTGGTAATAAAGGTAACAGCAGAAATTAAAGAACAAAATAAAGAACATCCAAGAAGATAAAGAAAACCAAGTCTGTTATTTGAAAAGACTAATGAAAGACGTATTTTGACAAGAGTGAGTCCCCAAAAAGAGGAGGCACACATTAGTGGTATCAGTTATGAAAAGGGTATTTAACTAAGAAACAGAAGAAAGTTACCAAAATGGTAACACTGGATTTATCCTAAGAACGTAAGAATTGTAAAATATTAAAATGTCTATTGATGCAATTCGCCATTATTTTCAGATAAAAGTAAAAAATAGTCCCCTACACCCTGTCCCAATAAGTTAAGAAAGTAATTTGAGGAAATCTCACCCAGACTCATGACCAAACTGCTCTCAGATTCACGCAGTAGACCCTTTAGCCTGTATCAGTAAATTCAGAAAGTGCTTTAAGGAAAGCTCCAATTCTTGATGAAAATTCTTAACGATTAGGGACACAAGGAATCAAGGTAAACATCACACCTAATGTGAAAACATCAGATTTGTTCACTTTGAAGCCAAGACCAAGACCCAGAAGCCTGCTCCATCCACAGCATTCAACATAATATGGACGGGCTAGCTGGTCAGGAGGACCACATGCCAGGATTTCACTCCTGAACATTAGGAGTTCCTCACCTACACCTACAGGGCAGTTCCTAAGGCTGCCCTGCCACCATACTGCATGTTTCCCATACTGGGACTTCTGAGTACACTGGGGCCCGGATGGCCTGTGGTTATTCTGTGAAGACAAGATAGAGAGAGCACCTTCATACAGGTCTGTAGGGGAAGGATGCACGTGTGTACTTAAAAGAAATGAGTCAGACATATATACACCGTGATACCACTTGGGGAGATTTTTAGACACAAATATTCTGGAAGTAATGCCCTGGCAAGACACCTACCAAAGCTGTGATCATGACTGTCTTGGGACATGGAGAACGGGCCTTGAAAAGCAAAGAGAACACCTGTTCAATCTATAATAGCTATTTCCTTGATTGCAGTAAGAGTTAGATACCACTAAGAAAGTGAAATGACAACCCATCAAATGGGAGAAAATATTTACAAAGCATATGTCTATAAAGGACTCCTACACAGAAGATACAAAACACTCTTACAACTCAGTAACAGAACAACCCAAATTTTAAAAGTAGGCAATGGATGTGAACAGACATTTCTCCAAAGACATACAGATGGCCAATAAGCACATGAAAAGATGATCATCATCACTGTCATTAGGGAAATGCTAATCAAAACCACAGTGAGATACCACTTCATAACCATGAGTGTGGCCAATAAAAAAAAACAGACAAAAACAGGGCGCCTGCCTGGCTCAGTTAGTTGAGCAAATGACTCTTGGTTCTGGCTCAGGTCATGATCTCAGGGCTGTGGGATCAAACCCCATGTCTGGGTCCACACGGAGTCTGCTTGGGATTCTCTCCCTTACGTACATACATATATACATACATAAATAAGTAAATCTTAAAAAAAAAGTTACACATAGTTTTGTGACCCAGCAACTCTACTCCTAGATATCTACTCAAGAAAAATGCAAACATATGTCCACACATAAACTTGTACATGAATTACAAGATAATAGCAGCACTATTCATAATAAACAAAAAGTGGAAACTCAAATAAATGTCCATCAACTGAGGAATGGCTAAACAAAATGTAGAAATCCACACAATGGAATATTCTTCAGCCACAAGAAGGAATGAATTACTAATACATGGTACAACAATATAGATGAACCTTAAAAACATTATGCTCAATGAAAGAACTCTGACATAAGCGAATACATAGTATATGATCTCATTTATATGAAACGTCCAGAACAAGCAATTACATATAGACAGAACATCAATTAGTGGTTGCCAGGAGCTGGAAGAAAAGGGGAATGACTATTAATGGTTATGGGGTTTCTTGTTGGCCTAATAAAAACATTTTGGAATTACACAGTGGTGATGGTTGTAAAACTCTGTGAATATACTAAAAACCACTGAATTGTGCACTTTTTAAAAAAGATTTTATTTATTTATTTGACAGAGAGAGCAAGAGAACACAAGCAGGGGGAGCAGCAGGCAGAAGGAGAGGAAGAAGCAGGCTCCCTGCTCAATCGGGAGCCCGACAACGTGGGGCTCAATCCCAGGACCCTGGGATCATGACCTGAGCCAAAGGCAGACACTTAACTGACTGAGGCACCCCTGAGTTGTGGACTTTGGATGAATCTTATGATATTATGAATTATATCTCAATAAACCTGTAATAAGTAAATTTATGCCTTCAAGAATGATGCCAGTAATCCTAAGCACAGATACGTCCCCTATAAGGGGACAAGTCCCTTCCACCCCGAACCAGAGCTCTTGACCTTGGTAGTACTTCCACTGGGAGCATCTCGAAATCTGTGGAGGTGTTAGGTTGTCACAAAGACGCAGGCAGCAGGGAACACCAGCTAGCATCTGAAGGGCCCAGGCTGGGGATGTAGATTTGCTACCATGCTCAGGACCACCACACGATGCTTGACCACCCTACGGACCAACATCCCTGCAGGTATCAACCTGGGGTACCTTAGAATAGAACAATACTTCATGTGTTAACAAGACATTAAGGAAAAATCATTTAGGAGAAGCAAACTAAAAAGAAATCAGGATACTGTCCTGAATTTATGGACTCATTCCTTATTCTACATCTCCTTGACAAAAACTCGCCATTTCAACTATACCCTCTGACAATGAGGCCCTGAGGCCTACAGTGCAATTACTGGGGGGGAAAAAAACGATCTGGGGCACCTGGGTGGCTCAATCAATTAAGTGTCTGCTTTCGGCTAAGGTCATGATCCCAGAATCCTGGGATCGAGTCCCTCATCGGGCTCCCTGCTTGGCAGGGAGTCTGCTTCTCCCTCTACCCCTCCCCCTTGCTTGTGCTCTCTCATGCTCTCTCTCTAATAAATAAATAAAATCTTAGGGGCGCCTGGGTGGCTCAGTCATTAAGCATCTGCCTTCGGCTCAGGTCATGATCCCAAGGTCCTGGGATCGAGCCCCGCATCGGGCTCCCTGCTCGGCGGGAAGCCTGCTTCTCCCTCTCCCACTCCCCCTGCTTGTGTTCCCTCTCTCCTGCCTCTCTCTCTGTCAAATAAATAAATAAAATCTTTAAAAAATAAATAAATAAAAATAAATAAGTAAATAAAATCTTAAAAAAAAAAAAAGAACAAATGATCACCAGTATACAGGAGGACATTAGGACAGACTTTCGGTAAATAATATTAGGGAATTTAACATAGGAATCACACTGAATTTTGTTAATTAAGGTTGTTTTTAAAATATCTCAGATTGGGGCACCTGGCTGGCTCAGAAGAGCATTCAACTCTTGATTTTGGGGTTGTGAGTTCAAGCCCCACACTGGGTGTAGAGATTACATAAATAAGTAAAACTTAAAAAACAAATAAATATCTGATTATCGCCCTCCTACATACTTATGTACTACTACTTTTAGTAGTATAATACAAAATATATGTTGTAAAAAATTCACCTTGATGCCATTCATGTATTTTGGGGGTTCCCTATTTCTCCCCCACTCTTCTTCTGACCCTTTGCTCAGATATCCACCATATCACTTGTCTGAAGCCCCAATATTACGGATTTTCCCCAGCCTGTCCTTCTCTTCCCATGGTCACCAGGGAAGGTGGTCTCCAAAGCTTTTTTACACACTGAATGTTGCCCCAGCACAGGCTGAGACTTTAGGTCTGAAGAACTGTTTTCTGTAATAAACTGATGCTGTTCCAGGCGATATCACAAGGGGTGGCTGATCCCTTGCCTGTGACTAAGTCCCAGCTCATCCGAACAGCCTGAGTTGCCTTACTGCATAAGTACTTAGAACCTGCTTCCACCAAAGTACTGTCTTTCTCCCTTTTCTATTTAATACACCTGGTCTGGGTCCACTTCTCCAGCCCTCATTGTTCCAGCAGCATCCACATATACCTCACCCCATTCAGTTTCACTCAAGGCAGTATTTTCTTACTGTCCTGTTTGTCTTAACTCAAACCTTCAGCACGGGACTGCTTCCTATGTCTGCTAAGGTATTGTGCCCAAGCATTTAAATATAGAAATATACATTTTTATACAAATGCCTTTCCTTTTTTAAAAAAAGATTTTATTTATTTATTTGAGAAAGTGAGCGAGAGAGAACAAGCAAGCATGAGCTGGAGAGGAGCAGAGGGAGAGGGAGCAGCAGACTCCCCACTGAGCAGGAAGCCTGATGATGGGCTCAATCCTGGGACTCTGGGATCATGACCTGAGCCGAAGGCAGATCGTTAACTCACTGAGCTAACCAGGGCCCCTGCCTTTCCTTTTACTGATTCTTTATATGCACATAAGACTTTAGGATTTTTAAGTTACATGGATATTTAATATTATCTATAAAATTCCTTTTATAGATATTCCAGGATGGTAAAAGGCACACTGCAAACCACTGATCACAAAGAGTGAGCATTACACAAAAATTAACTCAAAACAGATCACAGGCCAGGGGCGCCTGGGTGGCTCAGGCGGCTGGGCAACTGCCTTCGGCTCAGGTCATGATCCCAGGGTCCTGGGATTGAGCCCCACGTCAGGCTCCCTGCTCAGCAGGAGCCAGCTTCTCCCTCTCCTCCCCACTTGTGCTCTCTCTCGCTATCTCTGTCACTATCTCTCTCTAATAAATAAAATCTTAAAATAAAAAATAGATCACAGGCCTAAACATGAAAGCTGAAATCATAAAATTCTTTTTTTTTTTTTTTTTTAGATTTTTATTTGACAGAGAAGCAAGTACAAGCAGGGGTAGTGGGGGAGGGAGAAGCAGGCTCCCCACTGAGCAGGGAGGCCAACATGGGACTAGATCCCAGGACCCTGGAATCATGACCTGAGCCGAAGGCAGACGTTTAACCAACTGAGCCATCCAGGTACCCCTGAAATCATAAAATTCTTAAAAGAAACACAGGCATAGATTTTCAGAAACGGGTACAACACAAAAGTACAAGTGACCAAAAAAAAGTAGGTAAAACTGACTAATCAAAATTAAAATATTTGCGCTTCAAAGAACTTCACTAAGAAAGTGAAAAAAGAAGAAAAAACCACACAACCCTTGGAGAGGTGCCTGGCTGGCTCAGTTGGAAGACGATGCAACTCTGAATCTCAGGATCATGAGTTTGAGCCCAACATGGGCTGTAGAGATTACTTAAATAAATAAAACTTAAAAAAACAAAAACAGAATAGGATAAAATATTTGCAAATTATATATCTGATAAGGCACAGGTACCCAGAATAAATGAATCTTTTTTCTCTTTAAAGATTTTATATATTTATTTGGCAGATAGAGCGAGAGCAGCAAGCGGGGGCGGGGGGGGAGAAGCAGGCTCCACGCTGAGCAAGGAGCCCGACTCGGGGCTCGATCGCAGGATGCAGGTGGCTCAGTTGGTTGAAGGTCTGCCTTCGGCTCAGACCCTGGGATCAAGCACCGTCAGGCTCCCTGCTCAGTGGGGAACCTGCTTTTCCTTCTCCCTCTTCCTCTCCCCTCCTCTTGCTCTCTCTCTCAAATAAATAAAATCTTAAAAAAAATAAAAGATCAGGGGCACCTGGGTGGGTCAGTCGGTTAAGCATCTGCCTTTGCTCAGGTCATGATCTCGGGGTCCTGGGACAGAGCCCCGGGCTCTCTGCTCAGTGTGGAGTCGGCTTCTCCCTCTCACTCTCCCTCTGTGTGTTCTCTCTCTCTCCTCTCTCTGTCATATAAATAAATGAAATCTTTAAAAAAAGTAAAAGATCAATAACCCACTTAATAAAGGGGCAAAGGATCTGAACTGATAGTTCTCCAAAGAAGATACATAAATGGCCAAATAGGCACAACGAAAAGATGCTCAACACCATTAACTATTAGGGAAATGCATATCAATACCACATTGAGATACCACTTCACATCCAGTAGGATGGCTATAATCAGTTCCACTCCTAGGTAGTTATCCAAGAGAAATGAAAACATACATCCACCAAAAATAAAAAGCATACATGAATATTTAGAGAAGCATTCTTCATAATATCCAAAAAGTGGAAGCAACTCAAATGTCCATCTACTGATGAACTGATAAACAAAATGAGGTATATCCATACAATGAAACATTTCTCATCATAAAAATGAGCTAGGTACTGATAGATGCTACGCTACTACACAGATGATCCTTGAAAACATTATGCTAAGTCAAGAAGCCCCCAAAAGGACTATCTATTGTATGGCCATTTATATGAAATGTCTACAATAGGCAAACGCATAGAGACAAAAAGTAGATTAATGATTCTCTAGGACTTGGAGGGATAAAAGAGATGAGGAGTGACTGCTAATGGGCATAGGCTTTGTTTTGGGGGATAATGAAAATATTTTAAAATTGATAGCAGCGATGGATGCACAACCTAACGAGTATACTAAAAAACAATGAATTGTATACCTTAAACGGTGACTTGTATAGTATGTGAAATATATCTCAGTAAAGCCATTTTTTTTATATATATAAGGAGGCAGGGCACCTGGGTGGCGCGACAGATTCTTGGTTTCGGCTGGGGTCATAATCTCAGAGTCGATGAGCCCTACCTCGGGCTCCATGCTCAGTGCAGGGAGTTGGCTTGAGATTCTCTCTCCTCTGCCCCTCCCCGACACGTATGTGCACTCGCACGCATGCACGCGCTCTCAAATAAATAAATAAATCTTTAAAAAAGGGGGTGGGGGGGCTTTGAGTCTGCTGGGGTCAGAACCACTAGTTCAAACTACCTAGAATGTATCTGATACCTTAAAACTTCACAAGAGAAATAAGTTTTATAGGGATGTGCCAAACTTGTGTAGAATTCGATTCCCAGGCACTCACCTCTCAAGGGCTTTATCCCCCAGTTCCAACAACCTGGCAGGGGGATCACTTGGGCTGGATGCCTGGAGGTTTGACATCAGCAGTGCCAGACCTCAGCTGTCCAACCCCCTCCACTTGGTTCCTGCCCTTTCTGGGGACCACCCATGATAATGTGTACTTTACTTGTTTAAGTGATGCATTCCTTAACAAAAATAGTTTCCCACCAACTTTAGCTCTATCCTAATAAAGTCACCCACCTGACTACCAACTGTGATAAAGTGTGACTCCATTTTGATGAATGACTGTGACCAGTTTTCAAGCCTCCCCCTTCTACTGCCCCACATGTAGGCAAGCTAACTAGAAAGCCTGGGTGCTTTCTCGTTGGTTTTAGCAGGACATTCACACCATGCAAGCCCCAATAAATGATAGGCCATCCTCATCCAGTTCCACTCTCTAATCACAATTAAAGTCCAGCCAGTCTCCTTTTCCTGCTCTCTCAAGCTATTTTTGGATCACCATGGGAAGTCTGCCCTACTCTCCCAGGAGTCTTACTAGGTGAGTAATAAACCTTTTACTCTCTTGGGAGGCGGGTATGTGTAAAAAATGTAAAAAGAGGGGCGTCTGGGTGGCTCAGTCGTTAAGGGTCTGACTTCAGCTGAAGTCATGATCCCAGAGTCCTGGGTTCGAGCCCCACATCAGGCTCCCTGCTCCGCGGGAAGCCTGCTTCTCCCTCTCCCACTCCCCCTGCTTGTGTTCCCTCTCTTGCTGTGTCTCTGTCTGTCAAATAAATAAATAAAATCTTTAAAAAATAAAAATGTAAAAAGAGAATGTATGTGCATGTGTTTGCGGCAGGGAGAAAAGGAAAGCTAATGTGACAAAGTGTTAGTGACTTGAGAATCTGGATTGTTTTACAAGTGTTCACTGAACTATTCCTCCCACTTTTCTGTGTGAGACTTTTTTTTAAAAGATTTTATTTATTTATTTGTCAGAGAGAGAGAAAGAACAAGCAGGGGGAGCAGCAAGCAGAGGGAGAAACAAGCTCCCCACTGAGCAGGGAGGCCAACACAGGGCTAGATCCCAGGACCCTGGGATCATGACCTGAGCCAAAGGCAGACGCTTAACTGAGCCACCCAGGCGTCCCCCCAATTTTTTTTTATTGGCAAAGAATAACAGACCTTTCTGGGGTGATGGTAATTTTGATAAAGCTTTGGGTTCTATTTGTCAAAACTCATCCAGTGGCACAATTAAGATCTACGCATTTCACCATTTCACTGTAAGTCAATTTTGCCTCAGAAACTTCAAAAAGGGGGCGCGTGGGTGGCTCAGTCGTTAAGCGTCTGCCTTCGGCTCGGGTCATGATCCCAGGGTCCTGGGATCGAGCCCCACATCGGGCTCCCTGCTCGGCGGGAAGCCTGCTTCTCCCTCTCCCACTCCCCCTGCTTGTGTTCCCTCTCTTGCTGTGTCTCTCTCTGTCAAATAAAATCTTAAAAAAAAAAAAAATTCAAAAAACAATAATAAGGTGTTTGAGGGGGGAGCTCTGTAAAATCCGCAACTTACTTTAAATGTTCCCCCCCAAAATTAATGAATGGTTGAAAAGATGGACAGAGGAAAATGTATGGGATCAAGCAAGCACAGCACATGTTAACGGGTCGGTATAATGCCGCAGAAGGACTTCAACTTCTCTATACGTGTGAAAACTTTTTCCATGACCTACTGGGGGAAGAGGTGAAAAAATGAACTACACCGAGGAATATGAAAATCAAACAGCCACTGAACAGGTGGAAAATCGCGGCCCTCGCTGGGAACAGCAGGAGCTGACTGTGCAGCGATTAGGCGGAGGGAACAAACGGGACCTGACACCTGCGGGGCGCCGTGGGAAATGGCACAGTCCACTGGCGCAACGCGGCCACTGCGGCCTGAGACCCGCCGACGGGGACCCACCCACCATCAAGCCCAAGAGCGGTCGACCCAAGGTTCGCCCCAGCGGCCGGGCGAGGACACCCGGCAGGCCGGGGCAAAACGATCCCTGTGAAAGGTCCGGCCGGACACGAGCGCGGAACCCGAGTGACGCGAAGGAGAGAGCTGAGGCGTCCTTACCCTCCGGGGCGTCCACATCCGCGGCAGAGGTTGCGTCCTTAGTCGCCGGGGCAGCCGTGCCCCGGGCCGACCCGCGCCCCTGCGAGCCGGGCGCGCCCACTCCCCTCGGGAAACCCGCCCGCGGTCGCGCCGCACACGCCACGCAGGACTCGGAGGACCTCTCCGCCTCAGCATACCCACCTACACACACACATCACCGTCCCGAGGGAAAGCGAGGCACCGAGAGGTCGAGGGGCGCGGTGGGACTCACCTCTGGCAGGCAAACGGCACAGCTCGAGGCGGCGGCCATGTTTGGGGCGGCTGCGCGTGCGCGCGCCGGGACCCGGATGTGTGCGTCCCAGGAGGCTCCGCGGCTCTGTGCGGCCGCGGACAGTGGAAGCGGGTGTTTCCGATCTCCAGCCGCTGGCGGGACCGTGCGGGGCCGTAGCCCTCCGCCTAGCCGGGCTTGGAGGGGCCTCCAGACCCGTCCCCGCCCGACCTGCGTCCACGCCTCTCAGCCCTAATCCCACCCGCGCTGGTCGGCGGAGGCAGTTCCCCGGTGGAGCCGTCCCTACTTTCCCTCTTATTTATTCACCCAATTGTTTATTGATCTCAATAGGGACTCACGGGTAATTTTTTGTCTCCTGTGGTTTTCATCGGACGCCGTCATTATTGTACAGCCTTATTTTTATTTACGGCATATTTTATAATTTTAAATAACTTTAATTTTATACCATAATTTATTATTTATTTCTGAGAAAAATACGTTAAAATTCAGGTAAGTACACCTCAGTATTCGTTGACAGTGTAATTATTTACTTAATCGAAACAAGCTACACAGTTTTTTTTTTAAGATTTTATTTATTTATTTGGGAGAGAGAGTGAGAGAGCACAAGCAGGGGGAGTGGGAGAGGGAGAAGCAGGCTTCCCGCGGAGCAGGGAGCCCGATGCGGGGCTCGATCCCAGGACCCCGGGATCATGACCTGAGCCGAAGGCAGACGCTTAGCCGACTGAGCCACCCAGGCGCCCCAACCTACGCAATTTTAAATTAATAAGACAGCTAAGTAAGGATTTTAGATAGAACATTAATAAAAATCAGTGAGTGCATTATGGAAAACATATTAAAAATTAGTAATAAGTAGTTACAAAATATGCTCTGAAAGGAAATACTTGTTCTCAATTTTATGTATGTATGTGTATAAAATAATTCCAATAACAATTCGGATATAAACAAAAAAATAACACTCTTACTCCCACCATCCAGCGTTAACGTTGGGGCAGATTATGCGACCCCCCGAGTAGCACAGGCAGGGTTTGAGGCCCAGCATGCTGGGTTGGGGTCCTCCAGCACAGCCTGGGAAAGGATGAGGAGGTGATTCCAAAAGAATGTCCTCCGGTATATATTTTAATTATAAAGGGGAAAACTACCTTGACAGTGGAGAAACCTGGCAGGCACCACCTTAACCATCACCTTTCTGGAATTCTTGTCAAAAATTCACCATTTCAATCTAATCATGACAAACACCAGACAAACTTAAACTGAGCGACATTATAGAAAATAACTGAGCAGTATTCTGCAAGGGCAAAAGTGTCAAGGTCATGAAAGAGAAGGAAAGACTAAGGAATTGTCACAGATCAGAACAGACGAAGAAGACACCATAAATGAATGCAATGTGGGATCCTAAACAAAAATGGACATTTGGCGATAAACAGAATTAAAGTCTGTACTTAAGTCATTAACATTAAACCAATGATCATTTTTAGTTGCTGTTTTTATTTTATTTTATTTAATTTATTTTTTTTTTTTAAAGATTTTTATTTATTTATTTGACAGAGAGAGACGCAGCGAGAGAGGGAACACAAGCAGGGGGAGTGGGAGACGGAGAAGCAGGCTTCCTGCCGAGCAGAGAGCCCGATGCGGGGCTCGATCCCAGCACTCTGGGATCATGACCTGAGCCGAAGGCAGACGCTTAACGACTGAGCCACCCAGGCGCCCCTGTTTTTATTTTTATTTATTTATTTTTTGTAGTTGTTGTTTTTAAAGTAATCTCTACACCCAGCTTGGGGCTCAAACTCACAACCCTGAGATCAAGAGTTGCATGTTCTTCCGACTAGAGCCATCCAGGCACCCCAGTAATTTCCTTGTTTTGGTAAGTATATCATGGTTACCTAAAATGTTAACATTAGGGGAAGCTGGTGAAAGGTCTATGGAAGTCTATTATTTTTGCAGCTTTTCTATGTTAAAAAGAAAACCATACAGGCACCTGGCTGGCTCAGTCAGAACATGCGACTCCTGATCTCCAGTTTGTGATTTTGAGCCCCACTATGGGTGTAGAGATTACTTTAAAAAATGTTAAAAGAAAAAGAAAACCACAGGCCCAAGATGGTATTACTTAGGGCAAGTCACCAAACCGGAACTTAATACCTAAACTAACTGCACTCTCAGTCTCCCTCATAAATGTAGTCCTAAAATATTGTCAGGAATTTTCTGGTCAGCACCAAAAAGATAATCTGTCACATGGGCCTTCTTCATCCCCCAAAGGAAGGTGAATCCACCAGTAATACCTAAGACACTTTTGTCCCCAAATGAAAGTGACCTCACCAATAATCCTTTTTTTTTCTGTTTATGACTTCCTTGCCTTGCACTTAAAGACATTTCCCATTCTGTAGCCCTTTGGAGCTCCTCTTTATTTACTAGATGGGATGCTGCCCAATTCAAGGATCCTTTAATGAAGCAAATCAGAGTTCAAATTTACTTGGTTGGATTTTGTTTTTTAACATTTGTAAGATTAAAATTACTTCTAAAACAAAAATTTAGGAAGAAATCTCTAGTCCTGATAAGGCATAGAAACAGGAAGATGTTCACCTTTAGCCCAGAAGGCCAACCTATAGCCTGTGTAGTTCCTTTAAGGATCACATAGAGCTGGTTGCTACATTTTATTTTATTTTATTTATTTATTTGACAGAGAGAGACACAGCGAGAGAGGGAACACAAGCAGGGGGAGTAAGAGAGGGAGAAGCAGGCTTCCCGCTGAGCAGGGAGCCCGATGCGGGGCTCAATCCCAGGGTCCTGGGATCATGACCTGAGCCAAAGGCAGACGCTTAACGACTGAGCCACCCAGGCGCCCCAAGAATTCTTTCTTGACCATAATCCTCAACAATCCTACAACAGTCCTGTAATTATTCATATGCAAATAAATTCACCTTATAGTAAGCAAAAGGTTATATTGAACAGTATTGTGATTCAGTTTTTGTGAAAAGAGTATAGAAAAAGAATGGAAAGGCCGAAATATGATTTATGATGGGGCAAATCACAAATCAGTGAAGTTTGTTGATAGTGTTGTTTGAGTCCTCTATATCCTTATCAATCTCCAACTACTTGTTCTATTAATTACAGAGAGAGGAGTATTAAAGTCTCCAAATATAATTATGGATCTAGTTTTCCTTTAATTCTACCAGATTTTGCTTCATTTATTTTGGAGTTCTATTATCAGGTGCATACATATTTAGGATAGTTATGTCTTCTTCATAAATTTCATCTTTTATCTTTATGTAATGTCCTTTCTTATCCTTGGTAATTTTCTTTGATCTAACATCTACTTTGGGGGCGCCTGGTGGCTCAGTCGTTAAGCGTTTGCCTTCGGCCCAGGTCATGGTCCCAGGGTCCTGGGATCGAGCCCCACATCGGGCTCCCTGCTCAGCGGGAGGCCTGCTTGTCACTCTCCCACTCCCCCTGCTTGTGTTCCCTCTCTCGCTGTCTCTCTCTCTGTCAAATGAATAAATAAAATCTTTATTAAAGTAAATAAAAAAGTCTACTTTGTCTGATAACAACGTAGCCATGCCAACTTTCGATTAGTGTTTGCCATATATTCTTTTTCCGTATTTTTACCTTTAACCTACCTATATCATCATATTTAAAATAGGAATCTTGAAGGTACCGTACAGTTGGGTCTGGTTTTTGTTTGTGTTTTATCCATTATCAAAACCGCTTAAAAGCATAGAGTTGAACAAAAATCAAAATGGCTGTGCTAATGTTTCAGCAAAGCTTGATTGATTTTATTTATTTGAGAGAGAGAGAATGAGCAGGGGGGAGGAGCAGTGGGAGAGGGAGAAGCAGACTCCTCATTGAGCAGGGAACCTGACGCGGGGCTCGATCGCAGGACCCTGAGATCGTGACCTGAGCCAAAGGGAGACACTTAACTGACTGAGCCACCCAGGCGCCCCCAAAGCTCGATTTTAAAATAACCTTTTTCCTCCCTTCTGAAAACCTCCCCTCCTCCCTTCTTAGCCTTTTGTTTCAGGAACCCTGTACCACACTGAAGACATGACAAAGGAAGGTGGGAGCAAATACACAATTTCTGTCAAAACGAGCTAGATCCTGTATTTCCCTATGACCTGCCGCCCCCCCCGCCCACCCCCCACCATCCCTCCCTTGACCAGGCTTGCAGTTTCTTGAAGGCCACAGCCTGGCAAAGCAAGAAAGCTATTGTTTCTCTTTATTCCAAACTCTGTCTTGGAATTATATTTTGGCTCTGAAACACGGAGTTCGGTTTTTGACAACACTATGACACTGTTTTTTAATTGTTTACATCATTCACTTTTTTTTTAAGTAAACTTTACACCCAACGTGGAGCTCAAACTCCCAACCCCGAGATCAAGAGTCATATGCTCGGGCGCCTGGGTGGCTCAGTTGGTTAAGCGACTGCCTTCTGCTCAGGTCATGATCCTGGAGTCCCTGGATCGAGTCCCGCATTGGGCTCCCTGCTCGGCAGGGAGTCTGCTTCTCCCTCTGACCCTCCCCCCTCTCATGTACTCGCTCTCTCTCATTCTCTCTCTCTCAAATAAATAAATAAAATCTTAAAAAAAAAAAAGAGTCATATGCTCTACAGACTAAGCCAGCCAGGCACCCCTACATCATTCACTTTTAATGTAATTATTGATAAGGTTGAATTTAAGGCCTACAATATTATTTGTTTTCTCTTTGTCTCTTCTACGATTTGTTCCTTTGTTTCCCCTTTACTGCCTTCTCTGGATTATTTGAATATTTTGTAGCATTCCATCTTAGTTTATCTATTGGCATTTTAGCTACATATCTTTGCGGGGTTTTTTTGGTGGTTCTGATGAGGGAGCAGAAAGCTAGCTGAGGACAAAGCACAAGCTGACACCCTGCAATCTTCTCCCCCACACCCCACTCCGGGGTGGGATATGTGTGACATTCCTCCAGGAAACTTCCAACTATCTTAATGTTAATGCCTTTCTAGAGGGAAAAACAACCTTAACTTGACAATGGCAAGGCGTCAGGTATCCTGTGAGTCTTGAACATATGAAAATCCTTTTGAAACCTTCCTTTTCCTTACCTCCCCCAACTCCCAAGTATATAATCAGTCACCCCACACAACCCCCGTGCAGCCGCTCTTTCTGCCTATGGGTTCTGTCCCCATGCTTTATTAAAACCATGATTTTGCACCAAAGACATCTCAAGAATTTTTTCTTGGTCATCAGCTCCAGACCTCACCCCACCAAACCTAACCTACATTCCAAAACTACATCAGTTCCTCTAGGGATTATGGTATACATATCTAACTTTTAGTAGTCTACCTAGGTTAATATTTTACACTTCAAATAAAATATAGATGCCTTACAGTCATATAGATCCCTTTACCCATATGTATTATTATATCTACATACATTGAAAAACCCTCAGGCAATGTTATAGTTTTTGCTTTCTATGTTCATGCTGCAAAAATTACACTGGGAAACCTCACTAAAAAGGAATTGGGAAGCCAAAAGTTGGAGCTGTCATGGTGTACCACTCCAAGAATCATCGATAACAGACTCTAACAGAAGAATCTAAATAGGAAAGAATCATCAATTACAGGCCCCAACAGGAAAAGATGGAAAATTGCATCTCCCACAAGAAATCAACTGTCCCTGCGACTCAGTCCATGAGAAACTGTCATCATGCCAAACTCTTACTTTACTCTGGTGGAATTTTGTTCAAAACACTCCTTCCCAACTTCCTCTTTCTTCCCCATAAAATAACATCCCTCTCCTCTCCTCTGTTTTTTGGCTAGCTAATGGTTTTGCTGTAGCTTGTTTACCCCAAATTGCAACCCTCTGCTATTCCCGAATAAACCTATTTTTGCTGGTAAAATAACTTTTAATTTTAAAGTCAACAATGCATATTTTATTGAATTTAAGAGGAAATGTTAGGATACCAGTTATCCTTCTGGTATCATTTCCTTTCAGCCTGCAGAACTTCCTTTAGCATTTTAATAGAGCGGGTATGCTGGTGATGAAGTCTCTTTTTCTTCATCAAAGAATGCCTTTCCTTTGCTTCATTTCTGAAGGATACTTTTGCTATATAGAGAGCTTTCATTTAGCGGGTTTTTTTTTTCTTTCAGCACTTTAAGGATGTTTTCCTACTCTCTTGTAGCTTCTATGATTTCTTTTCTTTTTTTTTATTTTTAAAAAGATTTTATTTATTTAATTGACAGAGACACAGCGAGAGAGGGAACACAAGCAGGGGGAGTGGGAGAGGGAGAAGCAGGCTTCCCATTGAGCAGGAAGCCCGATGTGGGGCTTGATCCCAGGACCCTGGGATCATGACCTGAGCCGAAGGCAGATGCCTAAAGACTGAGCCACCCAGGCGCCCCAGCTTCTATGATTTCTAATGTGAAATCCACAATCACTGGAATCATTGTTCTCTTAAATGAAATATTTCCTTTTTAAAATTATTTTTTTTAGGGGCGCCTGGGTGGCTCAGTCGTTAAGCATCTGCCTTCAGCTCAGGTCATGGTCCCAGGGTCCTGGGATCAAGCCCCACATCAGGCTCCCTGCTCAGTGGGAGGCCTGCTTGTCCCTCCCACGCCCCCTGCTTGTGTTCCCTCTCTCACTGTGTCTCTCTCTGTCAAATAAATAAATTAAAAAAAAAAAAACCTTAAAAAAATTTTTAAATTATTTTTTCTTGTTGCTTTCAATATTCTCTTTCTTCCTTCCTTCTTTTTTTTTTTTTTTTTTTTTTTTTTGGTGGGGGGAGTTTTTTTGATTTTGCTTAGGTTACATCTGTTGGGGATGAATGACCTTCCTGATTTTGTAAATTTGCGCCTTTTACCAAATTTGGGGAGTTTGTGGCCATTATTTCTTCAAGTATTTTCTTTACCAATCTTTCTCCTTTCCCAATGCTTTAATGACACAATTTTAGACATTTTGATATTGTCCCATAGGTCCCTGGGCTCTTTAATTTTGATCTTTTTGTTCTGCTTATTCTTCAGCTTGATCTTCATTCAGCTTTACTGATTCTTTCCTCTTATTTTATACTGCTCCTGAGCACATCCATTTGGTGAACTCTTTATTTCAGGTATTTATTTTTCAGTTCCAAAACTTGCATATGGTCTAATTTCAACTTCCAGTTTTAATTCCCTACTGAGAATTCTATCTTTCCATTTCATTTGTGTTTACCTTTACCTCATGGAGCATAGTTATCATAGCTGCTTTAAAGTCTTTGTTATTTGTAACATCTGGTTCATCTCAGGATTAGCATCTGGGTCTTTTCCTTTAAATGTTGGTCATCATTCACATTTGCCTGATTCTCTTTATGTCAAATAATTTGGATTGTGCCCTGGATATTTTGAATCTTATAAGACTCTGGGATTTATTAAAATCAGCTGGAAAATGTTGAATTTTTGCTTTATCAGCAATCAAACCAGCTAGGTTTAGACTGTTAAGTTCTGCCTCATTTTCTGTGGATGATGATTCCAATGTCAGTTCAGTTTTATTTTATTTTATTTTATTATTTGAGAGAGAGAGAGACAGGGAGAGCAGGAGCTGGGGGTGGGGGATAGAGAGAGAGGGACAACAGACTCTCCGCTGAGCAGTGAGGCTACCATGGGGCTCTATCCCAGGACCCTGAGATCATGACCTGAATAGAAGCTGGAGGCTTAACCAACTGAGCCACCCAGTCACCCCTCAATGTCAGCTCGGTTTTAAAGTCTGCTATGGTGTTTGGGTCTACCTGACATATGCATCACTCAGAGTTATTCTAGAATTTGGGTGGTGATTTATATTTATTTTAGTTTCCAAACCCTTTCCTATGCTTCTTTGGCTGTTTCATATTTGCTCATGAGGGCGAGCCCAAGACTTATGTCAGTTCATAAATGGAATTCAGGATCCTCTTCTTCAGTTCTCTCCTCACCAGGATTTCCCCCCCACACTCTTGGGCACCCAGCAGCTCTTTTTCCTAGTTTCTCTGGCCAGAAATTTGGGGTTCTTTCAGAGTCCAGTTCTGTCCCATTGGGGCCACCTTTAGGGTGTAGCAGTGAGAGGAAAACAACAGAAAAAGTAATTGAGATTCCCCCCACACACACACAGTCTTCAGACAGAAGGGGCCTTTTTCTGATTTCTCTGCCAGGGAGACATTTTTTTCTAAGTTTTAGCTCCTGTGCTATTGTGCAGTTCCATGCAATGGGGTATGCTTTCCAGGCAAAGTAGCGGGGAAAAGATTAGTAGAAATCCCCTGAAACTCTTTGGTCAAGTAAGGTTTCTCTTACTGGTCCTCTGGCTAGAAATAGGGGGGTGGGGGGAGGGTCCTGGAGTTTTGCTGTTTGTGCCTATGGTATAGTTCCAGGATTTGGCCTGCTCTTCTGTCCAAACTAGGAGAAAATGTAGGGGGAGAAAACACAAACCACACCTCTATTACATAGATACCATCATTCAAGTTTTTATTTCAGTACTCAATCTGCCTGCTATTGTTTACTTTTCAGAGTTCTTAGGTAGTTGTTTTTGAACTCTATTCAGAGATTTCATTTGTAGTCAATTGGAGAGATAGGCTGTAATTGGCTTACACCAGCTTGACCAGCACCAGAAACTATATGAAATTTTAGGAAGGACAAAACTGTAGAAACAGCAAGCAGGTCAGAATTCTAAGAGTCTTGGGTGAAGAGAGGGAATCAACCAAAAGGGGCACACGGACTTTTGAAGGAATGGAAATGTTCACTATATTGTTTGTGTTGATGGTTATAGAATTGCATACATTTGTCAGAACTCATTGAACGTATAATGGGTGTATTTTATTGTTCATAAATTAAATCTCAATGATGGTAATAAAAAGAAAAAAACAGGACATACCAAGTCACACCTACCAGAATGGCTAAAATTAAAAAGGACTCATAATATCTTTGCATTGGCAAGAATGTAGAGGAATTGGAACTTTCACATACTACTTGTAGGAGTATAAATTAGTTTAACTACTTTGGAAAACTGTTTGGCAGCATCTACTAAAGTGAAACAATACGACAACCTATCACCCAGCAATTCCACTCCGAGGCATATTCCCAACCAGAAATGCATACCAAGATGCAACCAAAGCTATATGCAAGAATGTCCATAACAGTAGTAGTCATAAAGGTCCCAAAGCATAATCAACCCAAATACCTACCAATAGTAGAATGAACTGAATTTGGCATTTTCATGCAATGTGATTCCAGGCCGAACAAACCACTACTTACACAAAAAAAGGATAAATCTTAAA
This sequence comes from Phoca vitulina, assembly GCF_004348235.1. NCBI lineage: Eukaryota > Metazoa > Chordata > Mammalia > Carnivora > Phocidae > Phoca > Phoca vitulina. The sequence continues at coordinate 408,087 of NW_022589755.1, read as the reverse complement.
AACACAGTGTTTAGCAAAAGAAGGAAAAAAGAATACATACTTAAGAACTCCATTTATGCAAAGTTCAAAAACTGGCAAAAGGAATCCATGGCAATAGAAATCAGGACAGTGTTTGTAAACCTTTGGAGGGGAGATGATATTCACTGGAAGGAAACAGAAAGGGAGCATCTTGGGAGTGCTGTTAATATTTTGTTTTTTGATTTGTATATTTGTGATGCCCCCTTCCAGAATGGAGAAAAGGCCTCCAGGAGGCCAGGCCAGGGACCCCAGAGGACATAGAATAGGGGGTTTTCTTCCAGAGGGAAGAATCAGGGTCTTTAAAAAAAAAAAGTCTCCTAATCACTAAACTCTACCTCTGAAACTAATAATACACTATATGTTAATTAATTGATTTTAAGTTAAAAAAAAAAATACAGAAGCCTCCTCTGTGGTCAGGACAGAATTTCGTCAGTGCTGTACTGGAATCTGCCTTTTCCTTTGAGAATCTAGTCTCCGCTCACCCCTGTACACTGGGAGCGGGGGTGGGGCTCAGAAGTTGCCCTTTAGCTTCAAGGTCAGTGGATCCCAAGTGTTCTCCTGTGACTGGGCAGGAACTGAGCTGCCCCTTTGGGAGGGGAGTGCAGTATGCGTGGGAAGGAAAATGTACAGATATCCAGGGGCCAGAGGGTGTCTGCCACCAGCGCTTCTCCTCCAGAAGATGGAGGTCTTGCTGGGAAGCGGGTTGGATCCGGGGAAAGGCCCCTGCCCGGACAGTGCATCTGGGAGGCGACACCCCAGTGACGGCCAGCAGCAGGCACCCGCCCCCACTGGAGCCGCCTACAGCGCTGTCCGGGGTCCTCCCGGCAGCCCCGCCGCCCCAGCCCGAGCGCTAATCGCGCGGCTTTACCACCAGCGGCAAGGTAGATGCCAGGTTCTCATCACCTCCCTCTCGCAAGGCCGTCGCCCACGCCTCCCGGTGTAAGCGCACCCACTTCCGGTTCTGCACTACGCATGCGTGCTGCCCCACCGCCTACATCTCCCAGAAGGCCGCGGGACGCGGCGCAACACCTCCTCCCGCAAAGTCGCGTTAGCTGCGGCGGCGTCGCCCTCTACCGGCGACAAGGGGAGACGACAGCGGATCCTGGACGTCAAGGTCCTCGAGGCGTTCAGGGAGGATCCCGATCGCAGGGCTCTTAGGTGAGCCCACGGGTGAAAGGACAAATCGTCAGCGGAGTTCGGCCTCCAGCACAGGCCACCAAGAGCCTGAAATCACCGCGGTCCTCACTGGATTCACCCTTGCCAGCTACACGCGGAGCACCCAGCCGGCCTGCAGGGCGGTAGAGACCTTTATCTGGGGACAGATGTCCTTTTGGCCAACTAGGTGTCTTACTAGAGTATTTTTTTTAATACAAGGAAAAGTCAATAGCTTAGAGACAATTTGTCTAGAAACGAATGAGGGGTAACTCCCTCAGGCCAAGATATGTGAACCTTAGAAAATATTGCATTTATTGGATTTACTTTTCCTCAACATTCTGTCTACAACATTTTCAAATATTCAGAAAACTTAACAAGACTGTGTGAGCACCACGTACCCTGCCCCTAAATTAGACAAGAAACATTTGACGATATGTGTTTTATCACTATACAGCATTGGGTTTATTTTGATAAAAATCGAATGGGAGTAGGAGTGGCTGCATTTAAGCAGACACAGCCTGCGCCTCAGATTAGCACGGATGCTTTCTAGCTCTGACTGAAGTAAAAGCCCAACTCGCTCGGACTCACCATCAGCTGAGGATCGCAGTAATTAGAGCTGTGTGAGGACTGCAGTGCTAATACTTGTGGGTTCTACACACACGCTAAACCCTCAGTGCAAATTCACTGCTGTTTAGCTACTAAGGCCTTTTTAAGAAGAACTGTCACAAGTGGAATTCGTAGATGCCAGAGAAAATAGTATGAATAAATACTTTTATATATTATGAAATCTCCCTTCATACTTCTTCCACCGCATTCGCCAGCAGGTGTTTCTGAAGTCAGGTTCTTGGGACCAACAAGAGAAATGAGGCAGGGCCAGAAACCAAAGGCACAGGCAAGGGTATCTTGGGGTGACAGCTCAAGCTGAAGGAAGATAGTACCGACACAACGACTAAGCTCACCCTTCCTAGCTGTGCAGAGGCCCTGCTTTTATAAAGTGCCCCTCCCCTCGGGTTCCCACTCAGGTCCAATATGCTAACGAGGGAAGGGGGGAATGACTCATTCTGATTGGTCAATATTGGCAGTCAACTCAGGCAGCTCATTGGTGCTTTCTGCAGCCAGGGTCCTCTGTTTTAAGTCTGGCTTGTATATGGGATTGGCCGCGTCCTGGCTGCATCCTGGTTCTGGTCTTTAGTGGAAGCCCTGTAACAGTAACAAAGCACCCTCGGTACACAATGTTTTCCACCTGGGACTTCTTCTGGTAGTCCCTTTCATGTCTCTATTGTTTCTCTTGCTGTTTAACAGCTTAAAACAACATGCATTTATTATCTCATTGTTCCTGTGGGTCCGAAGTCTGGCTTAGCTGGGTCTGCTGTCTTCAAGTCTCCAAAGGCTGCAATCAAGGTTTCAGTGGGCTACGTTCTCATCAGTAAACCTAGCTGGGTTAAGAATGTGCTTCCAAGCTCACTCAGATTCGGACTGAATACACTTCCTTGCAGCTGTGGAGCTCACGGCCGCTTGCCTCTTCCAAGCCAGCAGAAGAGAGTCTCTAAACACTCTTTTCAAGACTTCAGACTGACCAAGTCAGGCCAACCCAGAATAATCCCCCTTTTGATTAGCTTAAATCAACTAATTTGTAACCTTAATTACATCTTCAAAATCTTGTCGTCTTTGCTATACAAGGTAAACTAATCATGATGTAACATCCTTAGTTTCTCCGTGTTTTGTTCCTCCTGCAATTTCCCAGCACTTTCCTATTCTACCTGCCTCAAATGGTTTATTGGGGAATAACACTGGTAAAAGAGAGAAAAAGAATAAAAGGGGAGGAAGCAGGATTGGGGAGGAAGCATGGTCCGACCACAGTGCTGCCCAGCAATAAGCTCCAGAGCAGAGACTGCTGGTTAAAGGAGCGTCATGTTAAGTGCAAACATTCAGGCTTTGGACCATATCCTTACTTGCTTAATGGCCAGGGCTGCTAGGAAAGGAGCGTGACCTTGGCTCCTAAAGGAGCTCACAGCTAACAGCAGGCCCCTCCTTGAAGGGGAATTTGGGCAGCAGCCAAACAAAATCTCTATCCATGGCACCTTCACCTCCGTTGATATACATATTACTTTCAAAGAATAAGATCCTGGGGCGCCTGGGTGGCTCAGTCGTTGAGCGTCCACCTTCGGCTCAGGTCATGGTCCCAGGGTCCTGGGATTGAGCCCCGCATCGGGATCCCGGCTCGGCGGGAAGCCAGCTTCTCCCTCTCCCACTCTCCCTGCTTGTGTTCCCTCTCTCGCTGTGTCTCTCTCTGTCAAATAAATAAATAAAATCTTAAAAAAAAAAAAAGACTAAGATCCTTCACTCAGTTTACAAGGCCATGATGGCTGATCTGAGCCCTGTCCCTCAGCCTCATCAGTTCTAGCCCCTTGGTGTGTGTGGCCTCTGATCTTTCAGTTCCTAGACTTCCTAGATTTCCATCAGGCACAGAAAGCACAGTACCCAGGGTCAAAGATACTTTTAAGGGTCCACAAAAATGGTATTTCTTTTAAAATTAGAAGTGAAAAATGAATATAATCCCATCTGGATTATATTAATCTTTATACCAATACAGTCATAAAATATAATTTTCTATCTTTTTTGATGAAAGAAGAAGCCCATGAAAGCCAAAGTGCCTCAAGCTTGGGAAAGAAAGTCACAATCTGCACCTACTATGTTGATCCTCACACTAGGTTCTCTGCCATGATCAGACTCCTCTGCTTATAGCACTCTTGTCTCTACCCCTTCTTCTAGTTAGCACCTCATTTCTTCAGATTTTCTATTGCTTGCTGTGACCCCTAAGTGTATAATGTCAGCCCAGACTCTTCCCTGAACTCCTGACTAAAATAGCTGCCTACCTCCTTGACACTCCACTTGCAGGTCTAATGAACATCTTACAGGCTCCACACCAAACACTGGTGCTTCCCCCATCCCCAGCCCCTTTCACAGCTTTGCCTGTGTTGGTCACTAGCATTTTTGTTCTTTCCCTGGTGCAGGCTGAAACCTCATTGGTATCCACACTCTCCTAATTCATATCCTGCATGTGATTGGGCAGCAGGTCCTGAGAGCATCATGCTCAAAACTACCAAGAATGCAGCCTGCTTTAACTTCCTTCCTGGCTGCCAGCATCTCTCACAGTGATCATGTCACCAGCCTCCCTGCGTCCATCCTTATCCCCAAGTCCATTTCCCCACAGCAGCCAGAGAGGTCCTATAGCACCACCCTCCTTTGCTTAAAAATTTCACAAGTTTCCGGGGCGCGTGGGTGGCTCAGTTGGTTAAGCGACTGCCTTCGGCTCAGGTCATGATCCTGGAGTCCCGGGATCGAGTCCCGCATCGAGCCCGCTTCTCCCTCTGACCCTCCCTCCTCTCATGCTCTATCTCATTCTCTCTCTCAAATAAATAAATAAATAAAATCTTAAAAAAAATTTTTCACGAGTTTCCAACTCCTTCAGGGTAAAAGTCCATACCACAGCCTGAAAGGCCTGACCAGGTCAGCTGCTGTTGTCTTTCTGAGTTGATTGTCCACTCCTTTCCCTCTGACTCACTCAGTTCCAGCCACACGGGTTCTCTCCCTGGTGCTCTCACATGCGCAATATGCTCCCACCTCAGGGCCTTTGCACATGCTGTACCCCTTGCCTGGAACACCCTTCCACCAGATATCTACCCAGCTCATTCCTTCACCTCTTTAGGTCTTTACCCATACCTGGCACATACTAGATGCTTTTCATTGATTGAAAAACAGTCAATTGAATTGTGACAACTAGTGACAACTGAACAAGTCTTATCTGAAATGTGATCTCTCTGAACATTTTAGCATATTTACTTTCATTAGTTGTTTTCTTCCCTTTGTGCTTTTTTTTTGCCCTATTTAAGATCATACCATATAGAATTTTTCTTATCAGATAATATTATATCAAGATTAAAAACAATGACTATTTCTGTTTTGACCAAAAGCCATTGGTAACTGGGAATATGTATCAGTTATTACCATAAGAAAATGGTGCAACAAACTGCCCTTAAAATTTAGTGGCTTAGGGGCACCTGGGTGGCTCAGTTGGTTAAGCATCTGCCTTCGGCTCAGGTCATGATTCCAGGGACCTGGGATAGAAACCCCACTTTGGGCTCCCTGCTCAGCGGGGAGACTGCTTCTCCCTCTTCCCCCTGTTCTTGCTCTCTATCTCAAATAAATAAATAAAATCTTAAAAAAAAACTTAAAACAATAGTCATTTCATCTGGCACATAAACCCCCGGGTCAACTTGGGGTTTGCTGATCTAAGCTGGGTTTAACTGAGTTGGCCTTCAGGCTTCATGAAGAGCAGGTCTGCTCCCTTTGTCTCCCATCCTCCTTAGACCAGTGTGTTAGCCATCTTGTTCTTGTTGTGGCAACGGCAGAAACACGAAAGGGTAAGTCCAACACAACAGCACATTCCACACCTCTACTCGCATTACAGCTGCTAACCCCAGTTTTGCCAAAGCAAGTCTCATGCCTTAGTCCAAAGTCAGGGGCAAGGAAACATAGTGTATATTAGTTATCCACTGCCATGCAAAAATTACCCCAAAATATAGTGGCTTAAAACAAGAGTAGTAAGCTTTTTCTGTAAAGCCAGATAGTAAGTATTTTAGATTTGGTCTCTGTTGTAACTACTCAATGCTGCTTTTGTTATAGACAATAAGTAATGAATGGACATGGCTGTGTTCCCATAAACTCTACGGACAGTGAAAAATTTGAATTTCATACAATTTTCACATGTCATACAATACAATTCTTCTTTTGATTTTTTTTTTAGCTATTTAAAGGTGTAAAAACTATTGTTTGTGAGCCATCCAAAACCAAACGAAACCAAAAAAAAAGATAGCCAACTAGATTAGGCCTGGAGGCTGTAGTTTGTTGACTCCTAGCTTAAAACAACAAACATTTGTTATCCTTACAGTTTCTGTAGGTCAAGAATTTAGGAGCAGCTTAACTGGATGGTTCTTCCTTAGGGTTTCTCATGAGGCTGTAATCAAGATATTGTCTGGGGCTGTGGTCATATGAGGCTTAGCTGTAATAGAGGGTACGTTTTACAAGTTTATTTATGTAGTTGTTGGCAAGAGGCCTCAGATCCTCATTCCTTGAGCCTCTGTACAAGGCTACTTGTGTCCTCATAACATGGCATCTGGCTTCCTCCAGAATGAGAAGAGAAACAATCAAGACTAAAGTCACAGTGTCTTTTATAATCTACTCTTAGAAGGGATGTACCATCATTTCTGCCACATTCTATGAGTCACACAGACCAATCCTGGCACGGTGTGGGAGGAGGGAACCACAGGACGGTGTGAATTCCAGGAGTGGGGAATCACTAGAGGCCATCTTGGAAGCTGCCTATAACACAGCACCTATTTATTTTCTTTCTACTTGATCTCTTGTGAAACATGGTCTGTCAGCCTGTAAAGTTTTCCATGGTCTGGATTTTCCTGATCACACCCTCATGGTACAATTTAGGATGTTTTTCTGTCATCTATGATCCCTGAAGTTTGCAGGACAGGCTTCTTTCTTGCCTAGAGTCATTCCTGCCTTGGTATTTTTGGTTACACTGTACTCATGACCTGACATCTCCATTCTACACCTCCTCCACACAAGATTCCTTGAGGGCTGCAGGCTGCAAGTGTCCCTTGGGTGAATCTTCCTTAAGGACTATAGGCTACATACATCTCTTATGTCTCTCAGTTGAACAGCCAAGTAATTCAGTAAGGAGAAAAGTGGAAGCCCCATGACTGCCAATGAGCTCAGGTCACAATGCTGGGAGGATCAGAGTTCAAGACCACTGGGACCATAGAGTGTCCTGAAGATGATATTCCTGGGGCATAGGAGGATTACTCTGGCATCAAGGTGAGTCACAGAGCAAAGATTAAAGAGAAAAGATTAAGACTGCTTCAGTAATCCAAGTGTGAGGTACGAGGGTCCAGACTCTTCCCTCATAGTTCCTTTTAACTCCATCGCCTCTGTTCGTTTACCAACACTATTCAGTTCCTACTCAGTGCCAGGCAGCTGTTGTGCTACGGGGCTGCATACTCTCTGGGAAATCTTGATGTACACAAGTCATCATTACACAGCAAGATAAGCACGGCAAGTGAAAAGAACAAGAAAATATGAGGGAACAAAGAAGAAAGGACCCAAGGTCATAGGGACTATATTAGTTTCCTATTGCTGCTATAACATTACCACAAACCTAGTGGTTTAAAATAACACAAATTTATTACCTTATAGTTCTGGAGGTCAGAAGTCTAAAATGGGTTAGTATTCCTCCTGGAGACTCTGAGGGAGAATCCATCTCCTTGCCTTGTCCAGCTTCTAGAAACCACTCACACTGTGTACTCCATGACCCTAAATCACTCCAACTTCTGATTCTATCACCAAAACTCCTCTGATTCTGACTCTCCTGCATGCCTCTTACACTTTTGAGGACCCTTGTGATTACACTGGGCCCACCCACATGATCCAAGATAAACTCTCCATCTCAAGATCGTTAACTTAATCGCATCTGCAAAGTCCCTTAGGCCATGTGAGGTAACATGTTCTCAGGTTCTGGAGATTAGTACATAACATCTTTGGGGGACTATTACTGAGCTCTCTATACAGCTCAAGAAGGCCTCTCTGAGGAGGTCAGCTTTAATCTAACCTCTCAGGCATGAGAAGGAGCCAGTATATAATGAGCTGGGGAAGAGCATTTTGGCAGAAAGAGAAGTGCTAGCAAACGCTCTGAGGTGAGAAGAATTTGGTGCAATCAGATGTCAGGCAGTGAGGACAGAATGGATGCATAAGGGGAAAGAACAGAAGGACGAGGCTCAGATGCAGAGGCTCAGATGTGCCAGGCCTTATGAACACTAATTAGGAGTTTGAGCTTCTGAATGCAATAGGAAGCCACCCGGGGTGGGGTCACCCTGGAGAGTGACATGATCTGATTTACATCGTTAGAAATTCATGGCATGCTGTGTAGGAAAGATCTTCAGCAGACATATGGTCACAAACTTTGGAAATTTAGAAGCCGGAGGTTAATGATCTCAACTTGGAAATCATCCACATACCAGTCAAAAGTGAAGTGGTGAGGGGTATGAGTTACCTCAGACAGTTGGTCAACAAATAATCTTGGCTCTCTCATGCCAGATGCTGGGACTAAAAGGATAAACCAACAGATATGGTATTTGCCTGTATGTATCTATCATCATAGCAGAGGTAGATATTCTAGAAAAAATATATAAATATTTAAGAGCAATGATTGGTTAAGTTTAAGTAGGAAAATGACACAATCTGGCTTACATTTTTGAAAGATTGTGCTGGATACCCCGTCGGGACAGAGGTAAGAACAGAAGAAGGAATGACAGTGAAAGCGCTACTGTGGTAGTTCCTCTGACAAGTGCACTGACTTGGAGTAGGACAGGGCAATGGAAATGCAAAGGAGACCAACTTAATGTATACTTAAGGTGGACTCAAAATTTGGTGATTGAGTCAAAATGGAGGTGGAGGGTCCATGGCTGCTGGCATGAGCAACTGGGTTAATGGTGATACTGTCCACTGGTAGAGAAAGGCCAGGATAAGAGCAGGTAGGGATGTGGGATTAGTATTCAATTTTGACAGGCTGTGGTTGTAGGATAAATAGAGATGCTCAGCAGACAGTTGAATGTGTCCAATGCTCAGAAAAGAATCTGGGATGAAGCTATAGAAGTATGATATATCAACTTTAAAAATGGTGTTTGAATCCAGGAGAATGAAAGAGATTACACAAGAAGGAGAGAAAAAAAGGGCTTGGGACTAGTCCTCAAAGAATTGGGGTCCAAAAGAGCATCTAGAAAAGGAGAGGGAGGAGTGAGCAATAGCTTAGACTCATCTATCTTCCAATCAGCCACCTCAAGGGGCTGGGTTCACTCTCTCTGCTCACAGCTCAATCACTCCTTGCAAGGCAGATTTGAAAACAAATCCACATGCTTCCAATGTGCTTCTTCACTTAATATCACTATTTTCTCTCCAGGAGTTTTTCTCTAAGCACTTAAAATTACGTTTTTTTCCAGATTGGGAAACTAGACTCAAAAGTAAAGAGTTAACCAGAAAGCAGGACATTTCTCTTAGAAGCATAGGCTGTCTTGAAATAGATTCACAAAGGATGAACTATATCCCCCCATCTTTGTCAGAGACCAGAAATGTGAAGCCCACTTTAAGAAGAGGCAGGAGGACCATGAAAGATAGGGGGAACATATCAGGAAACACTGAATCAGGACAGAGGCTGCAATAATAATGAATTTGGGGGGAAAGTTAATTAGAACTTGATCCTTCTTCCACTGCAATGACATCAGAGAAGTCATACTCTAGAGAGATCATATAAATGTAATGAATATAGAAAAGTTCAAACAGAGCTCAACCCTTTTAACTGACAGCAAATTCACTCAGGAGACAAATTTCAGAAATGTGTTGAGTGTGGTAGAGTTTTCACTGAGAAATACTGCCTTTCATAGGTTTCAGAACTCATACAGGATAAAAACCATATAAATGTATAAACACAGATTATCCCTTACTCAGTATGAAAGAATTTACACTTAAGAGAAACTTTAGGGGTGCCTGGGTGGCTCAGTGGTTAAGCATCTGCCTTCAGCTCAGGTCATGATTCCAGGGTCCTGGGATCGAGCCCCATGTCGGGCTCCCTGCTCAGCGGGAAGCCTGCTTCTCCCTCTCCCACTTCCCCTGCTTGTGTTCCCTTTCTCGCTGTGTCTCTCTCTGACAAATAAATAAATAAAATATTTTTTTTATTTATTTGACAGAGAGAACAGAAGCAGGGGGAGTGGCAGGCAGAGGGAGAAGCAGGCTCCCCGCTAAGCAGGGGGCCAGATGCGGGACTTGATCCCAGGACACCGGGATCATGACCTGAGCCATAGGCAGATGCTTAACCGACTGAGCCACCCAGGTGTCCCAATAAATAAAATCTTTAAAAAAATAAAACCTTTTAAAAAAAGAGAAACTTTATGTTTGCAGTGAATTCAGGAAATAATTTTCAAGGACGGACTGCTTTACTCTACATCTAAGAATTTATAAAGAAGGGAAACACTACAATGCAATCATTCAGGAAAAATGTCGTGCTTTTCTCCTTCCTTTCTCAACACCACAGAATGCACACTGGAGAGAAACCTATGGATATACTCATTGTGGGAAAGGCATTAAACATAGCACTTATTTTGCTACGTCAGAGAACTCATACTGGGAAAACCCTAAATATGTAATCAATGTGGAAGAGCCTTCAGGAGGTGTTCTCACTTCTTTCAACACAAGAGGACTCATACTAGAGAACACTATGAATAGAGTCAATGTTGGCAGGCTTTCAACTATGGCTATCACCTTATTTGACCCTGGGAAATTCATATAGATTTGAGAAACTCATTGATTGTAATCAATATGGAAAAGCTGTTAGTTGGAGTTCCATTTTATTTGACATCAGAAATAAACCACAAAGGAGGCAGAATCCACAAAGTGTTTTTGACCCATAAACAGGTATCTGCATGTGATAAGACTGCACTTGTGGTTCCCTGCAGTCATGGATAAGCAATTATGTTCTACATATGCCCTTGATTCGCCATAGAAACACCATTTAATGGGACTCAGGGTCTAGGCATGATGGACAATGTATCATAGAAATGACTGCCATAGATAATAAAATGTAAATGTTATAACGATACCATATCTTTCTACAACGTATATGAATTAGAGAACCACCAAATTTTAAGTGTCATATAGAGATCATTCATCTTTTAGTATCATGGGGATCAATATATACATAATTTTATAGTATTCATAGGAGAGAACTAAAGAATATGCCATCCGTTTTTCCCTGCATAACCCAAATGTCATCACTTCAAACAAATCAGGGAGCTTTATACTAACTCACCAATATTTCACCTATGGCATTCTACTATTAACTTTAAGAAAGGTATCATTAAGAGTTCTGTGCATCTTCACACTTCTAGGTGCTTAGCCAGGATCCAGGTAGGAATAAAAAGACTTACCGCAGCCTGGTGAAATGTCCATACTCCAAGGATAATGCAAACCTCATAAACTTCAACTAAAATCTCTTAAAAAAATGGGATCAGGAGGCAGCCTGACCATAGCTGCCCAAAAGGCTATCTGGTGTGTTCTGGGGAAAATGTGAGGGAGAATGTCCTACACATGAATGCTGAAGACATCCCTCTCCCTCCCCCTTTATGAGAATCCTTTGAAATTCTGACTTTCCTCCTAGACCCAAGGGAGAGCTCCTGCTCCTCTCATACTCCATGGAATACCACCTTTCCTTTCCAGCACAACCATCAGATCCTTTCCCAGCAATCTCCTTGCTGTCCCCTGGACGTTGAGACTTCATTCAGTTCCAGACCTCTGCTGGTAGCAAGCCCAGAAACTTCCAACATCACCTGCTCTCAAATGTAGCATGTGGCCTTATAACTCAACTTGACGAGAGGCCTCTGGGGCAGATGAGCTTCACCTAAGAAGACTTCTTTTGTGCCTGTGGCTGAGTCACCCTCCTCATTGTGGAGAGCCCATCTCCCTCTACAGATGCCAAAATGTCAGCCACTCCTTTACCAGCTTTTCTTACAAACAGGACACAGACACGAGTATCAATCCTGACTAGTGGGGTCTGAGGAAGTCTACAAGAAGGGCTGCTGGAAAGATTTTATCCCTTCTCTGTGCTAAGTAGAGTAATGGCTCCCAAAGATGCCCATATTCTAATGCCTGGAACCTGTGAATGTGCTATTTTACAGGGCAAAAGGTACTTCACAAATGTAATTAAGTTAAAGATCTTAAGATGGGGAGATCATCCTTGATTACATCTGCTGGGCCCAAGGTCAACACAATTGTCCTTGTTTAAGAGAGGCAGGAGAAGCAGAATCCGAGAAAGCAATGTGATGATTGAAGCAGAGGTCAGAGTCAGAGGGAGACTTGAACATGGCACACTGCTGGCTTTGGTGATAGAGGAAGAGACCATGGGCCAACGAATGCAGGAAGTCTCTAAAAGTGGAAAGGGCGAGGAAACGGATTCTCCCTTAGAGCCTCTGAAAGGAATGCAGCTCTTCCAACATCTTGATTTTAGCCCATTAAGACCCATTTTGGACATTTTCTTTAATTTGAGAGAGAGAGCAGAGCGAGAGAGAACACAAGTGCGGGGGAGGGGCAGAGAGAGAGGGAGAAGCAGACTCCCCACTGAGCAGGGAGCCAGATGCGGGGTTCGATTCCAGGACCCCGCAGATCATGACCTGAGCCAAAGGCAGACGCTTAACCAACTGAGCCACCCAGGTGCCCCTATTTTGGACTTCTGAACTCCAAAGCTGTGAGATGATAAATTTGTGTTGTTTTAAAGCCACAAAACTTGTGGTAATTTGTTAAAGTAGCACAGGAAACAAATATACTCCCTGATGCCAGTATCTTCAGCCAAATGTTGCATGGCTCCATTTGAAACTGTGATAACCACTTTGAGACCATGGGGACACAAGCCTTAGGAATAACCCAAGACAATACACTAAGGAGGGTTGAACCAAAAGATGGACAGTACCTGGCTAAAGGTGATAGAAGAGCCCAGGAACTATCCCTGGAAGCCCTTTGCCTCTGGATTTTATGCAGTGTCAGATAATGAATGGTGGCATATTTTGTTACTTGGTGGCGGGGACCACAAATTTCTTGAATTATAACCCTTTCTTGCTCCCAACCAGCTTCTACTTTCAAGTCTCTTCCTTAGTCATGGTGAACCATGATTTAGGGAGGGAAGTAGCCATCACAGGTAACCAAGTTCTGCAGGCTCAGGCTGACCTTTGCTCACTTGATTTAGAGCCAATCCTTGGGAGGTGGACACCCCACAAAGAGCACAGATCCACTGCAATCAGCAGGAAGAGCCAAGTCATCTCAGCTGCAATCTCAGAGGCACAGTCAAGGGGCTGCAGAGAAGGCAGAGAGACATTTCAGAGACCAAGGGCATGATGTGAAAACACAGAGTGGGACCAAGGCAAGATGGTGCCTTCATCAAATTACACACGCAGACATGGGTACAGTCTCTCCCTCAAGTCCCTCTTCATAGTAGGTGACATAAGAGTGCTTGAAACAAACCACACACCTCTATCTAAAAAATGTGCCAATTTGCTGAACCACAAAATGAGTCTCCCACCACCACCATAAAAAAATGTTCTAACTGTATGCTATGGATGAAGTCTAAACTTATTGGCAAAAAAACAAGGGACATTTTTGTAGTAGTTTCTGGGACCATTTCTTCTTAAGATGAGTTTGAATCCATCTTGATTGTTCTATTTTTTTTTTTTAAGATTTATTTATTTATTTGAGAGAGAGAGTGGGTGGGGAGGGGCAGAGGGAAAGGGAGAGTCTGAAGCAGACTCCACTCTGAGCTTAGAGCCCAACTTGGGGCTCGACGCAGGGCTTGATCCCATGACCCTGAGATCACGACCTGAGCAGAAACCCAGAGTCGGATGCTTAACTGACTGTACCACCCATGCGCACCAGTCTTGATCGTTCTTGTGAAAAACTAGTCAGTTCCTTTCCTCACATTTTGAGGAAGAAGGAAATACAGAGTAAAGTCCAAGGTCCAGAATCCCAAAGGACCCTGCTATAATCCTGTTTTCTCTTGAATTGAACCTAGTGATCATTTGGGATTTACAATTGGACTTCCCATCCTGGAACATGATAAGCATTTTTATTTATACAAGTTTACTTGTAACTCTTTCCAGAAACTTTTCATGTAGGTCCCCTGAATTTCCCAACAAATTAATCCCAGATATTTTATGTATATTTATTTACATAGTATTACTATTTATATAGCAATAATTTATAGGTAAAATGCTGATTTATTCCTGCTTCTCCAACTTGAATTTCTAAAGGTCTGAGGAGTTCTGAGAAGTGTCCTAGAGGCCTGTGTTTTTTTTTGTTGTTATTGTTGTTGTTTTTGTTTTTTTTAACTTATCTTTTTTTTTTTTTTTTAAGATTTTATTTATTTATTTGACAGATAGAGACATAGCGAGAGGGAACACAAGCAGGGGGAGTGGGAGAGGGAGAAGCAGGCTTCCCGCCGAGCAGGGAGCCCGATGTGGGGCTCGATCCCAGGACCCGGGAATCATGATATGGGCCGAAGGCAGACGCTTAACGACTGAGCCACCCAGGCGCCCAGGCCTGTGTTTTAAAGACAAAAAGATACGCCTTTCTTCTTTTTTTAAGTGACTTTTAAACTTGTGTTCCCCTTCACATGAAACAATCTGAGATGCTCTGTGATGAAATAAGAATAGAGAGTGGTGAGTGGAAATCAAATCAGGTCCATGATTGAGTCTCACGGCAGGTTTAGGACTCAATTGAATGCCACCAGCTGCCATAGTGATTTGGCCAATATAGTTTTATATCTCTTATTCTTAGTCATATGTTGTTTAAATTAAATCAGTGGAATATTAAAGGAAGCATATGGAATAATGTTAATATATTTCAACAATTCAGTACCTCCATAAACACGTCTTTGACTATATGAAGTATATGAAGAGAGGAAAAGTACAAATTAAAATTTGCAGAGGAATGAAACAAGTAGTACTGCTAATCTAGCCATTTTTACGTGATCCACAACGCCTCTTCTGCAGTTCTAAATTCCCAAACCTTTTCTAATCAAGTTTCCTCCCCTATTATGTATCTGCCAAATTTACCAGAAATAACCACGCTATTTACATATTGTCTTTCTCCAACCTAGTGTGACTCTTCATGTATTTTGCTACAGATATATGTATATATGGCCAGATGTTGCCTCAGACCCGTTCAGGAAGTTACATACTGTGTGGTATATGCACCTTACTATCCTGCTAAAATCCAAACACTTGTGGATTCCAAAATAGTTCTGGCCCTGAAGCCTTTAATGAAGGATTGGGGCCCTGTGTGCAAACAGGATGCATAACATTTTTGATATTTTACATGCATAATAGTTAACATTTGTTCAAAAATATTTTAACCTAATCAAATTACAGTAAATTAAGTAGCATGCTTAGTTTGCTAAATGAGGAAAAGGACATGATATTGTTAAAAGTTGTATTAAAGTGGATTTCATGAATCAATCTTCAGTAATATACTTATTGAAAATTACCTTTTAACTAAAAATCATGTTTTTATCCCATACCCTATAAACAGAAATAAATAACTGAAAGAACTTACAAGGTGGCTTGTTTCCTAAAGTTGTTAAAGTTCTCCTTCAAATTTGATGGCAAACCACTACAAGCATCCCCAGTCACATCCAAAATGAAGCAATAACAACACGACTAATTAATGTGACTCTGCTGTACTACCTAGGGCTATGTAACATCAATTTTTTAAAGTCAAAACATGGAAAAGGAAGAAGCCAAATTCCTTATGGAATGGGGATAGTGTTTTATCTACAGTGGCCACAAAAAATCCAAGGAAATACTATTAAAATGAAAGACATCTGTATGGTCTCTGAGTAAATACTAATCAAAATCAAGACTAATTGCAACAAATAAGATGAACAACGCGCAGCCTGCAGGTGGACGCTCTCCAGAGTGACCATAAAAATTAACAACTCCTGGAACAAGTTTGGCAGGCCGTGGGCAGGACGACCCAAAGGGATGCACAGGGCTGCTAAAACCTGCTAGGAAACTCCAAGAGGAGAGTACACCAGGTCCTGGGCCCGAGAATGTTAGGAGAGCCCCAAGAACGTCAGAGCCTGGGCCCTGAGGAAGACAAGACCACAGCAGGCCCTGGGACCTACGGAAGATGAGAGAGTGAGAATACCGGACACTGGACTCTGAGGAAGGTAAGAGACTATTTAGTCCCTGGCTCCCAAGGAAGATGAGAACACACCGGGCCCCAGTGAGAGCACACACCAGATCCTGGGCAGCGACAGACTTCTCATTTCCTAGACACGGGCACCTCGGCCCACAGAAGAGGACGCTGGGCAGAGGAGCCTACCCGGCTCACTCCTCCTCCGAGAAAGATTCTTTGCTCACCCAAACTTTAGTCAGGCTCCCCGAACCCTCTCCCTACGAGGCCCATCCATGCACTTCCTCCTAGAATCCAGTTTTAGCAAGAATCCTAGTAAGTCAGTTTAACAAGACTTCTCTACCTTCAATCTCATCCCCTCTGTCGCCCCGGCGGTGTCTGGTCACCCTGGCCTGCCTTGGCAAGCATCTTACCAGGCTGGCTCAGCCAGAAGCCCCCAGCGTAATTTCCTACCAACCAACAACCCCCACCGCCCGACACGCGCTCCAACTTGCTTCTTAGCTATAAATCCCCACTTGATCTACTTGTATTCAGAACTGAGCCCAGCTCTATACTGCAGTGTCTCTTCCCCTGACATTTTTGTGGAAAAAATCTGTTTCCACAGTTTTAACTTGCCTAGTTCCGGTTTTGACAACGCACCCCCACACCCGTGCTTAGCGCACAATTAACCCCGCCCTTCTCCCCACAACTTGAGTGGACGTTCATGCCTGGCCCTCCTCCCACCCTCTCCCCCTCCCCACGGAGGGCACAGAACCCCGCCATTTGCGCGTTCTGAGCAGGCCCTACTCGCCTTTCCTCTCAGAAATCAGAGGTGATCTTAGCCCCCCCCCCCTTCCGCCCCTTCTTCCTCCCCTTAGACAAGGATCCACACTCAGCACCGCCCCCACTCACTTCCGTCCATCCTCTCACTGCCTCTTCCCGGAACTTGGGTGGACTTTAGCTCCGCCCCCCACATTACTCGCCCGTTCCTCCTCCTCCCTCGAGCTTGGCCGGACGTCAGCTCCGCCCCCTACACGCTTCCCGCCCGCCCTGTTCCCACCCCTCCTTCCTCCGCATCGGGTAGGAGTAGCAGATAGCCCCAGCCCTCTACGCTTCCGTCCGACCCGCTCTTCCTCCTCCGCGCAGGGATGTAGTAATCCGTCCCGCCAAACCCCCGACCCAACTTTAACCAACTTCCGGCCCACCCCTTCTGCACTCCTTCCCTTCCTAACTTCCGGCTCATCCCACGAGTGATCGCCCTCGTGGCGGAGCACGACAATGTCCTGGCCTGTGGTGCTACTTGGAAAAGTGTGGAGGCCCCGTGGCCTGGCGTACCCGCCTTGAGCCCTCCCCCAATCCAGCTGGACCACCGAGGGTCGCCGGCGAGGGACCTCTTCCGGGCGGCCCGGGCTTCGCCGGCCACCCGAGATGGCCAGCCAAGATGGCCGCCGCCTGGGCGAGGTCAGGCGGGCACGCCGCAGGGGTGGCTGGGAGTTGTAGTCCAGGCCGACGCGCTGACGCATTTCGCCGCGGGCTGACGGTCGCCATTGTGCGCCGCGCGCTGGGTGAGTGTGGCGCGAAATCTGCTCCCGTCGGGGCTGTGCGGAATCGTCCCACAGCCGCTCTTCGGGGTGTGCAGCCTCAGGGCCTTCCCCGCCAAGCTCAGCAGCCGGAGGCCGGCCTGGCCTGGCGCCTCCCGCCGCGGGGCCGGAAGGGGCGGTGTGGTAGGGGACTCGGGGCCCAGAGGAAAGACAACTCCCTCCGGGCGTGGGGCTTAAGGCGGGCCGACCCGCTCGGGGCGTGTGCGGACTGGAGAGGGGAGTAACTCCCTCTGGGTGGAGAGGTATGAGGAGGGTCTCCTCTTGACTAGTGGAAACCGGCCCTCTAGGTATCGGGGAGTAGGTGGAGACGACCCTGTAAGTGCGTTTTCCTAGGTTGGGGGTGGACTTATTTCACGTTGATAGGGCCGCTGCTGGGCAGAGGAGCCCCCCCTTCTGCGTAGCCCTCACACCCCTTCTACCTCCCAAATTCGACCTTCTCAGGACTGCCCACTCCCACGAGGTAACGTCGAGAAGGAAGGTATGACCTCCGGGCTTCCGACGGCCTGGTTCCGTGTGAGTAGAGGCTTCTTTGAGTTTCTGAGCCTACCCCTGGATCTGGGTGTGGGGTAGCCGGATGAGAGTGGGACGCCACCTTCCCTTGAGATGACTTCAGGCCCAGAGCATCTTGGGGAGGATTGAGGGACGCCGCAGAACAGATGAGCCGCAGGCTGCTTAGCTTCCCGAGGGAATGGGTAGGGTACAGGCTGGGCTCTGGGGGGCTCCGATTTATCCTTTATGTTGGAGGTGGACACTGATAGGTTCAGACAGGGATTAGACTCACATTTGTAGTTCACAGCTACTTTGGCATCGACGCTAGAGGGGACGTGAGCTCAGTCATCAAGAGAAGACAGGAGGATGGATCCTTGACACGGGAAGGGAGCAGAGGCAGCGCAGGCAGTGGGTGGGGGCTGAAGGCTCGGGTGTGATGGTTCAGCTCACAGAATTACCTACTAGGAGGTGTAGAGGCAGTACGGAATCCCCAAGTCAATAAAAAACGGAGAGGTCCAGGGGAAGAAGAGCCCTCTCTGGCCTCGCATGTTGTCCTCCTTGCTGTGACCTGAATAGGATCAAGCTTGGGTTTGCTCAGGTTCAGACAATTTCAGGAACACATGAGCCACCTGGAATGCCCTTGGGTCATCTTGTAGACTGTACCCTCATGTGCTGGGTCAGCCTTCCCCCTCCTGTCAGTGTGGGTGACGACAGACCGTGGCTGAACAGAAACCTGTGGGTTTTAGGAACCAGTGACCTTTGAAGATGTGACCCTGGGTTTTACCTCAGAGGAATGGGGACTGCTGGACCTCGAACAGAAGTCCCTGTACAGGGAGGTGATGCTGGAGAACTACAGGAACCTGGTCTCAGTGGGTAAGGATGGTCTCCCTGTCAATAAAGATCTGCGCTTTGCAGCACGAATGTGGTGCCTCTGAAGTGTGTGTCTGCTTGGGCTCAGGTTGCAGGGATGAGAGTGCAACTGTCAAGGCCCCGGAGCCTGAGGGAGAAGGCTTTAATTTGTACCTGTAGGGGAAGGGCAACTTCACATATGACTTCTGAAGCCACCTACGGTCCATCCTAGAGGCCTTGAATGCTAGGGAGGTAGGTCTGTCAGGGATGTAGCTGACAGCACTGGATGCTCATTTATGTAACAAGAATTTCATAGGATGTGGGGTCAGTGTTCCAGCAGTTCAGGAGTATCACTGAAGACTGATCCTCTCCATTTCTTTGTGGTTATTGTGAACTTTTCCACTCTTAGGTTAGTGGCTGCATGGCTGTGGCACCCAGCATCATGTTCATATTCGAGACAGAGAGAAGGGGAGGGGGCAGCCCTGGCTGGTTCTCTTTTCGCACCTCCCATATTTAGCAAGAAAAGAAAAGCCCTAAGGTCCCCAGCTGACATATTTTTCTTTGTATCTTGCCAGCGAGAACTGGGTCCCACTGCTACTTTTACTGGCAAGGGAGTCTAGGAAGGCAAGTAGCTGACAAAGGGAATGGATTGGGTTATCATCCCCGCGGTAAACCAGAAGTCATGCCCTTGCAGGGAGGAATTCAGGGACAGCATGTGCCACAGCAGAAACGCATTTTCTCCCGAACACAGACCCCCAAGTCCTGTCTCTTTTCCCTTGGGCAGAACATCAGCTTTCCAAGCCAGATGTGGTATCTCAGTTAGAGGAGGAGGAAGCGCTCTGGTCGGTGGAGAGAGGAATTCCTCAAGACACCTTTTCAGGTGAGAACCAGGCTCACGGGAGTCCTGGCAGGGAATGGGCTGACTGGTTAGTCAGGGACTGGTGTCTTAGAAAAGAAGACGGACAGGGGAAAACCCCAGATGGGGTGGTATGATGAGTAGCTGCAGATATGCTGAATCAAACTGTTTTCCTCTGGTCTCAGAGTCAGGGGTGTACCGCCTGGTTGAACGTGAACTTGTTGCCAGTGGCAGGTTGGCCGTAGGGGCTCATCTGTTCTGTTCTTCTTTCATGTAATCACCAGTAATTGGTGTGTCTGTCCAGACTTTATAGATGTTTGCATGTATGTATATAAATGTATGTTTATGACTGGGGGTGTTCTACTGGATACAAACAGGCATGTTTCATTCATTTTAACAGATACTGTGTAGTCCACATTTGATTTTTCCTCAATAGTCTTTCAGATTGTTGCATACATTTTTTTGCACTTTCAAGTTTTTTTTTGTTTTGTTTTGTTTTTTGTAGGTGGGATTTGTTGAGATAGAACTTCAGAATCAACTGAGATAGAAGCTGATAATCTGGTAGCAACAGACTGCTCTCTAAAGCCCTTTAAAATCCGTGTAGCTGCTCAATTACATGAGAGCTTTTCCCCTTACCAGAGATTTATAATGATCTTTTTAAGGTTTGCAGATCTGATAGTATGTTGAGTGTAGTTCACATTTCCCTCATGAAGTTACACATATTTTTGTAAGTTTACAGACCATTTATATTTTTTCTTTTTTCCCTTTTTTTTTTTTTTTTTTTTAAGATTTTATTTATTTGACAGAGACACAGTGAGAGAGGGAACATAAGCAGGGGGAGTGTGGGAGGGAGAAGCAGGATTCCTGCTGAGCAGGGAGCCGGTTGCGGGGCTTGATCCCAGGACCCTGGGATCCTTTTTTTTTTTTTTTTAATGTTTTATTTATTCATGAGAGTCAGAGAGAGAGAGAGAGAGGCAGAGGCAGAGGGAGAAGCAGGCTCCCCGCCTAGCAGGGAGCCCGATGCGGGACTGGATCCCAGGACCCTAGGATCCTGACCTGAGCCGAAGGCAGACACTTAACGACTGAACCACCCAGGCGCCCCCCCCATTGTTTTTTTCTGTTGGTTTTTATTTTTGGGTGGGGTATTTTGCTGGCAACTCTATATTAATTATGGGTATTAGTAATACAAATATCCCAGACCAACATTTATCATCTCCCTTTGAATTTAGTCTCCATTAAGCTTTATGATTCAGGTATTTTTCCTTTCAAATCTGTTTTTATTCCTATTCGTATCATAGATAGGAAGATTTTATAAATACTTGTGTTTCAGTACTTTTTTTTGTTTGTTTAATTGCTGCACTTCTATGGAATTTATTTTTGTGGCATGGAGCATGAATTCTTTCAACGTATTTTCTGACTAGATTCTTCCACTTATCAGAAACACCATCTTTATCATAGACTAAATTCCCATAGTCCTCATCGGGTGCAGGCCTCCGTCTTGGTCCCTTCTGCTTCCTTGATCTCAGTGTGAGTAAACACCATATTGCTGTATGGTAGTTTTATAACAAACTTGGATAAATGGGAGTTCCTCTCATTTTGTAAAAAATTCTTAGCTGTTCTCAGCCACGTGGTTTGCCGGATGCACACTTAGCGTCAGCTTGTCTGGGATTCATTGAGAAAATCCTGTTAGAATGATTGGATTTAGAATTCCTTGACGCAGAATTGGTCTGTCTAGTCAAGTTCTGACACGAGTTTACAAAGAGATCTGCTCTCCTCGTTGGCTGTGTCAGGCCTTCTGAGTGCTGTTGGGCTTTCACTGCGGTTGCTGTTAATCTGCTCATGTTAGTCTTCCTTTGCAGTCTCACAGAGTTGATCCAGATGAGCCTGGTATGTTGCTAAATTCTCTTACTAGTGATCTTATTAGGTTCTCATTTTCTCAGTACAGTCATTTTACCAGCAAGTATAAAGAAGGCAACTGTATTAGTATTTTTTTTATTTCTTTTGCCCAATTCCATAATGACATTCATCGCAGCTGGTACTTGCAAAACACTGAAGCTGAGAGAGTGAAAAGTGAATGTCTGATCTAAACAGCTTTGATGAGCATGGGGCTGGATTCTGCTTTGATTCAAATCAGTTTTATCTGGATAAAGAAATTGTCATCTAGCCCTTCCTAATAAATGATAATCAGTAATAGCCCCGGTTTTCCCTCATAGCCTTCCCAGGTGATCACAGTGATTTTCTCCTCTGAAAAGTTAACACGGTGACCTAATAAACATAGAGGTGCCTTTGTTGTAGCTTGCTGCTGGCATCCACTCACACATCGGTGTTCATAAATTAGGTCAGGGAGGTGGATGGATTTCTTTTTTGTGTTTTTTATCTTAATCAACTTTTATATCAGAGCGTGCTGACTTTGTGAAGAAAACTTTGGATGCTCTTCCTTCCCTTTGTTCTGTGTTCTAATGCAAGTGACATTGGAACTACTGCTTCTAGCAGTATTCAGCTATGAAATCTGCACCTGGTACCCGTCTTTGGTGATGCTTTTCTGTTTGCCACAGCATAGACTGGCATCTCTGTGACTCTCTGCCCCCCTTTTCTGGATTCAGTTTGATGGCTCAGCATTAATGTTTTTTTCTATTCCATATTCAGAGTCATTCCTTTCATTCCCTACCTTGAAAACCTCCCTTCCAACCACTAGCACAGGTCACTAAACTAGCTCACTTGAAAGGTCCCCAGCAACACAAGCGCTTCGTGTCCACCCACCGTGGTGTCGTTCCTGGTGGTTCCCCTTGGTCCAGCCATCCGAAGTCCCTTCCTGTGTGGTCGCTCTGGTTGTGGCAGGTCTGTGTCTCATGCTCCCGGGGCTCAAGTCCTGTGTTGGCAGACCTTCCAGCCTTGCACTTCTGGATGATCTAGTAGTTCCCTGAACTTAGCTGCCATGAGGGATTTGGGGCACCTGTGGTTCTGCACATCTTGGGAGAACTGGCTTAACAGGTGACAGGAGATTCTGAGGTGATGTCCCAGAGCAAGAGACCATGCGCAGGGAGGCTTATCAGGACACTTCATTACAGAGTGTGCCTGAGGTAATAGTTGCCGGACTCCTCTCCGCTCTGTCATAGAGAGTCCTTTACGTGTTGTTTTCCCTCCACTGCCTCCCCTTGTTACACCTCACAAATACTTGTGGAAGTCCTCTTGCGTCCCATGTAGTACACTAAACACTTCGGTAGTGAACCAAAGACCTAACATGATCCTTGCCACTGTGGACTTTGTAGTCTAAAAGATTATGGCTTTTACAAACAAGTTCCCCAGATACAACTCTGTGAACAGATAAGTAGTGGTAAGTACTGAGACGAAAAAGAATGTGATGTAATGTGGGGGATAATGGGAAATTACTACTCTAGAGGAGGTGGTTGGTGGGGGGGCACTGCAGGAGTGAAATTTTAAGCCAATTGCCAAAGAAAATTCTACAGACATAGGAGTGGTGGTAAAGAGAGCGTCCAGGCGTGGAGACAGCATCTGGGGTGACCATGAGAATGGAACAACCTTGGCACATTCAGAAAACAGCCACTGAATGGGCTGGGAGGAGGTAACTGAGGTATACTGACATGCAAGCTAGGTTTGGCAGTGCACACAGGGCCTTCACTCTGAGGAGAGTTTTGATTTTTATCAGGCAGGTGTGTGGTACGGCTTTTCAAGCACACTTTAGGTGCTTAAGAAGAAAGAACTCTAGTAGGGCCCAGGTGGAAGCAGGCCAGGGAGCTGTGGTAGGTAGCATCTAGGGAAGAGGTGATACTACCTGGCCTGAGAGTAGCAGGGGGATTGGGGAGAAGCCAGCATGGCCTTCTCCCAGTTCATAAGTGGGTTCACTGGGGTCAGGTGAGTAATGACCAAAGGAAAGGAAGCTGCCAAGAATCCCTCAGAGGCGAAGGTTTCAGGGATTTCCTGTGACTATTTGTAACGTATGTGTTTACCACATACATTCTTTTTGTATGTATCAACATTTAACTTTAAAAGATTTTATTTATTTGAGAGAGAGAGAGAATGCACAAGCAGGGGGAGCAGCAGAGGGAGAGGGAGAAGCAGGTTCTCTGCTGAGCAGGAAGCCCGATGCGGGGCTCGATCCCAGGATCCTGGGATCATGACCTGAGCTGAAGGCAGACACCTAACCGACTGGGCCACCCAGGCGCCCCAGCATCTAACTTTGAAAGGAGCGTAATAAAGGAGAAAAATCACTACTCCTGAATTTTTGGTTTTAGTCAGTGACATGAGGAAATCTGGCATAAACTTTTGAAGGGTAGAAATAGAGGTTTGGTTTTGTTTTACCTAGTTGAAGTAATTTTAAAGAGAGTTACATGAATAGTAAAAAGAACTCCCTTACAGCTTTCACCTAGATTCAAGTTTGTGGAACTGTCCCAGGTCTTGACTGGTTCTGTTAATGAAGTGTGAATGAGAAGGGACTTAGAGACATCCAGGTAGGGGTTTGTGAAGCCAGTGCAATGCACCTCTCTGGACTTCAGGAGTCCTGGTGGGGCATAAAAACTTGGGAATCATTAGTGTTTGGAATGGCATGCTTTATTTACTATAAGATGAGACCATCATCTCCAACAGTGTTCTCTGCCATCACTGGTGTAGTGGTGACTCTTCCCAATGCAGGGGACTGGGTTTAAGTGGAAAGCTCAGCCTTTCTGAGGCAACTCATTTTGTGTGGCTCTCCAGCTCTCCCTGACAGCAAAAATGGCAGCACGGTCATTGGCTGAAGTAGAAGGGACACTGAGTAATAAGCACTTAAGACATGGCATTCATCTTTAAGAAGGCACTGATTTGGGAAGATGCTGTGAAGATAAGGAATGTGGACAACTATTTGATGGCACTCAGATCTTTAGCCATCACTCTGTCCTTTCAAGAAAGTATTGCCACATGGGTGGTTTGGGTGGAAAACTTGATACAATCTGGATTTAATCCATAGGAAAGCAATGGAGTAAAGACACTATTTTGAAGGTCATGATTATAGGAAAGCCTGCAGGACATTTAATTCTTCACTTGTCAAGGAATGAAGCAGGAGAGATGAGCCCTACAAATATGAATGTAGCAACACAAATTAGTGCAAGCTTTAGCAGAAGAAAATAACTTCTACAAGGAGATTATTTTTTGGGAGGAAGAGAAGGAATCCTTTTCTATATTTCACCCTTTGTGTAGCCTGAGAGGACTCACACGGGCTATAAAGCAAATGTGTAGTGGATGTAGGAAATCAGTTGTTTTATACAAAGGATAATTTATTTAAGAACAAGACTGAATAAATGTGTTTAGTGTGAGAAAGCCTATTTTAAGCTCAGGCTTTAAGGAAAGGCTCACATGGGAGACTAACATGCTAAGACCCTGAATGGAGGAAGTTCTTTTCATGAGTTTTTTTGACATGAGAACTCAAACAGGGAAGAAAGCCCAGGAATATGATCATAGCTGGAAAGGCTTCTGGCCTGATTCACTCTGGTCTGACTTGAGAAAGCTCATACTGGAAAAAATAAAAACAAAAAAAACCAATTGTATTAAATGTGGAAAAGTTATCACACCAAATAATTACCTCTGAGAACTCCAAAGCCAAGGGAGTGTGACTGCTGTAGACAGGATTTCATGCATAGCTCTCTTACTCAGCATCACAGCAATCATACTGGGAAACACCTGAGAATGTAATCAGTGTTAGGAAGGCTTCAGGAGGCACAGAACCCACTGGCAAGAAGTCCTTCAGTAGGAGTCCTCATTGTATTCAACATCAGAGGACTCATATGAGAGCAGACCCTCAATGTAATCTGTGTGTAATCATCAGCCTTAGTTCCCACCTTATTTGACAGAACAGCAACAACAAAACAAAAAACTTATACTGGAGAGAACCACATTGAAGAATAAAAATGAAATGTCTCATCCTATTTTATATGAGATAATCATACAGAAGGAAAACTTTAAATAAAACTTTGATCATATAAATATATAAAAATATAGGAAAACAGATCATGTATTTTTCCAACTTGTTCTGTTACCTGACCTGAACACCTAGAACAAATTTTTTTTTTTTTAAGATTTTTTATTTCTTTGACAGACACAGCGAGAGAGGGAACACAAGCAGGGGGAGTGGGAGAGGGGGAAGCAGGCTTCCCACCGAGCAGGGAGCCCAATGTGGGGCTCGATCCCAGGACCCTGGGATCATGACCTGAGCTGAAGGCAGACGCTCAACGACTGAGCCACCCAGGCACCCTAGAACAAATATTAAACAACATGAGAGCAGTCTTTATTTCAGTTTCCCGTGTATGTTCCCAGTTGCGAAGACAATGACTCAATCTCTAGCCCAGGAAACTGTTGGGTGAATGAATGGTTGAAGAAACTAAAAAACGAGGATGTCTTCAAAGAGATTTTGAAGACAATGCCAGGCTCTCAGACTAGAGGATGGGTAAGGGATGATAAGGGGAAATCTTGAGATACATAGTGCTATTAAGAACTCTGAAAGGCGGGTGCCTGGGTGGCTCAGTTGGTTAAGCGACTGCCCTCGGCTCAGGTCATGATCCTGGAGTCCCGGGATCGAGTCCCGCATCGGGCTCCCTGCTCGGCGAGGAGCCTGCTTCTCCTTCTAACCCTCCCCCCTCTCATGTACTCTCTCTCTCTCATTCTCGCTCTCTCAAATAAATAAATAAATCTTTAAAAAAAAAAAAAAAGAACTCTGAAAGGCTCACATCCTGGAGAGTGGGCCAAGAGTTACACTCTCGAGTGACTATCAAAACATGTTTGGCAAGAATCCAGCCTAGCGGAGTGTGGTCACATACTGTGCAACCTTTATTCAAGAATACATTCTCTGTCACCTTCCATATATTTGCTCTTTTGGACCCATGTAATCCTTTTTTTTTTTAGATTTTATTTGTGAGAGAGCACAAGTGGGGAGGTGAGGGAGAAGTAGGCTCCCCACAGAGCAGGGAGCCCGATGCGGGACTCGATCCCAGGACCCTGGGATCATGACCTGAGCCGAAGGCAGAGGCTTAACCGGCTGAGCCGCAGAGGCTTAACCGGCTGAGCCACCCAGGCACCCTGGACCCATGTAATCTTGATCCTTTTATCTGGAAGCTGCTCTGCCTGGTGTCCAGATGTAATCCCTGGGGTAATTTCAAGGCCTGAAAATGCCTTTTAATTGAATAAGAAGGAAAATAGGGGCACAAGGCTGGCTCAGTAGGACAAGCATGTGACTCTTGACCTTGGGGTCTTGAGTTCAAGCTCCATGTTGGGTGAAGAGATTGCTTAAAAAAAAAAGGAAAACAAATGAACAAAGAAGCATTTGACTCCAAAAGTCCTAAGGAAAGAGGAAAGATAAATACAGTTCAAATAAATGAATCAAAAATGGAGAAGAAGAAAAAGAACCTAAGAGCTAATTTTCTGGAAGGACAAAAGGCAAATTAAAAACCTACACAGGGAAACAGCAGTACACACACATTCAGCAACACGTGTAGTTTATAATACTTTGTACAACTGTAACAAAGAATGAGCCAGGTCTATGTACTGATGTGAAAGTCTCCAAGATATATGTATTTCTTAAAAATAAATTGTTTAAGATGTATAAAGATACATAGATGAACGTAATATCAGTGTCTTTTAAAAAAAAAAAATACACAAACACAAATGTGTGTGTCAGTTGGTTATCACTGAATATAGAAGCTGATAGGCTGTGAGGACTTCCTGAGAAGGAAACTGGGTGGGTGGGTAACTTTGCATTTTAAGAAGTGTTGCCCATAACTATGCTGATAAATTGGAAACTGCTATCTTTTTCCTGCTGTGTTACAAGTCCCTGACACAGTATAGGTGCCCAGTAGTTACTTCTTGAGTGTAAGAATGAGCAAACAATAAAATGGAAAGATTTCTGGAAAAGTGTAAGGTTGTCAAAAGTGGGTCACAGAAAAATACTAAAGTTAACTTTTCTAGAACAAAGTGGCTATCTGCCTGTTACTGACCTGGACAGTGAATATTTTCCAACTTCTTGTTAAAAGACAATTTCCATGGAACATGAGCAGTTCAATGACAGAACAGGCTGGAATGTTGACAGGCTTTGCAAAGTATACATAGCATTGTTCTCACTCAAGCACAAAATAAGAAAAATATTAAAAAGGAAATATTTGTAACTTAACAATTAACCACTTTAAAAAAACTAATCCTCTGAAATAGTTTGTTCATCAGTGTGACAAATTACAAAATAATACAGAGACTAATAGCTTTGGCTTATACCAGGAGTAGCCAATTTAACAGGAAAGATTTTGTTAATAGGTGTTTGAAATGGGATCTAAGAATAAATTATTAGTATTATTTTTTTAAGATTTATTTATTCATGAGAGACAGAGAGGCAGAGGGAGAAGCAGGCTCCCAAGGAGCAGGGAGCCTGATGCGGGGCTCGATCCCAGGACCCTGGGATCATGACCTGAGCCGAAGGCAGACGCTTAACCATCTGAGCCACCCAGGCGCCCTAAGAATAAATTATTTAAGAAATGATTAGGAATTTTTAAGGAATAAAGTATTAAGGAATTTCTATTTAAAAAAATTGTAAGTTGGATATAGAATAAGTAGAAGCAGTGACTTTTTTTTTTAATCATTAGTTTCAGAGGTAGAGTGCAGTGACTTCTTTTTGAGGACTTACAAAGGCTAGA
This sequence comes from Phoca vitulina, assembly GCF_004348235.1. Taxonomy (NCBI): domain Eukaryota; kingdom Metazoa; phylum Chordata; class Mammalia; order Carnivora; family Phocidae; genus Phoca; species Phoca vitulina. Next base: position 379,678 of record NW_022589755.1, on the reverse strand, counting down.
AGTGTTACGAGTCCCATTCTTTTTTTTTTTTAAAGATTTTATTTATTTATTCATGAGAGAGAGAGGCAGAGGGAGAAGGAGGCTCCCAAGGAGCAGAGAGCCCAATGCAGGACTCGATCCCAGGACTCTGGGATCATGACCTGAGCCGAAGGCAGACGCTTAACCATCTGAGCCACCCAGGTGCCCACGAAGTCCCATTCTTAAGTCCTACCATCATTCCAGCCAGCAGCCTCTAGAGAAGTGTTGATGTAGCCATTCTACCAGCAGAAGCAGAAATGCAAGTCTCTGACCTGGCTGGTCTGGGAAGAAGCAGGGTGAGTATAGACCAGGTGTCTTCTTACTTGGTGGCCTACACTCCCATCCTGCTCTGGCTCTCAAGTAGAAGGGAACTTTGTAGCAACAGCAGTCCTCCCATTATAATTTACAGGTGGGACACAACTAAAATGCTAGTGAGATTCCCTGTAATATGACAGAAATACGGGAAAATCCAGACAGTTAAAACACTCAAGTCACTCTTTGAAGCTGTGTTGAGTCAATAAATACTGCTTGAGCACCTGCCAAAATGCCACATACTGTTACAGGGGTGGGTCACAGTGTTGAGCAGGGTAGTAAGGCACCCTGTCTGTCTCACTGGGCCTGTATTTATTCCGGAGCAGCCACTAGCATGTGGCTGATTACATTTAAACAGACTAAAATGAACTTAAAACAGTTCAGTTCCTTAGTCACATTGGCCATCTTTCAGATGGTCACTGGTCACCTGCAGCTAAAGACAACTGTTGGACGGTGTATCTGGAACATCTCTTTAAACGAAGAGAGCTCCATTGGGCAGTGCTGTAGAGAAGGTAGAGAGTGATAATGAAGCAGATACTTTGAAATGGCCGTGAGTGCCCTGAGGAAAAATGAAACAATGGAATATGCTAGAGGGGAGTGACATGGGTGGGCAATACTAGTTTAGAACTGGGCAGGAAGACAGTTCTGAGGAGGTGATACTTGAATTTAGAGCTGGAAGGGGATACCAGGTGAAGATGTTAGGGGAAATACTACGAGGCAGGGGTGAGGGGAGTACAAATACCTATAGGCAAGGCACACTTTGGCACGTTTGAGGAAAATTAAGGTAGTGGCTGTGAGAGGCACCCTTTGGTGTAAAGGGCATAAAAGAACAGGGTTTGGATCCCAGCTGCTGTGTTCCCCATTGTGGCCTGTGCAGGGCTCCTAGGCTCTCCCAGCATGGATTTCCTTTGTGTGAAGGATGGATGCTATTGCTTAGTGGGACTGTGGTGTGTAAAGCCCAGGTCTTGGGGGGCCTTCATGTAACAGTAACTACTACTATTCAAAGACTTTGATGTAAAGATGATCATCAACACCTTTGACAGATCCTCCTCTGGGCCTGGCTTTAGAGTTTCGAATGTACAAGACCCAGCTGACATCCTCAGCAGTCCAGTGGAGTAAAAAAACTTAGAAGGTGATGCCATGGGGTGCCTGCAGAGCTGAAGAGTGCGTGATGGGGAGAGGAGGAGAAAGGGTGAAGAGCTGGGGGCATTCTGGACAAGGAGAAAAAAGGCACAAGGGAGTGTACACAGGGATGCGGGGAGCTGAGATAAGCACTCCTCCTGACCCTGGCCCACAACAAGATCGTGAAAAGTCACTATTATTAGTTACTGTTACATTTGTGGACTGGTAGCCTTAGTATACGTGGTTAGTCATGAACTATTGAGCACTGAGGGAGAGATGGTTTACCCTGGAAGGGAAGCAGCAGAGACAACATGAGAGAAGAAAACTAAGAGGAGGAAGAAAACAGCAACTCCTATCAGCTTTTCCTACCCCAGATCATTCAGTTGGTGGATTGAAAACCAGGACTTGGAGCTGCAGTTGATAGAGATTATTTTGTGTAGCTCCCTGCAGATGAGTGGGTCAGTCAGTCCCAGCTGTGCCCCATGAGTTGAGGATCCATTTCCAACTCTGCCAGCTGGTAAACTTAAGAGGTTTCACCTTCTTTGTGAAGTGGGGTGAATACTTGCTGGCACAGACAGTGGTTGGGGGATGGTCCAAAGAGTAAGAGATTTAGAGGACTGCAGTGCCTAGAATGACACTTACCAGTGGCTTCCAGGCTTGTGACCCATCTCGTTGCATAGCACCCAGTCGATGCTTTACGATTACCCTGCAGAATGTGTGTTGTCCTAAGGAAAGAGGAAAGATAAATACAGTTCAAATAAATGAATCAAAAATGGAGAAGAAGAAAAAGAACCTAAGAGCTAATTTTCTGGAAGGACAAAAGGCAAATTAAAAACCTACACAGGGAAACAGCAGTACTGCTAACAGCAGGGAGAGCCAGACTGCAGATCCACTGAGCCTCTCAGCACCACAATGATCAGAGTTCCCAACAACCAAACCTACAGAGGCTCTAAAACTTAAAACGGTAAGAGTTAATATTTTTGAATGAGTATTCAGTTCAAGATTTTGAGAAATTGCCCTGGTGCCCCCAAGAATAAGAGGAGGAACAAAATACATGATCAGGATTGAAGGAGAAATAAGGGGGATGGAGTGGAATAAAATGAACCTACAGTTAATTTCTTAAGAGATAAAGTACTAAATAATCTCTGTGATTAACCAAGGAATAAAAAACAAGTTTTAGAAATTAGAAAGCTGGGAAGCATTGTGGAGAATTAAAAGTTTTAGTGTCCTGCAGGATTATTGCTCAACATGGTACCCGTGGCCCAGCAAGGAGCCACTAGGGAGCGCTACCTCCCCTCGGAATTCCCCTGGGAATTGAGGAAACTGCCATCCCTGGCTTCCTGAGTTACTCGGAAATTTCCAGCTCTAAGAGCTCTAATTGAAAGGGAATACATGAACTTTGCTTTCCAATCAAGAATGGGGGGATGAACCGCCGGAAGTCCTAAGGAACAGGAGGGAATTAAATGCTAACTACAACGGCAGATACAAACGAGTTGGGAAGGGAAGCCCTCACGTGAGATTAGTACAGAGGTTTAGGGGAAGAGGTCGGAAATGGAGATCAACGCTGCAGTTACTTTTATCAAGGAAAACAGTCACTTCAAACCTAGGAAAGGAGTGTGGCTGTGGCCAGGACGCGTTTGCAACCCCAAGCGCCCAAGGCCCGTCCGGGGCGGCGGGGCGGCCCCACCCATCGCGGGCGACTCCTGACCCCGAGCTGACTCACTTCTCGGGTAGCGCGCCAGCGGTCCCAGCACTAGTTAGGTTTATGAGACCGTCACCCGAGGAAACCACATCCGAGCCAAGGTTTGTAATCTGGAGATTTGGAGAGAGGGAAGAAAACAGCCTACGGGAACGGGGGGAGGATTTCGAATCGGGGGCACGAAGATGGACTAGGAATCCGGGAGAATCGCTGCCTCAGGGGGAAGCGACCGCGCTCCCCCCCGCCCCGCACTTGCCCAAAGAAAACTTGCAGATGAGCAAGGTGGGTGTGGAAGTTCCGGCTGCGGCCGCGCCGCCCCAGGGCGCGTCCGCCGTCGCGGGGGGTCGGGGGCGGGAACGAGAGCGGAAGAGGCCGCAGCTCAGGGCCCAGCAACTAGCCAAGGGGCCGCCGTCTGGTCAGGGCCTGGGCCGGACCCAGAGCCTCAACATGGCGACACCGGAAGTGTGCGTCGCGGAGGTTCCTGGGAGTTGTAGTGCGTCTGTGTCGGGCGCGTGACGCACTTCTTGGCCCGGCCGGAAGTGGCGGCCTGCGCTCTTGGGGACTGGGGGATCCGGGCTTGGCTGTGGGGACTTGGGCGGTGTCGCCCCATTTCCCCGGGGGGAGGGGGACGGAGGCTTGCTTCAGTTTCCCGAACGCGAGCGGAAACGTGTGCTTGTGGCTGCGGCCTCCGCCCGAGCCGCTTCCCCGGCAACGCCGCGCTTCTGGAAGCCCAGCCGCCGAGCGCCGCTTAGAAAACTGCGTGGCGGCCGCTTTAATCCGCAGGCGCCCGGAAGGATGGGCACGGAGGAGGAAAAGCTGCGCGGCCTAGGCGGGCAGCGGCTGTGCTTCGTGTCTTTACGGCTGGGGTGGTGTGTGTTTTGTTTGGTTTTGAAAACACAGCTGCAGTGACTCCACACCAGTCATTTCCTGCTCCGCTTCTTTGCTTCACGTGGCAGGAGCTTTGCTGCGTTGTAATAATCACACCAAAAACAACGTTATTTTTAATGCTGATATATGAATCCTTCACAATTTTCTTGAGCCGTGTTTTAACACTGCCTGTTTCCCAGTTGTTTTTTTTTTTTTTAAGATTTTATTTATTTATTTGACAGAGAGAGACACAGCGAGAGAGGGAACACAAGCAGGGGGAGTGGGAGAGGGAGAAGCAGGCTTCCTGCAGAGCAAGGAGCCCGATGGGGGCTTGATCCCAGGACCCTGGGACCATGACCTGAGCTGAGGGCAGACGCTTAATGACTGAGCCGCCCAGGCGCCCGCCTGTTTCCCAGTTTTGCTACATCATATGCCATTCGTTGCTCAGCAAAGTGTCGTGGAAAAAAGACCACCCAAATGAGGATAGGCAGAGGCCGTCTCGTGGGAGCCCACCGCAGCAGGGGAGGCAGGGACTGGGAGGAGTTACAGCGAAAAACAGGAACGTTCTCACGGGGGTTACTGACTTGCGGGGTGAAAAAGAGAGACTGGCAGTCGTTCAACCAGTTCTGATGGTCTGGGCTTGTTGCCGCAGGTTTCAGTGTCAGAGTTCTACCGTCATCTGTGGTCGGGCCTTTGTCTCCGAATACTTCCCTTGGTGTGTTTACATCCGTGTCCCCTTCGGAGAGCTCCCCGACCACGAGGTCAAAGCCCCCCGATATTTCCCTGGGCATTCGTTGCTAAGGCTCTGAGTTCATGCTGCAAATTCCCTTCCAGGTAGAATTGTGCTAATCATGTATATTCGAAACAGCAAGGTTGAGAGGGTACATTTGTTCTTGACAGACATCAGCCCTGCCATTTCTGTGTTTATAAATCAACATCTAATTGGAAGTAAACTATAATCCGTGGTTACATTTTTTTCTGTTTACTGTTTTTAAAGCTTTTAAGTCATTTAGTCAATTAGCATTTCTTCTTGGAGTTGTAAAGAGCTTTCTCATGTCCTGTTGGTTTGTGTGTCCTCCTTAGCATTTTGGGGCCATTCTGGGGTTGTGTTCAGCAGATGCTCTTCTGACACAGAGCCCCTGACTTTCCCAGTCATCTTCTTGGCCCCCATGGAGGCAGGATCAGGTTCTATTCCGTGTGTGTGGCTGCAGACCTATACAGCATCATAGGTCTCTTCTTGATCCTCCTTGCCTCTTCTTTTCTTCCCCTCTGTTTGAAATATAATTTATAAAGTTCACCTGTTGAGAGTGTACAGTTCAGTGGTTTTTATTATATTTACAAGGTTGTGTAGCCATCACTGCAATCTAATTTCAGAACATTTTTATCACCCTCCAAAAAAACTTCATTTTTATTAGCCAGCACCCCCAATTGCCTCAGTGCTCTATCTCCTGGAACCACTGATCTACTTTGTGTCTATATTGGTCTCTTTTGGACATTTCATGTAAATGGAATCATACCATAAATAACCTCTGGTGTTTGACTTCTTGTCAGGGTTTAGTCGTACTGTAGCGTGGGTCAGTACTTCATTCCTTTTTACTGCCAAATAATATTCCATTGTGTGGGTAGACCACATTTAATTTATCCACCCTTCATTTGATGGACATTTTGAGTTGTTTCTCTTTTTGGCTCTTATGCATAATGCTGCTATGAACATCCCTGTACAAGTGTTGGTGTCGACATCTATTTTCGTTTATCTGGGATGCATACCAAGGAGAGTTCCTGGGTCATAATATAAGTCTATGTTTAAGTTTTTGAGGAGCTGTCAGACTGTTCTGCAAAATGGTGCAGCATTCTGTATTCCCACCAACAGCAGTTTCTCCACATCATCACTAATAGTTGTTACCGTCTGTCTTTGGTAATAGTCATCCTAGTGAGTATGAGGTAGTATCTCACAGTGATTTTTTTTTTTTTTTTTAAAGATTTTATTTATTTATTTGACAGAGAGAGACATAGCGAGAGAGGGAACACAAGCAGGAGGAGTAGGAGAGGGAGAAGCAGGCTTCCCCGCGGAGCAGGGAGCCCGATGTGGGGCTCGATCCCAGGGTCCTGGGATCACGACCTGAGCCGAAGGCAGACGCTTAACGACTGAGCCACCCAGGCGCCCCTCTCACAGTGATTTTGATTGACATTTCTCTGGGGCAAATAATGTTGACCGTCTTCATGTGCTTGTTGGCCATCTGTCTGGCTGTGCTTTTGACTTACAGAGTATCCTGCAGCTCAGTTGGACCCTCAGTTGGATCCTCTTCCTGCTGGGAATCCCCTGATGAAGATCAAAGTCGTTGAAGTCCTCACACTGAACCAAGAGATAGCTCGTCCCCGAAACGCCCAGATCCGGGCCCTCTATGCTGAAGATGAGGGCCTGAGCCCAGATGTGCTCGGGGAGCCCACTCAACAGCTAGGCAAGCATCCGGCTGACCCTGAAGCCGCGCACCAGAGGTTCCGGGGCTTCTGCTTTGAGGAAGTGGCGGGTCCCCGGGAGGCCCTGGCCCGGCTCCGGGAGCTGTGCCGCCAGTGGCTGCGGCCCGAGGCGCACTCCAAGGAGCAGATGCTGGAGCTGCTGGTGCTGGAGCAGTTCCTGGGTGCGCTGCCCAGGAAGCTCCGGATGTGGGTGGAGTCGCAGCACCCAGAGGACTGTCAGGAGGCAGTGTCCCTGGTGGAGGATGTAACCTGGATATCTGAGGAGGAGAGTAAGTGCAATGGACGGGTGGTGAGAGACACTCCTGTTGGGGGCATCTTGGAGGATGGGGGAAGGAAGAATTAAGGCTTCCTGGGAGAGGTCGGGGAAGGGTCGTGCTCTCTCCATTTAGGCCAAGGGCATCTGCCTCCTGAACATGTTCCTGAGTCAGAACTTTAGATACTTCCTTGCTGAAGTACCTACCATTGTCTCTAGGTCAGGGGATCTGAGAATGGTCTTATCCCTGGACCTGTCTCTGGAAATGGAAAGTTTCAGGCCACACCTCACAGCTACTGAAACCTTTGGGTAGGGTCTGGGACTACACTTTAACCAGCCCTCCCCAGGCTTCTGAGAGAAGCTTACGTTTAAATCCTTTGTTTTCACCCTTTTGGGATCCCTGGTGCACTACAACTAATAGAAAACATGATTTTAGTCACTTAGGCATATTCTCAGAATGCATTCTTTTTTTTCTTTAAGATTTTATTTTTTCAGGTAATTTCTACACCCAACGTGGGGTTCAAACTTACAACCCCAAGATCAAGAGTCACATGCTCTACCAATTGAGCCAGCCAGGCGCCCCTCCCAGAGTGCCTTCTGATGTCTTGCACTTGGTGGGGGATGTGGGTACAGTGGTGACCAAGACAGTCAAGACTTAGACTCATGAGCTCAACAAACCTTAGGTCCAGCAGGAATGATGGGAATTTGACAAACAAATATGCATGTGACAATGGTGGGGTTGAGAAGAACTCAAGGGTGCTGGCGGGGCTCCTGGAGGCAAGTTGCTGGAGGCCAACACTTGGTGTGGAGTGGAACTCAGAAGTGGGCAGGAAGGGGGCGCCTGGGTGGCTCAGTCGGTTAAGTGGCTGACTCTTGATTTCGGCTCAGATCATGAGATTGAGCCCCAAGGCAGGCTCCATGCTGAGCCGAGAGTCTGCTTCTCTCCCTCTCCAGCTCCCCTCTACCCCTCCCCCAATTATGCACATGCGTGTTCTCTCTCTTGCAAATACATAAATCTTAAAAAAAAAGAAGAAGAAGAAGTGGGCAGGAAGGATGTGCCAAGCAGGGGAGCATCACCTGTGAAGGCCCAAAATGGGAGCAATAACAGTATACTCCAAAATCAGAGAGAAATTGGGTAGGTCTCTAGTAGAAGGGAGCAGGGGCAGGGCTGGCAGGGCCCTTGAAGAGATTTTCATGTTCTAAAGCAATGAGAAGTGTTATTCTAGAGCAGTGGGAACCGATCCGTGAGCCCTCCCTAGAGGTATGTGACATACCCTGATTCCGCTTTAAAGATTTACCAGGGTGCAGCTTGCTCTGGATGGTGGACGGAGAACAGGGTCAAAACGAGAAGCAGATTGGCCACCCAGAGTTGTCACCATGCCCTCCACGAGGTGTGGCTAGGGCAGGAGTGACAGTGGTGGGGAGCTGAGATGGGAGTGTATGTGTAGGGTGCATTTGGGGGGTGAGATTGCATGAAACTTGATTTCTGTCAGGCTGAGTTCCATGGAACACGGACACTGCTTCCTTGCTTACCCGAATATGTAACCTCACACAGTGAAAGTGACTTTTCAGATGCCATTGATTAAATTGAGGATCTCGAGATGGGGAGATTATCCTGGATTATTTGGGTGGGCCCAAATGTAATCACAAGGGTACCTACAAAGAGGCAGTCATGAACATTAGAGGTGGAGAAGACACGTGACCCCGAAGCAGGGTGTCACAAGGAAGGGCCAGAAGCCAAGTATTTTAGGTGTCCTCCAGAAACTGGAAAAGGTGAGGAATATATTTTCCCCCAGAGCCTCCAAAAGGGAGAACACCTTGATTTTAGCCCAGTGAGGCTGGTGTCAGACTTCTAATCTCTGTAATCATAAGAAATCAAATTTGCATTATTTTTAGCCACTATTGTGGCAAGTTGTTGCAGCAATAGGAAACTGATAGAGATGCCAAGGAGACAGTTGTAGAGCTCATGAGATGAAAGCCAGTCGGTCTTACATTTTACACTTGGGGGTGGATGGGAAATCAGTTAATATCACAGAGGACGGTGGGAAGAGGCTTTCCAGAGAACTCTGAGAATCCTGCATTTGTGATCAGCAAGTTAGTTGGGACTCTTGGTTGTGATTGGCAAGGGAGGAGAATTTACTGAAAAAGTCCCAGGGCGATCTACAAGCTTTAGGCATGGCTGGACCCAGGAGCTCCTGTAGTGTCCTCAGGACTCGTCTTCTCTCCTCTATCATAGTTCTGCTGGCGTCTGTCAGCTTCACTCACAGGCAAGCTGTCTCCATGTGGGGGCTCCCTGCACAGAGTTCTCTTTCCTAAGTGTTCCAACAAAAGCCTCTTTGGCTCTGATTGTCTAGCTGTGGGCCCTGTATTCATCCATGATCTAATCATTGTGGCCAGAAGGAAGCAGCAGCCTGGTGGGCCAGCCTGGGTCACGTCATGTGTTCCCCTTGATAGTGGGTGTGGAGTCATCATTATAGAAGCCCATGGACCAGTTGGGGACAGATGAAGAGTCAGGCATGAAGGAGCTGTGATTGAAAGGGGGCCGTAGGCCAGGTAGAACTGTTTTCCGAGGTGGAGGAAACTTGATAAAATTCTCATCAAGGTGGGCGTGTGTTACAAGAATAGGTCCAGTCCTGGGAATCAGAGGAAGTCCCAATCTCCATGGAAAAGAAGGAAAGAGGAAGAGTGTGGAGTACTTGGAGGCCAGAAATGGGGTCTTTGCTTCTGAGGACAGGTGTGAGGCCAGCTGCTGAGGCGAATGGGGAGATGAGGCAGCTGCCTCGGAAGAGGGACTGGGTCCAGAGCAGTTCTTGGAGGGGGAGGGAGTGAGATCGAGGTCTCAGCAGTGGGGACACCAGTGCCCTATAGTCACATGGGGTGATGCACCCTGAGCTATCCAAGTGTGGGGGTTGGGGCCATGGGCTGTGAAGAGGAGCCAGAGTGGGGACCTGAGCTGGTGAGGAGAAGGGTGGGCACAGAAGCCCTCACAGCACAGCAGGATACGACGTGTGTGCTGGCCCCACGGGTCCCAGAGAGAAACATGGCTGTCATTGCCCTGTCCTGGATGTAGCACCACAGCTGGCTGACTCTGTGCTCATGTCTCCTCCCAGCATTACCCGCCCAGGACCCCGCCTGCTCTGCCCAGACCACAGCTCCTCAGGAAGAGAAGGAGGAGCACATGACTCCCTGGCCAGCAAAGGCACCACCTGAGGTGAGTGCGCAGTGCCACCCCTTCCTTGTCTGGTCGTAGCATCCCCTGTGAGGTGACCTCCCCCATACCCCATCTTCCACCAGCCAGGCCTTTCAGAGTTTCTGAGCATGAAGGGCTGGACTGCCTTGCTGCCACCACGGAGACCGAGAAGGGGCACAGTGACTGGAAGTCAAGAAATTTGGAAGCAAAAGGAAGGGGCCAAGTGTTTATAGACACTTGGAGCCCCAGGCAGGGGCATGCAGACCATGTCTGGATCTGGGTGAGAACAAGGGAGCCCTTGTCCTTCAGAAATGCATATTTAGGTGTTTATGACAGAAAAAATGTCTGGGATTTGCTTCAGAAATAGCCCAGAGCCAGGGCACAGATGAAACAGCAGTGCCCCTGTCTTGCTAACTGTGGAGGTCAGAGAGTGCGACCGAATGATGCCGTGCGTGGCATTCTCAGGATTCTCTCTGCAAGTGGCCTGCAGCTGGCTCAAGCCTAAGGTGACCTTATTGGCGCTCACATACTCAGTGGTCTGAGGTAAGCTTTAGGCAAGGCTGTATTCAGGGGCTTCCAGGTGATGAGAGAGAGGAACGCCTGTCTAGTCCTGGTCTAATGGTTCTGCTTTCTCTCCTTCCTTCCGAAGCAGGCTGTGCCCCTCATGGGCAAAAGGCCTCCCAGATCCAGGCAGAGTGCCACTGGGAGCCCTCTTCATGCCAGAGTTCTGGCCAGCTGCCCAGAAAGGACTGATCTCAGTGCGGCCTCCGGCCACCCCACCCCGAAGCAGTCCCAGTCCACAAAGGCAGGGGCTGGTTCTCCCACATGTGGAGGGACTGTTCCCAGGAGAACGGGGTGTGCCTAGGAGGGGGCTTGTCTCGGGGGCAGTCTTCTGTGGGAAGTTGCAGGGAAAGGGTGAGCTGCATACAGGGTTGGGTAGAGTGGAGGCAGCCTGCCTGCGGCACTTGTAACTCCTAGTGAAGCAAGGACCTGCCTCCAGCCTGGGCCCCGGCCTCTGATTTTGTGAGAATGGACTCTCTGGGCCTCTTACGGCCCAAGTCAGTGTTTCTAAGCAAACCCCAGAGCAGGAGCGTCCTCAGCACAGCGGACTCTGTTGGGAGGCCCCAGTCGTCCTTCCTTCTGTCCCTGTCAATGACCCTCCTGCTGAGCAGGCCCAGATTGTGGCATTACAGGAACCAGTGACCTTCCTGGATGTGGCCGTGGACTTCAGCAAGGAAGAGTGGGGGCTGCTGGACCCGACGCAGAGGACCGAGTACCACGATGTGATGTTGGAAACCTTTGGACACCTGGTGTCTGTGGGTAAGGCTGTGCCCATGCTGGCCATTCCATCCTTCCAGTTCTGGGAGCACCAGACGCCCTGAGTTGGGGCTCTTGCCTTCTCTGGGCCTAGTGTGAGAACTGGGCATGCCCTCGAATGTTCCTTGCACGGTCCATGCCTTCAGCCGGCCCTGTGGACCTAGAGGGGTGGGCATTGTGTGGACGGCAGCAGCCTCAGGTCCAGTGAAGGACTGACTTGCTGCCCACCTTGAAGGCATAAGAGGAGTCAGAGAGCCAGGAGAGTGCTCCCAGTTCTAGCCCTATCCCCGATTGCCAAGCTCATGTTCCTCTCTGTTGCTTCACTGCTTTTCATAGTTCCCCCAGGTTGTATGACTGTACTTGGAAAAAAAAAAAAAACAACTTTTGAATACTTGGTTATGTCATACTGTCAGCCCATTTAGCAGTTTCTGTCTACTATATCCACACCTTTTGGGTACTTTCAGGGTGGGAGACTACACTGGAAAGTAAAGAGTTAACTCCAAAGTCTGACATTCCTGAGAAAGAACCAGCCCACGACCTGAAAATGGAAGAATTCTCAAGGGATGACACCTGGTCCCCTACGTCAAGAGACGTCTCAGAAGGTGAGGCCCAGGAAGTCTTGGACACAGCACTGAAGCAGGTGGGGCCAACTCAGGAAGAAACCCTCCCTCAGAAAAGCCCCCCATCCCGGGGAAACACTAGCCTTGTCAAAAGCCATATTTCACTCCAGAAAACTCTCCCTAGAAAACGCTTGCGCAAGCGTGGCTCGCAGGTTAAGAAGGTGACGCGCGGTCCATGTGTAAAAGTTCATCAGAAGGGCCACAAAGGGGAAAAAGCCAGAGAAAACAGTGGTTGTGGGAGAGCCTTCAGCCGGAGCGCTCCGCAGATCACATTCACGAGAATCCACAAAGGGAGCCAAGTTTGCAGATGCAGCGAATGCGGCAAAACTTTCCGAAACCCAAGGTACTTCTCTGTCCATAAAAAAATCCACACGGGAGAGAAGCCGTACGTGTGTCAGGACTGCGGGAAGGCATTCGTTCAGAGCTCCTCCCTCACACAGCATCAGAGAGTCCACACAGGAGAGAGGCCATTTGAGTGTCATGAGTGTGGCCGGACCTTCAATGACCGCTCGGCCATCTCCCAGCACCTGCGGACTCACACCGGAGCCAAGCCCTACCCGTGCCAGGACTGCGGGAAAGCCTTCCGCCAGAGCTCGCATCTCATCAGGCACCAGAGGACGCACACCGGGGAGCGCCCCTACACGTGCAGCAAATGCGGAAAGGCCTTCACCCAGAGCTCACACCTCATTGGGCATCAGAAGACACACAGTGGGGTGAAATGCAAGAAGAAACAGCCTACCTCATAGCCCTCCGGCTGAGCCAGTTGAAGAGACAATGCCTTTTCAGCCTGATCCTGCAACGTAACACGAACAGACCTGGTTGGCATTCAGAACTGAATGTGAAAAGCAGCATTGAGTGATGATGTTCTCAAGACCAAAGGACAACCAGGGAGACCACCCTGCACATGAGTAAATAAGCAAATTGGTGGGGAGTCGTTGCTAATGAATATAGGTTGGAAAAACATTTAATTTTTCACTCACTTGATTTGCTATTAATTGCTCATTTGGTCATTAAAAATGATACTAGTGAAACCTGAAAATGCTTATAATGTAAGTTTAAAAGCCAGGTACCAAAAAGTCTGTGCACTGATATTATATTTGTGGTAAAGTATTTATGCGTATGGACAAGGACTAAAAGAGAACAAGGATAAATAAACTATTTCTGTGATAGAATCTGTGTTTTTACCACCTATTAAATATCTTTTCATTAATAATTTGGTATTTAAAGTAAGCAGCATTAAAACAAAACAGATTGTCAGACCAGTTCTAGAAGACTCCATGCAAGGCTGCACACCCTCCGGCCCAAGATTCCAAATGAGTTAGGTTGAGTGGCTCTTTCTGATCCTTAGAACATCATCAACATGCAGGGAATGTTCGGTTCAGGGAATGGGAATCTTGAACAACCATTGGAGATCTAGAGGGAAGGAAACCCCAGGCCAGCGTGGGAAATTCCCGGGAATGTTCATTCGATTCACATTTCCACTTTTCCTACAGGACTCCTTCAAGGGAAGGAACTACCCTGGCTGGATGCTCATCACCAAGTTAAGCAGCAGGAAACTGGCAGCGTTAGGGCATGTGTTTGATGCCCGCATTTCATTTTTTTACGTGAAAGGACAGACTAAAATCATTTCTCCCGTCACGCAGCCTATAACCTGCAGCCCATCCCACCCCTTGCTCCACAACTTCACCTCTGCTCTCTTGAGTTGTGCATAATATTTCAAAACGTGTTCTAAAACTCTGGGTCAGATATTGAACTTATGCTCATCAGATATTGGGTGAATGCTGCTGAGCACGCCTCTTAAGAGCCCTTGGGCTCATGCTGACAGGGGTGAGGCACAGTCATGCCTTCTGGAGTGAGAGAGTCTCACTCCTTTCTGTACAGAAATGAAGAGCCCCTGGAGACAGGCTAGAGGAGCCAGGAGGCCAGGTGCCTGGAGAACGTTGGTGGCACACCAGCTGTCCTCTTGCCTGAATCATGCATCAGGCACAGGGCGCAGGGCTGCGGTATCACATTTAAACATCTTCACGTGCTAACTTCTTTGAGAGATTAAACATCTAGGGGCGAAGAACTTACCAGGGCCTGCTGCCCTCCCACTACACAGTTGGGAGATCTTTCCAGGGGAGACAGAGCAGTTTTGAATGGAGAACATCAGCAGTTCCTTTTCCAAGTCATGATGTAGGGATGTCTATTCGCCTTGGGAGTGACCTCACAATGATGCCCAGTGCCCACTAGTGAAGGCCGCAGCCATGTCCTCAAATGAGGTCAGTTCATCCTGAAACGTCATCCACTGATTTGTTGCCAGAAGATAGTCACTGAAGGAGGTGAGCTGACTGCTTTCACATCTGTGGTGGTTTCAAATATGGCCACAAATGCTTTGCCTTTCCTCCATTCCTAGAATCTGGCTGGGCTTGTGACTGCTTCCATCCATAGGGTTGGCAGAAGTCAAGCTGTGTAACTTCCATGAGATGAGGTCATTAAGGATGCTGGGATTTTCTGTTTCCTCAGGGAAATGGAAGTGGTGTTATCAGCTGAAACTGTGACAAGGCTACATGATGTTGGGTGGTGAATGAGGAGAGGAGAAATCATCCCCTAAGGGGGTGAGCAGATGACGGTGAGCTGGCCTAGCAGCTCATCCAGGGCCCCTGAGGTTTGGGGCATTTACTGAAAGTGACCAAATTTGAAATCCAGTTGACTGCTTTAGAAGGCCAGAGAAATTCATCTCTGAAGTGAAGAGTTCCCACTTCCCTTAAAGTAGGTTGAGATGATGCAGGATTTGAATATATGCAGCTGGTGGTTTCCCATCTTTCCCCACCCACACATAATTCATATCAGCAGCACCCACCATTACATTCACGAGTTTGCCATCAGGGCTCAGTGTCTTTGAATCTGGGGGATCATGGGAGGCACAGTGATGGCCCCACAGATGTCCACTGCTGGTCCCCAGAACCTGTGAAAATGGTGCTTCACATGGCCAGAGGGACTTTGCAGTTGTGATCAATTATGTTAGGATTTTGAAACAGGGAGATCATCCTGGATTATCCCCATGGGCCCAGTGTCATCACAAAGGTCATTATTAAGAGGGAGACAGAAGGGTATGAGTAAGAGGAAGATCTGATGACAAAAGCAGGGATTGGAGTGATGCAGGGCCATAAGCCAAGGAATGTGAGTGGCTTCTAAAGGCTGGTAAAGGCAAGGAAATGGACTCATTTTCTAGAGCCTTCAGAATGAACACAGTCCTGGAGACACCTTGATTTCAGCCCAGTGATAGACTTCTGACCTCCAGGATGGTAAAGTAACAAATCCGTATTGTTCAAGCCACTAACTTTGTGGTAATTTGTTTCTGCATTGATAGCAAACTAAAGCATGGGTTATACATGATTTGCAAGTTTCTACCAGTGGGTGCTGATCTGTGCCATAAGGGATGGTGTATCTCAATGGGAAGCACTGGATCTGCTGGAGGGTACGGGGGCAGACCCTGTGCCTGGGGTTGGCAACCTAAAGGGAACTAGTGGTTTGATTCTAGTGGAATGAATCTCAGTTCTCACAGAAATGTGGAGATTAACAGTCTGGATGAGGAGGATGCTCAGACTTTTTTTGTGAGCTTGAGACAAGGACTGTTGTCTGCTAGAAAAGGATGCAAATGTAACATCTGGGGGAGAGGCAGCTGCACTTGTAGAAATGGATGAGGTAGAATTATGAGTCATCTG
This sequence comes from Phoca vitulina, assembly GCF_004348235.1. Classification (NCBI taxonomy): domain Eukaryota; kingdom Metazoa; phylum Chordata; class Mammalia; order Carnivora; family Phocidae; genus Phoca; species Phoca vitulina. Next base: position 364,095 of record NW_022589755.1, on the reverse strand, counting down.
AAGGCTGGAGAAAATGGCCCAGTTCACAAGCTGAGACCTGGCTTTCCTCAGAGCCTTGGATCACAGAACACAGAAACAACCCCCCTTATTACTCTTCAAAGCTGGCATTTAATGACAGCCAACAATCTGGACAACCATCAGAGCCCCTGCTTCATTTCAGTATCTTAGTGCGCACAATAACCTTCTCAGGCCAGCAGTATTCTTCCTGATTTGTGGGTGAACAGAAGGAAACTCAGCAAGTTGTGCAAAGGGACAGAAGTAGAAGTGGCAGAGCTGGGAGATGTACATGCTTTGGGTCACTTGCTCAACAAGCAGTCCTTGAATGGAGAAAACAATTCAAACGCCACATGAGAATCATCCACCCGCTCATAGGGGCTTCAATTATACTTAGAAAAATATGGCCAATGGAAGATCATAAAAGAAGGGCACCTGGGTAGCCCAGTTGGTTAAGCATCTGCCTTCGGCTCAGGTCATGGGATCATGCCCTGTGTTGGGGTCCCTGCTCAGTGGGGAGTCTGCTTTTCCCTCTGCCTCCCCCTCACCCCCGCTTGTGCTCTCTCTCTCGCTCCCTCTCTCAAATAAGTAAAATTAAAAAAAAAAAAAAAGTTTGAAGAGAACAAAGACATTTCGGTGTGAGCAAGGTACTGTAAAAGAAGAAATGATAATTTAAAACCTATATGCAACTAAAAAATGGCACTTAAAACAAAAATCAATTTGAGATACAAGGAGAACTTGATTAGAGCAAAGAAAAGAAAAAGCAATTGTGGAGAAGGAATTTAATATGTTGCCTTTGGAATCAGACATATCTAGTATATGAAATAAACATAATGAAAAATTGAATAAAAATTAATAAGTTCAATTTAATAGGTGTATGTAGGATTTTTGTACCCTATGGTTTCAAGAATATATGTGTGCTTAATCACGAAAAACTTTAATATTAAAGTATAAATTTTTATAGGTGACATTATCTGATCATAAATTAACAGAAGTATGAGTAAATAATAAAAAAGTATAGGTAAATAATAAAAAGATTATAAAATTATCTTAATTTCCTGAGCATTAAGAAATAACTTCCAAACTAATCCTTGAACCAAAGAGAAAATAAAATCAGATTATAAACTACCTTAAAAAAGAGAACATGGAGTTCCTGGGTGGCTTAGTCCGTTGGGCATCTGACTCTTGATTTCAGCTCAGGTCATGATCTCAGGGTTGTGGGATCAAGCCCTGCATCAGGCGCTCTGCGATCAGTAGAGGGTATGCTTGAGATTTCTCTCTTCCTCTCTGCTCCTCCCCCGGCGCTCGTGCATGCATGTGCGTACTCTCTCTCTCAAATAAATAAATATTTTTTTAAATAATAAAAATGAGAACACAACAAAATAAATGGTGCACAGCTAAGCTGTATAACAGGAAAAATTATGGCCTTGGTTGTATTATTAAAGTAGAATTATCAAAAAGAATATTTTACTTTAAGGAATTGGAAAAACAGTAATAATAAACCAAAAATGAAACAGAAATTTATCAAGTTAATTGAGATTAAAGCCAAAGTTAATGAAATGGAGAATGAAGAGAAAGGAAAGGTTAAGATAATAGATAAACCCCTCACAAGCCTGATTCAGGAAACAAAAGTATTATAAATGAGAAAAAAGATAACCTCAGGTACAGAAAAGATGAATTATAAGACCTTACACAGAACTATATGGACATTTTCCTAATATAAATAAACAAAAGTGACCCAAGAAGCAGCAGAAAATTCAAATAGAATAATTATCATGGAAGTGACATGGACACAAAGCCCAGGAGACTTTATAGCTGACTTTAAATCTAACATTAACTATTCCAAATTGTTAAATAATTCCACATCAAAACAAAATGGACAGCTTCACACAATATTAAATGAAGATAACATAATACCCACATCTGATAGATGGTATAACAAAGAAATTTATCATCCAGACTCATCTACGAATATAAATATATGTTAAAAATAAAATATTTTAAAAAGAGAGAAAAGAAAGTATTTAATCAAACCAGCAGTGTATCTAAAGCAAAACACTATGACCAGTTTATTTCAGGAATACAAGAATGCTTCAAGTTCAGAAAATTTATCAATAAAGTTTATTCAACAGTCTAAAGAACTCATCCCCAAGAAAAACTATGAATAATCAACATGGGATGCCTTTCAGCTGGACTTCCCTGTTAGACATTCTATAATTCATATTGGAGAGGGACCCCATGAATGTCATGAATGTGGTAGCGCTTTTGGTAGGACATCTCAACTAATTAGGCATCAGAAAACTCACACTGAAGAGAAACTATTCTGTTGTAATTCGTTTGGGAAATCTTTCAGTCACATCTTTGATTTTAATATTTATCAAAGAAGGCATAATAGAGGGAAGCCTTATGAGTATAGTCAATATAGGAGATCTTTCTTTCAGAGCTCTGGCTTTATTTCACAGCAGAGAACTCACATTGAAGAGAAGCCTTATGGATATATTCAGTGTGGGAAATACTTCAGTCGGAGTTCTCACTTTGTTACTCACCAGAGAATTCATACTGAAGAGAAACTGCATGAGTATCCTCAGTGTGGAAAATCTTTCAGCTGGAGTTCTTTACTTATCAGGCATAGAGAACTCACACTGGAGAGCAATCTCATGAGTGTCACAATTGTGCAAAATCTTTCAACTAGAATTCTCACTTTATTGAATATCAAAGAACTCGTATTGGACAGAATCCCTATAAATGTAGTCAATGTACGCCAGCTAGCTTTACCCTACCTTAAAGGGCCAGGGAGTGGGTGGACAGAGTGGGATAAATCCAGTGTTGTTAATACTGGAGCAAAATTTAAAAGTAGCAATTTGATGTTATACAGGATTTTTTTTTTTTTTTAAGATTTTATTTATTTTTTTGACAGAGACACAGCGAGAGAGGGAACACAAGCAGGTTGAGTTGGAGAGGGAGAAGCAGGCTTCCCGCTGAGCAGGGAGCCCGATGCAGAGCTTGATCCCAGGACTCTGGGATCATGACCTGAGCCGAAGGCAGACACTCAACGACTGAGCCACCCAGGCGCCCCTATACAGGATTTTTTAAAAAGATTTTATTTATTTGAGAGGGAGAGAGAACAAGCAAAAGCACAAGAGCAGGGGGAAGGAGAAGCAGACTCCCTGCTGAGCAGGGAGCCCAAAGTGGGGCTTGATCCCAGGACATTGGGATCATGACCTGAGCCAAAGGCAGCCGCTTAACCAACTGAGCCACCCAGGGGCCCCACAGGATTTTTTTTTTTTTAGTTGAATATGATTGCCATTATCTTCATTACTTTATCCACCTGAAACAGGGCCATGGTCCAAGACTAAGGTTCCATTGTCCTTCCATCTCAAATCTTTCTGAGTAGAAAGACTGGGGAAGAAAGCCCAAGTTAAAATAAGTTGTTCTTGGGGAAGAAGGGGTCAGGCCCTAAGAGAACATCCAGCTCTGGAGGGAAAGTGGTGATGTAACCAAGTCCAAGCTTGTTCCACTCATAGTGGAACAGGTCAATAAGTGGAGAGGCAAGATGTTGGGGTAAGGAAAGTGACTTTATTCAGGAATCCAGCAGACTGAGAAGGTGATGGACTATGTCCTAATGAACCATCTTAACTTAGCATGAAATTTGAGCTTCTTTTGTAGCCCAAGCTCTTGGGTGGTCCTAACAGACCAGGTTCGCCCACTCAATGCCGACAAAATCCAAAGGCAGAGAGACAGGTGGTGGTGAAACAAGAAAGAAATTTATTTCAGTGAGGCCAACCCCAGGAAGACAGTGGACTAATGTCTCAAAGACTATTTCCAAAGTGCTGAAAATACTTCCATATTTATAAAAGGAAAATGTGGGGCAAAGGTGGGTGGGTATGTGAAGGTAGGCACCGAGGGTCAAATCAGTCACTGTCTTGGAGTCAGTCACAGGTGGGGTCTTGCTGGCTCAGGGCAGTCCTTCTTATTTGAGGGGGTAGCTTTGGTTCCTTCAGGGGATGCTTTGCCCTCAGGTTCTTCCACTTGAGCCAAGAGACAAGTGGAAAGAAGAACCCAACTAGAAAGTTTGAGGTCAAAATGGAGGGAGCCGAGGTCCTCTTTCATTTTTATGTTAGGAAGAGGAGGAATTGGGAGGAGTTGGAGTCAAGAGGTGACTTGATATCTGTAAACATTTAGGTGCCAGCAAGGATCCAAAGAAGGCTGTGAAACTGTCACCAGCTAGACCCCAAGATCTGACCTTTACTGCTCACCTGCTTGTATGCACCGACCTTTATTCCACATTTTTCCTTTAGCTCGTCTTTCCAGCTCATCTCTTAGGCAAAAGACCCAAGGGGCGGGTGCCTGGGTGGCTCAGTCATTAAGCGTCTGCCTTTGGCTCAGGTCATGATCCCAGGGTCCTGGGATCGAGCCCCACATCGCGCTCCCTGCTCAGTGGGAAGCCTGCTTCTCCCTCTCCCACTCCCCCTGCTTGTGTTCCCTCTCTCGCTGTGTCTCTCTCTGTCAAATAAATAAATAAGATCTTAAAAAAAAAAAAAGACCCAAGGGGCAAAGCATCCCATGATGGAAACCAAAAGCATTCCTCAAGCAGTAACAAACTGCTCTAAAAAATAAAGTCTCTCAATTTGACAGGAGTAGTAGCAGCATCAGCAGTATGATGGAGTTAAGACTCAGTGCGGCAAGGCAAAAAGGCTTGAGTTCAAATCCTGTCAGCAACACTTCCTAATTGGTTGATTTTGAACTTGCTCTCCCTGGATTCAATCTCTTTGCATTTAGACTGAAGAAAATAAAACGTAGCTCACAAAGTATTGTGGGTATCAAAATATTTAGTGTATGCATTTAGTATTTAAAAGAATGCAGAATTCTGCCAGCATTAATTTACCAGCTCTCTTAGATGTTTGCAGAGGCGCTCAACCCTGATTGCACATTGGAAATCACTTGCAGTCCTTGAAAAATACATGCTGGGACCCATGCCCAGGAATCCCATATTGTTTACAAATGTTGCATATTTTTTAAATTATTTGTAAATTATATTTACAAGTTTACCACAAACTTTTGTGGGTTAAAACAATACAAATTTGTTATCATACAGTTCTGGAGGTCAGAAGTCTAAAATGGGTTTCACTGTGCTAAGATGAAGCAGTCAGCAGGATTGCATTCCTTCTGGAGGCTCTAGGAGAGAATGGTTTTTTGCCTTTCCAGCTTCTAGAGCCTGTCTGCCTCCCCTGACTTGTGGCCCCCGTCAGTAATTTTATCAGTCCAATCTCAGCTTCCTTTGTCACACCTGTTTCTGACTCTCACTCTCCTGCCTCCTCCTTTCACTTATAAGGACCCCATGATTGCATTGAGCCCACCAGAATAATCCAAGACAATCTCTCCATCTCAGGATCCTTAGCTTGATCGTATCTGCGCCAGGTCCTTTTGCCATCCATATAAGGTAACATATTTACAAATTCCTGGGGTTATGATATGTATATCTTAGTGGGGAGGGGAGGGGAGGGGAGGACATCACTCTGACAACCACAAGAAGTTCCAGAGATAACATATTCCATTCGGAGGCATGTCTGGGGCACCAGGGCCAAGGAAAGCATCCTGGCTAGAAGGTCTCTGCTGCCACTTCCCTTGATTGCAGCCCCTTTCCATGCCTACCTCTCCAGCTTTCCTTGCCTGAAATCTTTCCAATAGGGCCCTTTTCTGCCTCAAATCAGCCACCAGCAGTTTATGTCGTTGCTAACAAGGACAACCAAATTGATTAAATTGGAAGAGGGGAGAAGGCATTTATTGTCCCATGTGGCATTAGTTAGTAGGTCCAGAAAGCACCAGAGGATTCTCCCCTAGCTAAGCCAATAGGATCCTGTTACTAGCTGAAATCAAATTCTGAGCAAGAAGAAGCCCTCTGCCAGATTCATTCTGCGCCTGCACTCTCAGGCACATCTTAGGTATTAACTTAAATGAGACACAGACTCTCAAACTCTGTTTAAATATGAAATCTAGCAGAAGCCTTTAATCCCACCCCAGGCACGGTGCTTGAGGGGGTTGGGAGAGCTGGGGAAGAAGACATGGCAATAACTGTCTTTTGGGGCTTAACAGTGAAAACTCTCCCAAAACCTTGCAGGTGTCAAGTGAAAAAAATCTGGGGTTAAAAGAGAGACTTTATTGGAAAAAACTACAGTAATAAAGGGAAGCTCTGACCACAGATCTGCCTCTCAAAGGTCAGGCAGAAAAAGGTTTTGCTTTTATGGAGTTGCTAGAAAAAAAGAACAGGCATTGGACAGTTGATCAAGGAACGTCTTCTCCTCTTCTCCCTCTCCTCCCTCTCCTCTCTCTCCTCTCTCTCCTCCCTCTCCTCCTCCTTCTGTCACCTGATTTTCCTGAGGGGTGTTGAGGGGCTATTCTGCATTCTCATGCTGCCCAAGCTGATGGTACCTCAGAGTTTAGGGTCCTGTGGGGAGGAGAGATTAACTAAAGTTTGGTCATATCAAGGTCACAAATACCTACTTTTTACCTTTTTTAAAATAAGCTCTATATCCAACATGGGGCTTGAACTCACAACCCCAAGATCAAGAGTTGCACGCTCTATGGATTGATCCAGATAGGCATCCCAAGGTCACAAATATTTTGTTCCAACTGATCAACAGGGACAAATAGTTCAGCTAATCTTATATGAGACAAAGGATGGGAAAGTGTCTGGCCTTATCCTAGATACACAAGGGTGTCATCTGGGGTCTTATCTAATTCAAGTGGGGAATGGTGGTTTTTTGCAGTAATACTTTTCCAGGAACATAAGGCTGGGGAGGTATCTTCCACTGCTGCTGTTTTCCAGGAATACAGGGTGGGGTAAAGTTCAACATTCTCACAGGAAACAAAGTTTTGTTTTTTGGGTTTTTTTTTTTTTGACAGAGACACGGTGAGAGAGGGAACACAGCAGGGGGAGTGGGAGAGGGAGAAGCAGGCCTCCCGCCAAGCAGGAGCCCGATGCAGGGCTCGATCCCAGGACCCTGGGATCATGACCTGCGCCAAAGGCAGATGCTTAACGACTGAGCCACCCAGGCGCCCCAGGAAACAAAGATGTTAACAGAAATGTATCATCAGGGGCATAATGGGGATGAGATCATCAGAATTGGAGGCTATACTTAGAGATTAACATTTTCTCAAAGAGGGTGTAACAACATCTGAAGTCCAGCTGGCTGACAAGTCTTCTTACTCTACAGAGTAGCCTTCTGCAGCTTTACTGGCAAAGGGGATATCCCTGCTCTCATCTCACTGGGGTTTTTCTACCTGCATTGAGAAGAGCCAACGGCAAAAATTCCATTCACAACACCAAGAGAAAGAAAAGCAGGTTTAAGAAGCTAAAAACTCACAAAATGGGAAGAAAAAGGATGAGTGAGCAGTGCTCTATAAGGGAGTGGTGCCCTCTGGAATTGTGTGAGGGGCTGTCCAATTGGATAATTAATGTCAGGCAGAATGATCTTTTGTTCTTGGAGCTGGAAACACATCCAAACCTAGGAGGCCCAGCTGGGTCAAAGGAGAGCTAATCAGCAGCATTCCGTCCAGTCCCAGGGTGGGATGCTCTGGGCTGCTTCTGCCTACAACCTTCCCCCCTGTGTGTGAGGTGGAGGGGTTCCTGACAGTGGCACCAACACTCAGCTTGAACACCCTGACTTTGAGGGCTCCAGTTAAGGGTTCCTCCTGGCAGCAATGAGGAAATTGAGGTTCCAGGAGAAAAGGAGACATGGCTGAGACCAAACCAGGAGTTGAAGGATTCCAGGATTTCTGAGTCAGTCTGGTCTAAGACTGACAGGTAGTGGGGAAAACCCAAGCTCTGGAGTGAGATGGTCTCAGTTCAAATCTCAGCTTTTCCACTTACCAGCTGTGCCACCTTGAGCTACTTACTTAACCTTTCCTGTGCCTCAGTTTTTCTAGCTGTTTCACAGGGAAGTTAAGATAGTGTCTATCTTGAGGCACCTGGGTGGCTCAGTCGGTTAAGTGTCTTCCTTTGGCTCAGGTCATGATCCCAGGGTCCTGGGATCGAGTCCCACATCGGGCTCCCTGCTCAGCGGGAGGCCTGCTTCTCCCTCTCCCACTCCCCCTGCTTGTGTTCCTGCTCTCGTGATCTCTCTCTCTGTCAAATAAATAAATAAAATCTTTAAAAAAAAAAAAAAAGAAAAAATCCAGAAGTACTCAAATGCATGTGGAAATTTAGTTTATGATAAAAGGGGCACCTCAAAACAGTGAGGAAAATGTAAACTAGCTAGTATAACTATAGAGCCATATGGCAAAAGATAAAATGGAAGTCATTCCTCACACCATACACTAGGATGAAGTACTGTACTATTCATCTAATACTACATAAGTACTAGAAGATACATAGGTGAATTCCCCCATAACTTGAGAGTATTTCCTATCCATGAATCAAAATCCAGAAGCAATAAAGGAAAACAATTATAAATTTGATAAATTTTAACATGGATTAAAAAAAAACCCACAACACTATTAGCAACAACAAAAAAAAAATTATAAACTGAAAAACTGCAACTTGTAATTTAAAATATTTAAAATATTGCCAATAAAGAACTTGTAAAACTAGAGTAAAAGACTAACAACCCTACAGAAAAATGGGCAAAATATAAACAATTCAAGAACAAGAAATAAAATGGCTCTTAAACATATTAAAAGATGCTCATAATTAGAGAAATTCTTACTCATAAAGATATGCCAACTGGAACTACACTGAAATACTATTTCTTACCTATCAGATTTGCAAAGAGTCAAAAGTTTGATGCCACAACCAGCTTATGAGACTGTCTGCCCTTCCTACATTGTTCGTGGGATGCAAAAAGGCACAACACCAAAGGAGAGGAATTGGGCAAAAGTACATATACATTTACCTTTGACCAACCAATCCCACTTCTATTCTATTCCAAATATACGCTGGCAGAAAGACAAAATGACCCAAGCACAGAGAGAAAGAGTTGGGGGCAGGACAGAGAGAATCTCAAGCAAACTCCGTGCTGAGCATGGAGCCCAATGTAGGGCTTGATCGCATGACCCTCAGATCATGACCTGAGCCAAAACTAAGAGTTTGGCTTAACCGACTGAGCCAAGTAGTCACCCCATGCAGCACTATTTTTAATAGCGAAAAGCTGGACACGGCTTATATGTCCTCAGTAGAGGGCTAATGGAAGGAACTGCCATCCTGCCACTCAGTAGTGCCCAGGACAACTGTCAGACAGGGGTCTCCACAGCCAGATGGTTAGGTGGGAACAACAAAGTACATTATAGGACTCTGTGTGGTATAGGACCTTTACCCAAGGAAGGGGGTAGAATACACAAGCAGCATGTTGTTTGCATATACATATATTTTTATTTTTAATGGAAGAAGTGGGGGGCAGGGAAGGGGAAAAAAATAAAATGGAAGGATAATCCAAAACTTATATAAATGGTTACCAGTGGAGGAGAGCAGGAATAGAGGGAAGAGCAGGCATAGAGGCTAGGCTTCTCTGAGTATATGCTGGTTTTGTAGTTTTCACTTTGGAGCCATAAAAGTGTTTTGTATTAATATAAATTAGGTTTTTTTAAAAAAATTTTTTAAGATTTTATTTACTTAAGAGAGCGAGCACCCAAGTCGGGGGAGGGGAGAGGGATCGAGATGCCGGGCTTGATCCAGGACCCCAGGATCATGATCTGAGCCGAAGGCAGACACATAACTGAGTCACCCAGGTGCCCCAAATTAGGTTTCTTTTTTTTTTTTTTTTTTTTTAAGATTTTATTTATTCATCAGAGAGAGAGAGACAGAGGCAGGCAGAGGGAGAAGCAGGCTCCCCGCTGAGCAAGGAGCCCGATGTGGGACTCGATCCCAGGACCCTGGGATCATGACCTGAGCCGAAGGCAGAAGCTTAACCGACTGAGCCACCCAGGCGTCCCGCAAATTAGGTTTCTTTACAGCGATCTCTAGGGGTGCCTGGGTGGCTCAGTCGGTTAAGCGTCTGCCTTCAGCTCAGGTCATGACCTCGGGGTCCTGGGATCAAGCCTCGAATCGGGCTCAGTCTGCTTCTCCCTCTGCCCTCTTCCTTGTGCTGTCTCAAATAAACAAAATATATATATTTTTTAATAATTAGAGGTAGTCTTTCTTTTTTTTAAGATTTTATTTATTGGAGCGCCTGGGTGGCTCAGTCGGTTAAGCGGCTGCCTTCGGCTCAGGTCATGATCCTGGGGTCCTGGGATCGAGCCCCACGTCCGGCTCCCTGCTCAGCGGAGAGCCTGCTTCTCCCTCTCCCTCTGCCTGCCACTCTGCCTACTTGTGCTCTCTCTCTCTCTGTCAAATAAATAAAATCTTTAAAAAAAAGACTTTATTTATTTGACAGAGAGAGCGAGCACAAGCAGGGGGAGCGGCAGGCAGAAGGAGAAGAAGCAGGCTCCCCACTGAGTAAGGAGCCCAACGTGGGGCTCGACACCAGGACCCTGGGATCACGACCTGAGTCAAAGGCAGATGCTTAACTGACTGAGCCACCCAGGTGCCCCAAATAAAATCTTAAAAAAAAATAATAAAGTGATCGCTAAAAACAAAGTATTCAGTGAAAAGGTTACCGCATTGATAATAATTATTTCCAGTAACTTTAGAGCACAGTAATCTCACTGTGGAGATATAGTCTAAGGACAAAAAGAATTGCACAGAAATCTTGAATTCTCCCTAATAATATTGAAGATAATTTGAAACATAAACCAAGTAATTCTCCTGATGTAATTAGGAACCAAGATTTCAGCAATAATAAAAAATTAAAGCCCAGTAATTCCTAAATTTGAATTAGAATTATCAAGATAAATCCAAAATGTGTTTTCTCTTGAAAATGTATATCCCAACTTTGTCCACTGAAGAGGTTTATAACAATAACTACCCTAGTAGTAATGGTACTCCTAGTGCCCAGATCTCTAAAACACATTTCCCACTACAAAGAACCAGGGTTCCTCAGAGAAGTAGCTAATTCCAGGGCAGGGGCAGGAAATTTACAGAATGAGCCTTGCGACATCTTCTCTGACTAGAAAGCAAAGTTATCAAAACCTACTCAGATCATGTCAAAAGAACACAGAAGCCAGCTTGAGGGAGCTGCTCGTGGCCACCATTTGGACAACCGAAGCATCTAATTATTCACTGCAGCAGATTAAAACACACAGAATACGTTAAAAATCTATGTATATAAAACATACTCACTGGCTACCTTTGGAGATTGCTAGCACATCTGTTTTCTCAAAGCAAAGGCAAAGAATGAAGCATTTATCCTGTTTTTCCTGAACAAACTCTACCTCCTCAGGGTAACCAAAAAATTAGTTAAGGGAAAGTTTTTTCTTATGGAAGAATTCCAGCAAAAAGATGCAAAAGAAATGATATAATTAGAAAACTACCATTTTATAACTCCTAATGAAATAGCGGGTATAAGCAATGACTGCTAAAACCATTCTGCCAAAAATGCTGGACAATTCTATGATAGGTGAATCAGGCTGTCAACACTTCATCAAAATAAACATCACAGAAGTGCACCAGACATTGTGCTTTCGCTTTCTTCCTTCCTTTCTTCTTTCTTTTTCTCTCTTTCTTTTTTAAAGATTTTATTTATTCATTTGAGAGAGCACGAGCAGGGAAGAGAGGGAGAAGTGGGCTCCCTGACTCGGGGCTCGATCCCAGGACCCTGGGATCATGACCTGAGCTGGAAGGCAGACGCTTAACCAACAACTGAGCCACCCAGATGCCTCTACGCGCTTTGTGATATGATACAAAAGAACACACATGCAACACTTCGGATTGTCAAATATACAAACTTGAATCCGATTAAGCCTCTAGATCCAACTACCAGTTTACAGGAAAAACAAGGCAACAAGAAATGACATCATAAGGATACCATTACCAAAATCCAGAATGTAGTAAATCCTATGGGAAAAATTTACCTGCTTTCAACAAACAGAAACAAAAGGAAAAAGTACATGTGGGGGAAATCCATAAATTACAAGACTTAAGCACACATTAACCAAACGCAAAGTGTGAACCTTGTTCAGATCCTAATTTAAATAAACAAAATGTAAAAAAATGGACACAAGTGGGGTAAACACTGGATATTTGGTATTAAGGAATTATTGCTAATATTTTTAGGTGTGTTAATGACTGTAGTTATGTATTTAAAAGTCATCTTCTTCCCCGTTGTATCTTTTTTTCCCCAATAGATATTGGCACCCTTATGTACTGATTTTATTTTTTTTTAAGATTTAATCATTTGAGAGAGAGATAGCAAGAGAGAGCATGAGCAGGGGGCAGAGGGAGAAGCAGATTCCCCGCTGAGCAGGAAGCCCCACTCAGGGATCTCAACAGGGGGCTCCACATGGGGCTCAATCCCAGGGCCCTGGGATCATGACCTGAGCAGAAGGCAGATGCTTTAACTGGCTGAGCCACCCAGGTGCCCCTTTATGTACTGATTTTTCTTTTTTTCTTTTTTTTAATTGTTATGTTAATCACCGTACATTACATCATTAGTTTTTGATGTAGTGTCCCATGATTCATTGTTTGTGCATAATACCCAGTGCTCCCTGCAGAACGTGCCCTCCTCAATACCCATCACCAGGCTAACCCATCTTCCCACCCCCATATGTACTGATTTTTAGTCTTAGTGAGACATAATTCACATACACCCATTTAAAGTGTACAATTCAATGGTTTTTAATATAGTTTTACCATCACTACCATCAACTTTAGAACATTTTCGTCACCCCCCAAAAAAACTGATATCCATGTAGCAATCACTCATGTTTTCCCTCAGACTTCCCCAGCCCTAGGCAACCACTTATTTACTTTCTCTATGGATTTTCCTATTCTACCAAAAATCATTCTCTTTTACAGATAGAATCTTAGGTATTTATGAGTGAAATGATACGGGATTTGCTTCAAAATAACCCGGTGGTGGCTGGGAGCAAGTGGGGATAAGATTAAATTTAAAAAGCCGAATGATGACAGTAAATGAAGTTGGATAAATGCATGGAGGGAAGCATGGGTTTTAATCACACTATTTGCCTTACTCTTATATGTTTGAAATTTTCCATAATTGGGATTCCTGGGTGGCTTAGTTGGTTACGCGTCTGCCTTTGGCTCAGGTCACGATCCCAGGGCCTGGGATCGAGGCCCGCATCGGGCTCTCTGCTCAGCGGGATGCCTGCTTCTCCCTCTGCCTGTGGCGCCCCCTGCTTGTGCTCTCTGTCAAATAAATAAAATCTTTTTTGTTAAAAAAAAAAAAATTTTTTTTCCCGTAATAAAACCAAGGTCATTTATGATGTCATAAGGAAAAGTCCCAGGGTGGACACAGGCAATATTAATTGACGCAGTGACTCCAAGAGGATCCCATTGCCAACTCTGGTTCTTTCCATCTTTCTGCTCTGCCATTCTCAGCATGTCGACGTTGCCTCTTGGGCCTCCTCAAGTGCTGACATGGCAGTACTGTTCTACACATGATACGCAGACAACACTGTCCAGAGACAATGAAAGAGGACATACTAGTGTCTTATGGCCATTTGTGAAGGGAACTTCCCCAGGAGCCCCCAGCAGATGTGTCACTTCTCCTTGGCCAGAATGCCCTTGCCTAATTCAGTAACACGGCAAGAGGCACGAGCCCACTCGTCAAGGTTCTCCCTTTGGAAGCTATATTCCAGACTTCCTGGAAGAATCTACAAATGGCAGGGTGCTGCTAACAAGCATGAAGTACTTAAGAAGATGACGGCCGTTGGGTCAGCCCCAGGAAGAGTCCAAGCAAGGAGGGCTGGTCACAGGAGCACCCCAGACACAAGGGAACAACAACTGAGGAGCTTACGAGGTTTGCGCAGATCCAGAGTGGCTTCCGCCGGCCCGGGAAGGTTCCTGTGGTCTCCCTTCTGAGAGCCGGGGTGGGTCAGCTGCTGGCGGGTCTCAGACTCTGACCCCACAACGCAGTGAGACCGCACACTCAGCAACAGACCACATGGAACAGGACGGACCCATAACCTCTGCAGCAAGAGGGCCCGAACAGGACTTGGTCACTAACTGCCAGCTCCCCTATTTTTTATTTTTTGCCCGTCCCACTTAGGGCCAACCGGAGAAAGCAAAATAATTCTCCCCTAAGCAACCCTAAACCCAGGAGGCCCGCTCATAGCTAGCCGCTCTCGGCTTCCACACTCGACACCGGCCGCTCCCCTGGATGGCTGCGGACTGCCTCGCTGTAGCGGGTTCTGCGCCGACAGCCGTTCCGAGCCCCCTTCAAGGCGTCTGCGTTCACTTCCACAGCGGGTCGAGGTGACTGAAAGGCCGACCAGGAAAGGGTGCGGCCGAGCGCAGTTCCGACACGAACCCAGGCCTCGACGCGGGTCGCCGACGCCGGCCATTCTGGCGTCGCGGCCTCGGAGAGTGAGTCGCGTCGTGAACCCGGGCTGCGGGGAGAGGCACTCCACGGAGCACAGCCTAAGAAGAACAACTGTCTGTACCATAACACGAGCCGCTATAACGAGTGTCAGGCCGCCGCCGGGGACGAGACACCCCGCCCCCGACGCAGTCAGGGAGAAACGGCCGGCGCCGCCGCCGCGCTGCCTTCTGGGACTTGCAGTTGGTTGCGCCGAGCGCACGCACTTCCGCCGCCCACCGGAAGCACCGCCATTGCCCCGCGCGCTCAGGTGAGCCTGAAACGGGGCGTGGAGGCTCAGCTGCCGGCTGGGCGGGGCCAGGGCGGGCCGCGGGGACCTGCGCCGCGCCGGAGGAGGTCCCTTCTCCCGCCGGGCTGCGCATGGGCCTGTCGCATGCGAGTCCCTCCGGCTGCAGAGACCGGGAGGAAGCTTGTGCAGCCAGGACCCCCCTGCAGCTGAGCGCGGCTGGATGGGACCTTGTCTGAGGTTCTCCTACTCCGGGACGGAAGCCCTCCTGCTGCAAAGGAGGCCAGCTGTTGGGGGTTTCAGGCCGGCATATGGGAATCTGGGGCCTGCCCACCCAGACGCGTCTTTTTTTCCTCCCTCGGCTCGTTAACGCCGCCTACCCCGGAGGCGCTCCGTGCGGGAGCTGGTAGCCCAGAGCCTGCTGGCAGCGGCCCCGGCAAGTGAGGCTTTCTTTTCCCCAGCGTCCAGCCCAGCCTCAGAACTTGGACACGTTTTCTTCCACTGGTACGTGATCTTGGACTCAGTTTGAAGACAAAGTGCATGTTTTCCGAGGGAACAAAGAATTAGAGGCAGTCCAGGTAGAGCACCAGCAAACTCTGCGTCTACGGTGTTGAGGTGCCGGTATTGGTTGTGTTCGTTGATACCCCGTGTTAGGGGCTGGGTGAGAGAGGGGCTGGAGGTGTAAAGAGCCCCCGTGTTAGGGGCTGGGTGAGAGAGGGGCTGGAGGTGTAAAGAGCCGGGACGTGAAGCTGTCCTGTGCGTAAGGGCTTGGAGTTGGATTTCAAAGAGCCTCAGAGTAGAATCATCTGGCTGTAGAAATGACTCAGTGCAAGAGAGAGTGCAAAGGGAGTGGGAATAGCTGAGGAGGACTCTGAGTTTCCATTTCTAGTGAGGAACTAGGATGGAGGTCACAGAGAGAATTCCTGGTCACCCAGATGTGTTGAGTTGAGGAGTCTATGGGATGTAGGGCTGGAAATAGAGGAGGAAATGGCAGGGGCAGGGAGGTCTGGGCTGAACATGAAGCCTGGGGCAGCACTTGAGACCCCACCCCACAGGCAGGGAAAGAGCAAACTGGAAAAGGAAGGAGAAAGCAGCCTCCGCCCCAGCCCTGCAGACCGAGGGACTCTGCCACACCAGCCCCTTCTCAGGTCCAGCATGAGGAATAGAAGGGGGCTTTTATGTTCAAGTATAATCGATGTGACTAAGTCTGCTGTGTCCTGTGTGTCAGTATGACATTAAGCTCTATAAATGCAACTCATTTAATCGCAGCAGCACCATGACACAAGACCAGCTATTCTCCCAGATGTCTACAGAAGAAGAAACTGAGGCCTAGGGAGGTTAAGGAGGTCTGTTTAAGAACTAGGAATTACAGAGGCAAGTGGTGGAGCTGGGACTTGGAAAGCAGGCAGTGTGACTGCAGAGTAGCTTTCCCAGCCCTTGCCCTCAGATTCCTCCAGACAAGGAAGGAGAGGCTGGGAGGGTGGAAATGGTCACAGGCAGTGGGAGACTGCCCAGGGATGGGCAGGAGTGTCGGAACAAGACGGATGGATACAGAATCTTGGTCAGCTTCCTTGCGTGTGGTGTACATTTGTAGTGTGTGTGTTTAGGAGTGAGAGGGCAGAGAGAGGATGGACAGGGTGAAGACGGGGGGACTGGAGTGTTGGCTGCTCTGAGGGCCTAGCTGTGAGGAACAGGAGCATGGAAGTAGCTGGGGGGGGCACTGGGATGCAGGAGTTTACTCGATCAGAAGGAAAGTCTCTCCCCTGAGAAATTGAAGGGAGCCATTTGGGACGGTGTGGGCTTAGAGGAGTCTGTGTGCCAGGAAGGTGGTGAGGTCTACGGCCACTGATTGGAGTGAATCTGCACAGATCAGATAATAGTGAGAGGGGTGGGAAGGGTGAGTGTGAACATGGATTGGTTGCTGTGGGTGCAATAGAGACAGTCTCATACCACCTAGGACTCAGAAACCATCAGGGTCAGGCAGAGAGGGTGGCCCGTAGCCTGAGGCAGATCGTGCAGAGCTCCTGAGTGAGAGAGGCTGAGGTGGGTCCTTGATGGAGGATTCAAGGAAGAGGGCAGGGGCAGTGGGCTGGGCAAGGGTGTCCCAGAGGGAGAGGCAGAGAACCAGGACGGCAGTGTGCTCAAGGCAGTGGGCTGTAGAGCTCCTGGCTTCCTCGTCCTCAGCCATGAGGCCTTGACTAAGTTTTATTCAAGCTCTTTCTGCCTCAGTTGCCTCATCCACAAAATGGGGACAATACGGTTTATTTTCCCTGGGCAAACCAAACAGTTCTATCTAGCACACAAGTGTGTAAATAAAAAACTGTATATACAATTCAGCTTGACATTATATTTTAAATAATTTAAATTTATATAAATTTTATTTTATATTCTAATTTGTCTTCTTAATCAGTCAAATTCTAAAATGTAGGTTGACGTGGGACACCTGGGTGGCTCAGTCGGTTAAGCGTCTGCCTTCGGCTCAGGTCATGATCCCAGGGTCCTGGGATCGAGTCCCACATCGGGCTCCTTGCTCAGCAGGGAGCCTGCTTCTCCCTCTGCCTGCTGCTTCCCCTGCTATGCTTTCTCTCTCTCTCTCTGACAAATAAATAAATTAAAAAAAAAAAAATGTAGGTTGACGTTTCCCATGTGGTTTTTCTCATCTTTATGTTACCAAGTTTTTGCTTTATATTTTTGCTATAGTATCTGTTGGGCAAATGAATGGTCAAGATTATTATATCTTCCTACAGCCCAACTTTTTTTTTTTTTTTTTTAAAGATTTTATTTATTTATTTGAGAGAGAGAGAATGAGAGAGAGCGAGTACATGAGAGGGGGGAGGGTCAGAGGGAGAAGCAGACTCCCCGCTGAGCAGGGAGTCCGATGCGGGACTCGATCCAGGGACTCCAGGATCATGACCTGAGCCGAAGGCAGTTGCCCAACCAACTGAGCCACCCAGGCGCCCAGCCTACAGCCCAACTTTTATCCCTAAAAAATGTCTTTCTCTTAGTGATATTGCACTAAAGTTTAGGCCACATCCTTTTTTTTTTTTTTTTTTTACTATCATTTTATCAATATCTTTATACTTAAAACTTGTTCTGTCTTTTTTTTTTTTAATATTTTTATTTATTTATTTGACAGAGAGACACAGCGAGAGAGGGAACACAAGCAGGGGGAGTGGGAGAGGGAGAAGCAGGCTTCCCGCTGAGCAGGGTCTGGGATCATGACCTGAGGCAAAGGCAGACGCTTAACCATCTGAGCCACCCAGGCGCCCCTGTTCTGTCTTTTTGATGGTGGGATTCCTGTAATCAGGCTCTTGATAATTCAGACTGTTGTTATGCATTGCCTGTTGTTATGCATTGCCTGTTGTTATGCATTGCTTTGCATTTGTAACAAATTCCCTTCACAATAGCTCTTGTCACCACACTTCAGTCTTCCTTTCTGGTGAGGCTGGACAGCTTCCTGAATGTTTGTTCCCTTGTTTGTGCCTTAGCTATTCAGACTCTTTGCATTTATCTGTTGGTGACTTTTTAAAAGAAAATGATGACTTAAGAAGGCCCTCCTAGAGGTTTTAAAGTCTCAGCTTACCCACTTCTCAGAACAAATCACAGAGATAAAAAGCAATAAATAAGAAAAGCGGCAGCAGAAAAGCTTGTGGCCTCCAGAACTGTAAGAGAATAAATTTCTGTTGTTTTAAGGTACTGTGCTTGTGGCAGGTTGTTACAGCAGCCACAGGAAACTAATACACCAGGCAAGCAGCTTGCTCATCCGTGGAAGGGTTTGTCAGCCGATTTGTCAGCAAGTAAGGTAAGGGGGACTGTGGCTCTGGTTTAAGATTAAGGCCATTGCTCTGGCAAAGCCCAGCCTAGAGCATGGCTCATCCTCCGATGCTGCAGAAACCAGACCCCACATCCACCAACACTTTGCTTTACTTTCTGCTCATTCATAGAGATACCAGTGCTGCTTTTTGTCCCTGCTGTGTCTCTTGCATGTTTTGTTTTGTTTTGTTTTAAGATTTTATTTATTTAGGGGCGCCTGGGTGGCTCAGTCGTTAAGCGTCTGCCTTTGGCTCAGGTCATGGTCCCAGGGTCCTGGGATCGAGCCCTCCATCGGGCTCCCGGCTCAGCGGGGAGCCTGCTTCTCCTCTCCCACTCCCCCTGCTGTGTTCCTTCTCTCGCTGTCTCTCTCTCTGTCAAATAAATAAATAAATCTTTAAAAAAAAAAAGATTTTATTTATTTATATGAGTGAGAGAGGGAGAGAACAAGCATGAGTTGAGGGAGGGGCAGAGGGACGTCTACACTCCTGGAAGGTGACACCCCAACTCCTACACTCGGGAAACTCCCGGACCTCACCCCATGTATCTCTTTATCTAGTTGTTCGTCTGTATCCTTTATCATATACTTTAATAAACTGGCAGGTGTATATGTTCCCTTGAGTTCTGTGAGCCACTCCAGCAAATAATTGGATCGAAGGAAGAGGAGGTCATGGGAATCTTCACTTTGTAGCTAAGTCAGAAGTTGTGGGTAACCTGGGGACCTGCTCCTTGTGATTGGCATCTGAAGTGGGTGGGGCTGTCTTGTGGAAGTGAGCCCTTAACCAGTGAGATATGATCTGCTGGTGTCACAGAGAAGTGTTTGGTATGGGGAAAAAACCCACACATTTGGTGAGCAGAAGGGTCAGAAGTGTTAGGAATATTGGAGTAAAGGAGAAACTCAGGAGAAAAGACTGGGTTTTTCCCAACTCATTGTCTGAACCAGCGCTCCATGTGTGAACTTTTAATCCAGAAAGTAACTTCCAGAGCTTGTGGAGGAATTTGAACTTTAACCTGAGGACAGTGGGAAGCTGCCACACAGTGACAGAAGCTGCAATCTACCGTGGTCCCTCTGGCTTGCTGGGAGAAAGGGGAAAGACAGGCCATAGGACCCAGTCGGATCTTCTTCAGTAAGCCAAGCAAAAAGCAATGGCTAGGCCAGACATCAGAGACCAAGGGTGTGGAGAGGCACATGATATTTGAAACGTGGGGACCCTGGGTCTTTGTAACTAACTGAATGTGACAAGTGAGAGTGAAGGAGGGGTCAAGAAGGACTTCAGGTGTCCCAGCTCAACATCCTGTATTTTCAATACACATGTGAAGATCAGAGAGTCAAACATTTCCAGGTTAGGAAGTACATACGTGAGTGGTCTGCAGTGCATCAGGTAGAGACCATGTGTAGGTTTGTGGCCCAGGGGCTCTACTTTTGCCATCACCTCTCCTCCGTCCCTGACCCTCCTACGTCCCTCTTTATCAGGATCATTGTGTTGACATCAGGCCCACCAGAAAATCCGGGAGAATCTCCCCATTTCAAGATTCTGAACTAAATCATGTTTCCAGAGTCACTTTTGCCTGCATGGTAACATATTCACAAGATCTGGGGACTAGCACATGGAAATCTTTTGGGGGCCATTAGTCAGCCAACCACAGACATGGTCAAAAATTTTGCAAAACCCTAATCAGTGTGCAAAGGGGGATCAGGTGAGACAGGTGCCCTGTGCCACGGGCAGACGAGGAAAGGATGGTGTGGACACAGGTTTAGTGGCATTCTGGTGTGCGACAGCCTTTTGTGTGGGTTCTCCTTCCGGTGAGTGAGAGGTGAGTGTCCTCAAAGTTTGCTGTCATTTCTGTCCTGAGTAGCTTCTGAGTTTTCCATCTTACTCAGGAAGAGAAGATGATGAAAATAAGGAGGGCTGAGTGAGCCAGATTTCCTGCAGCTCTGCTAATCTGTGAGATCGGCCCAGAGCTGGAGTCCTGGTGCTCCTGGGACGCGGCCTTGCCCTTGTAGAGCGGCTTCTCAGCCTTGGCAGTGTTGATGTTGGAAGCGGAGTCATCCTCTGGTAGGGGAAATGTTGAGTACTGCCTCTTACTTCTACTCAGGCCTCTGCAAGTTGTGACAACCACATGTCTTCAGACGTTCCCAGATGTCCCTTGAGGGCAGATCTGCCCCCAGTTGAGAACCACTGCTGTCCAGAAAGGGCCAACTTTCTCACACTTCCTGGAGATGTTTCTCTTTGTGGGTCCTTTAGTTGAGCCTGAGACTCACTTTGTAGGGGTGTCCCCAGGCAAACAGACATTTTATCAGGTAGGATCTCCCCAGGGGCTCAGAGGTTACCTCCCAGCAGCTGGTCAGGGAACAGGCCTTCCTTTGGAATGTGTGGGGCATGGACCACCCAGGCCTGCTGGGTCGACCTGTTGTGCACGCTCATATGTTAGGTGTGTGCTGTGGACAGTGTGGACATTCCAGCATCATTGTGGATGGATGGAACTTTTACCTTTTTTGGTATGGGGGTGGTTCTGTTCTTTTAAGTTAATGCTGGGAGTCAGGTAAATGTGTACACCAGCTCTAAAAGTTGAAAGTTGAACATTTTGTCACAGACTTATGTTCTGCCTTAAACGTTTTTTAGTGGGATACAAATGTTCCCCCCCCCCCCAAAAAATTTCTTATTTGACAGCTGTTCGAATCATTCTGGCATTCCATTTCTTGCATGGTTATTGCTGCCTTGTCTGTACTGGCCTGAGTGCCAAGCTAAGAGACAACCCTGCATTTTGAAGCCATTGTCTTCTGCTTCAATAGTGAACTGGCTACTCAGCACTTTCCTCTATTTATTTATTTGTTTATTTATTTTCTTGCTTGCTTAAAAGTTTATTTATTTATTTTTAGAGAGTGCATGCAGGGGGAGGGAGGGGAGGGAACAGAGGGTGAGGGAGAGAAAGAATCTTAAGCAGGCTCCACACCCAGCGCAGAGCCCAACACATAGGCTTGACGCGGTGCTCAGTCTCACGACCCCGAGATCATGACCTGAACTGAAATCAAGAGTAGGACGCTTAACTGACTGAGCCACTCAGGTAGCCCAGCACTCTCCTTTCTGTAGTGATTCTCAGAGGACTTGAGTGCTCGTTTTGCCTGAAGGATATTAGGTTTGTGTGACAAAGAGAGGTTGGGACCCACCATGAAGGTGATGGCCAGAAAAGAGTGTCTGCAGAATTAAGTGTGGGAAAGGAGTTCTCAGACCCCAGCTGTGTTGGAAGCAGTAGAGTTCTCAAAACAGATTGTCTTGGAAACGAGAGAGCACAGTGGGAAGCTGCCTCTGGGGCTTTTGTGGTTTTAGCAGCTGCAGGTGTTGAGGTCCCCGCCCATCTGTAGGCACCGTGCGCCTGCTGGCTCTGGCCAGGAGTGGCCCCCAGCACGCTCTCCCGGGAGCTCAGGACCTAAGAGAAACCCCAGCACCTGGACAAGCTCAAAGAGATGACACTGGTTGAGGAACTGACCCAAACATTTGAAGGCAAAGGTGAGAACTGCCAAAAACGTGAGGCATGGAGAGAGCGCACTTGCCCTGATATGTGACTTGATTCTTGATTCTCCAGGGAAATGAGTTTTACAGAGAAAGTAGAATAAGAAAAATGCCAGCATTCAGTCCTGGGAGAATAGCAAGTGTCTGCCTCCTGGAAGCAACGAATGAGAGGCCTGGATTTCCCTGGGCTTCCAGCCCAGATGATACCTGTTCTGTTTCAAAGGGGTGAGGGTCCCAGGTTCTCTGTGACCTGGATGGCACCATACAAATGAAAGATGCTGTCTGGCAGAATGAGCAGTAGCTCCGTGTGAACAAATGCACGAACGCAGCATACATTTCTGGAATGTTGGTTCGTCTGGAGTGACCAGTGACTAGATAGATGGTGTGTGTGCACACAGGTGTAGATGTGCTTTTGATACAAGTGGGTGAGCAGGAGGTAAATACGGGGAAGGGTTTAAGGCAGGATGTGGCAGGATTTTTGCCTGGCTGTCTCAGTGGGACAGTGACAGGACTGCAGCCAAGCTATTAGATAAGTAGAGCGTGGGAAGCAATGACAAAGTCCAGTAAAGTACCAGATGATAGGTGTGCCCCCCCACACACAATGGGGCAGCATCCTGCACCTTCAGAGTGGCTTTGGGGAGTGCGCACCTGGGACAGCACCCCCCAACAGAGTGCTCTTAGCTGTCCTCTTGGGGATTTTCATCCTCCTTGTCCCCATCCCCCCCAACCCCATTTTTGGAAACCAGCTGATGTTTTACTGGGATACTTAAAAAATTGTGCATCTTTTTTTTTTTTTTTGGAAGCCAGCTCATGTTTCACTGGTATTCAAAAATTGTACAGTTTTCTTGAGAGATTAGCTGATGGTTCATTGGGATATTTTAAAATTGTACCGTTGTCTTAACTCTGCTTCTACCTCCCCCGATTTAGTCTCTTGAAATGACAGGAAAAACTGGCCAGTCCATTATCTGGGTGTTGAGGGATGGCTGTGTATCTGTGGGCTCACAGTTCAGATATACGCACATGTGCCTGGGCATCTTCCTTGAGCCTGGGATAGCCCAGGTCCATCCCTAGGCTCAGATCTGGGCAGGCTGGCCCATTCCACATCTGGAAAACTGGCTTGGCTGCCACAGCTGACCTCAGAGCCTTGGACTTCTTAAGGCACTTGGTCAGAGCCCTGTCTCCCAACTCCTCATACTCTAAGGGAATGTTCCTCAGATGGCGCTGGCAGCCCTCTCCTTTGTCAGGGGTTGAGAGTGGGCTCAGTCATGTGGGCTTACTGAGGTGGGGCTGAATTCCTAATTGTTCCCTGCTTCACCAGCCCTGCCTCCTGAGGACCTCTGCCCTGCTCACGACAGCTTCTTCAGGTATGAGGAGGAAATGGAAGCACATTCTCAACGTGGTCCCATCGCAGGTGAGTTAGAGACCTTTTCTCTCTTTGCCTCAGTCTCCTTAGCTATAAAAATGGGTCCAGGAATAGCACCCACCTCCTCAGGCCAGCACGTGAGGGCACTGTAATGCTGCCCTGTGCCTTCATGTGAAAGCCAAAGGCTCTCTGTAGATAAAGCACCTACCCTGTATGGATGAACCAGGAGCTCCTAGGACCAGACTGAACATGCGTCTTCCACACCTGGTTCCCTGGGACAGGTCTCGGGCTCAGACTTTGTGATGGCTGCACAGCAGGCTCTTGAGGATGGGCAGAACTAAGCGTCCATACCCCATTCAGCCACCCTGGGCCCTTGACCCTCACTAAGACTACTCATGAGGGCAGCCCAGAGTGTCCCCTTAAAGTGCCACAGTTGCCCTTAGATGGCTCACAGTGCAGCACATAGTGGGGCAAGGGGCGGGTCCCTGACCTCATGTAGCGTCACAACACCACACACATTGTCTTTGTGCTTCCTGGGTGCCAGGGGGTTACTTCCCCTCATGTCCTGTGAGACTCCCCAATGCAGGGGGCTGTCTTCATGAGGGAGGGCAACTCATGCCAGAGGAGTTCAGGGATGTGTCCATGTGTCCATCACGTAAGTCGTGAAGCTGAGATGCCAACTCAGGCCTGGCCCCCCAAGGCCAGGACACATGGCTATTTGCCTCTCAGCCTTCTTTGAGAGCAGGCTTGACCCAGCGCTTTCTGTAAAGGGCCAGGTAGGAACTGTTTTAGGCTCTGTGGGCCACACACAGTCTTTGTCTCATTCTTTATTCACATAGTCGTTTAAAAATGTAAAATTCAATTCTTACCTGTGTTAGTCCATTCGTGCTGCCATAACAAAATACCACTGGGTGGTATTAAGCAACAGACATTTATCTTCTCAAAATTTTGGAAACTAGAAATCCAAGATCAAGGTGCCAGCAGTGTTGCTTTCTAGTGGGGACTCTCTTCCTGACCTGCAGATGGCACCTTCTCTGGATCCTCACACGATAGGGAGCGAGGCCCCTGGTGTCACCTCTTCTGCTTATAAGGATACCAATTTCATCGCATGAGAGCCCTGCCCTTATGACCTCCATTAGCCTTAATTACTTCTATAAATTCCCTGTCTCCAAATACAGTCACTTTGGGGGGTAGGCCCTCAACATGTGAGGTTGAGGGGAAACAATTCAGCTCATGGCATTAGCCTTCTAAAAACATACCATAGCCCTTGGGGCGCCTGGGTGGCTCAGTCGTTAAGCGTCTGCCTTCAGCTCAGGTCATGATCCCAGGGTCCTGGGATCGAGCCCCGCATCGGGCTCCCTGCTCAGCGGGAAGCCTGCTTCTCCCTCTCCCACTCCCCCTGCTTGTGTTCCCTCTCTTGCTGTCTCTCTCTCCCTCTGTCAAATAAATAAATAAATTACACACACACACACACACACACACACACACACACACACACACGCCCATAGCCCTGATTTGTCCTGTGGGCCAAAGGTTGCTGATCCCTGATTTAGAACAAGCTCCTTGACTTCAAATCTGTGATTTTTGTAGAGAAGCTATGGGTGGGGATCTCCGAGTGGGGTTCCTATTGTTTCCTACTACAAAAAATCAGAAGCACTAGTGTGACCAGTGATAGATGAGACATCAGGGAGAAGTGAAAACACCATGGGCCTGGGTCTGTGTCTGATCCCAAAGGTGGGAACCCCATGAGTGCTCACAGATGTCATCTTGAGCCCATGTCCGCTCCCTCCCAGTGCTTCCCAATCCCCCTGACCCGACCTCCACGCTGGGGAGGCGGAGCCCCATGTTAACACGGGTGATGTTTCAGCCACCTGTGAGCTTCAAGGACGTGGCTGTGACCTTCACGCAGGAGGAGTGGGGACAGCTGGATCTGGCCCAGAGGAGACTGTACCGCAACGTGACTCTCGAGACCTGCAGCCACCTGGTCTCTCTGGGTAAGACAAACTCTGCCCATCACAGCAGTTTTCTGCTTCAGGGACTCAAAGCTCTGGCTCTTCTTAAGGGTATGCCTGGGCTGCATCAGAGCGTTCCAGAAATGGATTCCTTTGAGATACAGATCCTGAATATTGCCACTCATTCTGTCTGAAAGGAGCCAAGCGTTTTGCTGGGAGTTTCCTTGGGATGTGGAGGGCCCTCCTAATCCATCCACATCTGACTCCAGGGACCGAGGGCTGGGCCAGAGGACACAGTCCTCCTCCTCTAGGCAGAGCACAAAGTCCTGTGTTTTTCCCCCATTGACCAGGGCTTCTGCTTTCCAAACCGGATGTGATCAGCTGGCTGGAACAAGGACAAGACCCATGGAGGGCAGGACAGGGACCTCCCCGAGGTGAGTGCAGGCCAGAGACCTGGTGAGTTAACATGGTGAGATTGTTTCCTGCAGAACCCTGGGTCTGAGGAGGGGAGGAGGAGCACAGAGCTTCCTTGCATCCAAGGCAACCACATTCTCATCCACATAGGCCTGTCCCTCTGCCCCCAATCCATGAAAAACACATGTCACTGTTGTCCCAACATTTCTCGTGTGTGGGTTCATTTCTGTTCCCATCTTCCCTTTAATCTTCACCCCTCAGCTTCTCCATCTATTCCCAGGTCCTTGGGCCCTCTCTTTTCTTTGGTCCCTCACCCTGACTTCCACCCAGGGCAGCAGCTCCTCAGATCTCTCCGTCACACCTGGTCTTTCCCCTGTACTTGGTTGTCCATCCCTCGTCTATGTTGGACATTCCTACAACTTCTAGATGATCCAGAGGTGTGGTGAGAACTTGTGCATCCTAGGAAATGGCAAGGACCTATTCCTTCCAAAAGAATTCCTACTAAATCAGTTCTTGGACTTGTTTTCCCACCTCTTCCCATCCCATAGGTCCACCTCCTTATATGTCCTCAGCCTGATTGGAACTCTTTTTTTTTTTTTCTTTAATAGCTGTATCGAGATACAATTCACATGCCATACGATTCACTCATTTAAAGTACGCAAAGGATTTTAGTATATTCACAGCATGTGCATTTATCACATTAATCAATTTTAGAACATGTTCATCACCCCAACTAATTGGGCTGCTTCTGATTTTGTTGTTGTTGTTTTTTTTTTTTTTTTTTTTTTTAAAGATTTTATTTATTTATTCATGAGAGACAGAGAGAGAGAGAGAGGCAGAGGGAGAAGCAGGCTCCCAAGGAGCAGGGAGCCCGATGCGGGACTCGATCCCAGGACCCTGAGATCATGACCTGAGCCGAAGGCAGACGCTCAACCATCTGAGCCACCCAGGCGCCCCTGTTGTTTTGTTTTAATTAATAAATTTTATTTATTAGAGCACTTTTATGTTTACTGAAAGTTGAGCAGAAAGTACAGAGTTCCTATAATCACCCTTACCCACCACACACACAGTTTCCTCTGTTATTAATGTCTTGTATTCTGTGGTATATTTCTTACAGTGGGTGAAGCTGTATCCACACATTACCAATAGAGATCAACAGTTTACCTTAGGTTCACTCTTGGTTGTACATTCTGCGGGTTTGGGTAAATGTATAATGCCATGTCTCCATCATTATGGTATCATGCAAGGTAGTTCCATTGCCCTAAATATCCTTTGTGTTCCACCTGTTTTTCCGTCCCTCCACCCTAACTCATGGAAACCACTGGTTATTTTGCTCTTTCTAGTTTTACCTTTTCCAGAATGTCCTGTAGTTGGAATCATGCAGTATGTGGCCTTTCTTAACTGGCTGCTTTCAGTGAGCGGTAAACATCATGTGTGTCCTTCACACCACCTTCTGACATTCCCCTAGCCAGAGGTGTTCGGTTTATCTTGTGTGTTCCTGCTCGCTCTTACCCTGTAACTCTCACCCACAGCCTCTGTTATTTTTTTCCTCTGAAGTGTCACCTAATTTTACTTGTCCTTGGTCCTTCAAATGATGCCATTCTGATTCAGTTTATGGGCAGTGTCTTTCTTCTCATCTATCATAGATACTACTTTCTAACTGACCCATACAGTCTGTTTTCCTCATTTTGCAATTTTGACGGAGACACTGTATAAAATGTCTGACCTCCTTTGCCCAGTTTCCAATGACCAGGCACATCTTGGACACATCTTAGCCACCCAAAGACTTCTTTCCTTCTTCCTGTCTCCAAATACCCTTTCACTCCCTGTCATTGTGCCATTGTTTCATTCGAAAAAGTTCTCATCATCAGGGATTCCAAGGCAACACCAAAAAGGAACACAGCAGAATCTTGGGAAGGAGAACAGTGTTGGTCGTGGGGGGTGTTGGGCTCTGATAAGGACTTTGTCCAAGAGGGAAATGTCCCCCTGGAAGTCAAAGGAGGGCCACAGAGTGTAGTTAATATTTTACCAAATGGAGGATCCTTGTCTCCTTAGCAGACATGGAGAGTGAAGCATGGGGACTTGATCAGAGGCCTCGATAGTACTAGACGTGGGTGGCTATGTGACTGAAATGGGAAGAGTGACAAGTAAAGGGGGAATCTTGGAGGATCCAGGCACGGTCCTGAGCTGGGAACCTGTACCACTCGTTAGAGGCCCAATATTTCAACAGAGGGAGGAATCCCTGTTAGAACAATAACAAGGGTGGCCATATCAGTGGTACCTGTGCTAACAGTGCACTGCAGGCCAGGCCCCCTGTGGGACTCACACATCGGTTCATTTGTGCATCAAAGTAAACCTTGCAAGCCAAGGACTTTTGTTCCTGGCTTACCGTCAAGGAAAATGAGCTTTGGAAGTTGCCAGTTAGTGAAGCCCAGTTGCAGCCCAGCCTGGCCAACTGCTGCTTCAAGTACTACAGTCCTTTCTGGGAAGTCTGTGGCATTGGTTACAGAGTGGTTAAAGAGCTTTTCTTCTGTGGGTAGCCTGAAGAAATAGTAGAAATGGTGTGTAAAGAATATTAAGTCAGTGTTGGTGTTTGGGATCCTGTTTGAAGATCCAGAATCAGAAAATAGATTAAGAATTGGGGTCAGTAGTCTAGGTTGAGGTACCAGTTAGGCTCCTGTATTAATTTCCTGTGGCTGCTGTAACATTTCCAGTTGGGTGGTGTAAAACAACATGAATTGATTCTCCCACAGTTCTGGAGGCCAGAAACCTGAAATCAATACCGTTGGGCTGAAATCAAGGTATAGAGTCAGGCTCCCTTGGAAGGGTCCAGGAGGAAATGTGTTCCTTGCCTCTTCCAGCTGCTGGTAGCTGCAGCATTCCTTGGCTCGTGCCCACATCACTTCAGTCTCTAAGGCCAGCATCTTCAAGTCTCTGTGTACCGTGTTCATATCACCTCTGTATCAAATCTCTACCTCCCACTTGTAAGGACACTTCTGGTGACATTTGGGGCCCACACAGATACTCTCCCTATCTCAATTTCCTTAATTTTTGCACCTGCGAAGACCCTTTTTCCAAATCAGGTACCGTATTCACAGGTACCAGCAATTAGAATGTAGATATCTTTGTGATTATCGAAGGCTGTATATCTTTAGGTCCAATTCTTTTGTGGATCCCTGCTTTAATCTCTACCTGCTTATTCTTACTCCTCTTCTCCCTCTTTGGGGACCAGTCCTCCTGGGTCACCTCTTCATTATCTTTCCTTTTTTTTATACTTTATCACTGATACCCTGTTTACTGATCCATCTCCTTTTTTTTTATATCCTGCATGAAATTACAATCCATGGATTAGAAACAAACCCAGAGATACCTCTCATACTTGGTGGTCTCCTTCATCCCATCCTCCCCCTCTAATGCATCTCCAGTAATTCAGGTATATTGGATTTCTTTCAGACTGGAAGAATACATTTGAAAAGAAAGAGTCAGCTTCCAAAGAGGATTTTGCTGTGGAAGAACCATTCCATCACATAGCAATGAAACACTGCATACGGGAGGAAGGCCCCTGGTTGGTGTCATTAGGAGAAAGGCAGGATTGGAGGAACCAGCTAAGGGAGCACCAGGAGGACTCTTTGAGTCAAATGGTACTTACCTCAGAGACACTGTTTGCTCAAGGGGAACATTGTGAGCATGACCTTGGGGGAAGTTACTTGAGTATAAGCCTTCTACCTCCAATAGTACCCACAAGAGCACATGTCCATACTCTTGACTCACATGTTAAAAAGTTGGAACAGAATTCAGGTTTCATTAATCATGAGAAAGGCTGGGCTGATCGGAAGCCCTATGAAAATCACCAAAGTGCTAGAGACTTCTGTCAGAGCATTTATTTGAAAAAACTTGGAAACGTTGAAATGAGAAATAAAAAGCCTTACGAATATACTGTCAGTAGTGACTCTTTCAACTGTGGTACCTCCCTTCGATTTCATAATCGACTTTTTTCAGCAGAGAACAACAGCAACGGTGCAGACTATGGAAACCTTGTTCATCATCGCATGTCTCCAAATGAACACAAGCCGATGCATTTTAGAGAATGTCAGGATGAGCGTGATGAATGCCTTGTACAAACCGAAATAAGTGATCCTAGAGAAGCACCATTTAGATGTGAGGAGGAACGTAATGCCTTCCACACAGCCTCATCTTTTACTGACTGTGACATCATTCAGACAGGAAAGAAGCCACATGCATGCAGTCAGTGTGGAAAATCTTTCAGCTGTGCCTCTAAGCTTGTTGTACACCAGAGAACACACACTGGAGAAAAGCCCTATGAATGTACTCAGTGTGGGAAGTCTTTCAGCCAGAGCTATGACCTCGTCGTACATCAGAGAACCCACACTGGAGAAAAGCCCTATGAATGTAACCAGTGTGGGAAATGCTTCACCCAGAGTTCCAAACTTACCAGGCATCAGCGAACTCACACTGGAGAAAAACCATATAAGTGTCATGAATGTGGAAAATCTTTCGGGTGGAACTCTAACCTTATTGTACATCAAAGAATTCATACTGGAGAGAAACCTTATGAGTGTACTCATTGTGGAAAGTCCTTCAGCCAGAGCTCTGACTTTGTTTCACATAAAAGGACTCACACTGGAGAGAAACCCTATAAATGTAACCAGTGTGGAAAGTCCTTCATTCGAAGCACTCAACTTATTAGGCATCTGCGAATTCACACTGGAGAGAAGCCATATAAATGCAATCAGTGTGATAAAGCTTTCACTGGGAGCTCTCACCTTATTGAGCATCAGAGAACTCATACCGGAGAGAAACCTTTTGAATGTAATCAGTGTGGGAAAGCCTTTACTGGGAGCTCTCACCTTCTTTCACATCAGAGAATTCATTCTGGAGAGAAACCATATGAATGTAATAACTGCGGGAAATCTTTTCGGCAGCGATCACAGCTTGTTGTGCATCAGCGAACCCATACTGGAGAGAAGCCTTATGAGTGCAGTCATTGTGGAAAAGCTTTCACCCAGAGGTCTCCCCTCGTTGTGCATCAAAGAACACACATTGGAGACAAGCCCTATCAGTGTAACATATGTGTTAAAGCCTTCAGTCAGAGGTCACGCCTTATTGAACATCAGAGAACACATACTGGAGAAAAGCCCTATGAATGCATTGACTGTGGAAAAGCCTTTAATGATCGGTCAACACTTACAAAACACGAGAGAACACACACTGGCGAGAAACCTTATGAATGTAATCATTGTGAAAAGGCCTTTAGTCAGCGATCTCAGCTTACTAGGCATCGGAGAATTCATACTGGAGAAAAACCCTATGAATGTAATGAATGTGGGAAGGTTTTCAGTTATAATACATCCCTTATTCAACATGAAAAAACTCATGGGAGATACCTCTGAAACAAATAATGCAATATATGTTAAGAAAAAAAAGAAGAAGAAAAAGAAGATAGCAGGAGGGGAAGAATGAAGGGGGGGAAATCAGAGGGGGAGACAAACCATGAGAGATGATGGACTCTGAAAAACAAACTGAGGGTTCTAGAGGGGAGGGGGGTGGGAGGATGGGTCAGCCTGGTGATGGGTATTAAAGAGGGCACGTTCTGCATGGAGCACTGGGTGTTATGCACAAACAATGAATCATGGAACACTACATCAAAAACTAATGATGTAATGTATGGTGATTAACATAACAATAAAAAATTAAAAAACTCATGGGAGAAAGTTGAATACTAAAGATGGAGAAGCTCACTGCCAAACCTTCATTAGACATCAGCTGACAAAGGTATGACTCTCAGTGTGGTCTGATGATCACGTGCATCAGATTTGCTCTGAGTGTTCTTGAAACTGCATATTACCAAGCTTACCTTGATCTACTAAATCAGATTCTCTGGCAGTAAAACCCAGGAGCCTGCAGTTCCCAAAAGGAGCACAAGTAATTTGTATATACATTAAAATGTGTTTATGTCTGCATTTAGATGAGAAGCTATGAACATACCACTGATTTAAAATTTTGTCAAGCTCTCAGCAGGAGTTAGGAAATTCAGTATGTAGCTATACCCACCAAATAATCTTTTTAGTGTAAACAACTACCCAAACTTTAATCAGACATTGTTCCTGTAACACATTCCTAGAAATAGTGGACTGGAAGATATTCTCTTTTTTTATTTTATTTTTTTGTACTGGAAGATATTCTTGATGCAAAGCCACGAACACTCAATCTAAGAAGAAATCTTTGCATGACGAAGTTGGTGTTGAGTGATGAAATCTGAAGCCAGCCAATGTAAAACAGCAGGTAACAAATTGGAGGAGGACTGAGGATGGAAAGTCTTCTGAAATGGTTCTAATTGGAATTAAAAGTAGACTCTGAATATATCAAGGACTCCATTGTGCTCTAATTTAACTTTGTTGCTCAGTTAGGTTGACTATAATCAGAGCTGGGGATATAGCAATATGGAAAATATCAAGTGAAGTGAAAACAGAACCCAATGTAGTATGTACACAAAATGTTATAACCACATAAAAAACATGTACACAGATGGTTAAAGTCAGCTCAGGGGCGCCTGGGTGGCTCAGTCGTTAAGCGTCTGCCTTCGGCTCAGGCCATGATCCCAGGGTCCTGGGATTGAGCCCCGCGTGGGGCTCCCTGCTCTGCAGGAAGCCTGCTTCTCCCTCTCCCACTCCCCCTGCTTGTGTTCCCTCTCTCACTGTGTCTCTCTCTGTCAAATAAATAAAATCTTTAAAAAAAAAAAAAGCTCAGCAGCATGTTTCAAAACAAAGGCTGAAGTGCAAATCAACAGTGGTGAAGAAAGTGGGAGAGGCCTTACCTGCAAATTTGAGCAAGGTGAAAGAAGGTATGAGAGCATCACCTGGAGATGCAGAGTGGAAAGGCTGAAGCTAGGATCATGTGAAGAGAGGGCTACAGCGGTCGACGCCACACCTCCCTAGCAGAGCTGTACACCAAGAGGTGGGGGAGAAAAATGGGGTTAATTGAAGATCTGTCTGTGAAACTCCAAATTTTCTCCCTTCTCTCCTATTTTTCTTGTCTTACAGTGAGTATCTGGCTGTTGGTAAGCAGAAAATAAAGTAGGAAGGAAGTTATGTACTAAAAATAGTCTGGGGGACTAGAGAATTTGGTGGATTATGTTCCAGAACAAGGACTGCCTTATTTGAGCATCCTGAGGACCTTCACCCTAACAGCTGGTTCTTGTACTTCTCACCCTCTAGAAAAGCATGCCATTAAACTGGTCTCACCCACCACTATCTTCTTTGATAGCCTCTTCAATATGGATGGGATCCAAGATGTGAAAGATGAAGAAAGCCTTCAACATGAAAGAAAAAAAAAATATGTAAGATAAAACAGAAGCCAGGCCCAAAGAGAACAGATATTTGGGGAACTAAATATGTGAAAGTTTTATTCTAAGAGTGAGTCAAAAAATAATTGCAAGTGAAAAATAAAGATGCTCTTTTTAAGATGGATTTTTTTTAGCGAGAGAGCAAGAGGGGGGAGAGGCAGAGGGAGAGGGAGAGACAATCTCAAGCAGACTCCGTGCTGAGTGCAGAGCCCAATGCCGGGCTTGATCTCACGACCCTGAGATAACGACTTGAGCTGAAACCAAGAGTCAGATGCTTGACCAATTGAGCCACCCAGGTACCCCAAGATCCATGTATTTGACCCTGATGCTAATACTTAGAATAGGCAGAGGACTCATGAAATTGGAATAAAAGGGGGGGGGATATATAATCAGATAGTTCTGATTGGCCCTTCACTGAACAGTATTTGCATAGATACGATATAAACAGTAGGTACTGAGTTTCTGTTTTTGTTTTTTGCTTTTTTTAAGGAAGAAAGCCAGAGCTGTGACAGGAGGATTTCATAATGGCAAGAGTATGATGTTCCCAGCACTGTGACTAACAGTAATGGTATGGTCTCTGGCTATTGTAAAGTAGAAGGGGAAAGAGACATAGTGGGGAGAGGAGTATCCCTGTATCCTCATCTTAGGAAGCAGCCTCTTGACTATAATATGATACATAGGTTATTTAGGAGACCAAAATTAGAGCATAAAACGGTAATAATACCAGAAATTGGAAGCAAATAGAGGAGCAACAGTGTGAGCCAAATCTACATTCCTTATCAGAGCAGGAGGTCAGTAAAGTCTATAGGCCATAAAAGATCAGAATTACAGGGGCGCCTGGGTGGCTCAGTCGTTAAGCGTCTGCCTTTGGATCCAGGGTCCTGGGATCGAGCCCCGCGTCGGGCTCCCTGCTCGGCGGGAAGCCTGCTTCTCCCTCTCCCACTCCCACTCCCCCTGCTTGTGTTCCCTCTCTCGCTGTCTCTCTCTCTCTGTGTCAAATAAAGAAAGAAAATCTTAAAAAAAAAAAAAAGATCAGAATGACACAGATGGCCTCAGGAAGAACTGGAATAGAAACAGTTAAAAGTTGTTGATGGGATGTGTGACTGTTGGGTAGGGTGGGGCAGGAGATCACTGGTTTTCTTTTTATACCTTCCATAGTAACTCATTCCCTGGTGGTACACTACTTATTTGGGTAACAAATTATTTCCAATATGTACCTATAGGTGAGCAAAACAACAGTACATGAGGACATCTACAATTGATTTGTGGGATTATATACAGTTTTCTTTCTTTTGATTCGGTGTTGCTATAATAGATTGACAATTTAAAAAACAAGAGCACAAAAAAACGATGTCAGACTTTTCTATTTGGCCAATTAGACTTTATCCAGAAGGGCAGGAAGGCTCCTTGATTTCTTAGAAGTCCCTGGTATCAAAGGGGGGTGGCTTAGTCTTTTAAGACTTGATTTTCCAGAAGCCTTAATACCAGTCAGAAGGCCCCCAAGAGTGGGGACCTGGAGAGGTGCTGGTATCCTGAGACAAGATGGAGCAAGACAGTTGTGTGAGTTTGCATAACCAAGTACTGAACGTACTTCCCCCAAGGTCACTCTGGCAGTTACCTGGTATCTGTCATAAAACCCTTTAAGTAATATAGCTCTCGTGATTCGTATGAGACCCTGAGGTTGAGATGGAAAATATCTTGGCTAGGGCAGCCCGCACAGAACAGGTGGGGACTTAGCTTCCTGATTGGGTAGTTGGTCCTGCTTGCTGCCTGCACCAGTGTTCTTGCATAGCTCTCAAGAGATGCCAGAGCATGGGAGGAAGAACCTGCCCAACAGATCCGGCAAAGTGCACGTTGTTTGACAATTCTTGTTGACCAAACATCTGAGAGGTGTCTGCGTTCAGCAAGTCATGAATGTAGCCTCCATTCAATGAAGGCACTGCTAGAGATTCAGGTACGGATGTGTGTGATGCCACAGTGTCCTCAAGTCCCTCTGTCCATAGTGGGGACTCCACGCACAGGCTTAGTGGTTATGTGCGCCTAGAGACTACGCCCAGTGGGAATTGGAAGAAGATGGAGATGAAGGGATAGGGAAAGGAAGGATGCAGCTGCTGCTATCTATGCAACCAGTGCATAGGCCCTGCTCTGATAGGTGTTCTGCCTCCTCCTCAGTGAGAAACCTGAGGCTCATCGGGGACCCGAGAAGTGGGCTCATTTGAAATAGGAACCTGAGGGGCACCTGGGTGGCTCAGTCGTTCAGCATATGCCTTTGGCTCAGGTCATGATCCCAGGGTCCTGGGATCGAGCCCCGCATCGGGCTCCCTGCTCCGCGGGAAGCCTGCTTCTCCTGCTCCAGTTCCCCCTGCTTGTGTTCCCTCTCTCGCTGTGTCTCGTTCTGTCAAATAAATAAATAAAATCTCAAAAAAAGAAAGAAGAACCTGAGACCTTTCCACCCGAATGATTCCCATACCCAGAGGCCAGTGGTTTCTGGCTGAAACACGCGTAAGACCCACCTGAGAGGAGCAGTTAGAACTGCACGTTCTGGGCCCATCTTCAGAGAGTCCCCTTGGTCAGGCTCAGGTGGTTTCTAGATATTTGCATAGTTCAAATACACTTTCTATTTTTTTCTTAACATTGTGGTGGTTTTTGTGTGTGTGTGTGTGTTTTGTTTTGTCTTTTAAAGATTTTAAAGTAATCTCTATACCCAATGGGCTCAAACACAACCCCGAGCTCAAGAGTCGCATGCTCCACCAACTGAGCCACAGAGGCACCCCTATTTTTTTCTTAACATTTTGTAAAGAGTAATCTCAAAATTGTATATCCTTGTATCTGTTTTATCTTTGTTGGTTTCATTTAAATTTGTGGCTTTTTTTTTCTTAAAAAAACTCTAAGTGATACCACATCTATTACATGTGACCCAGAGGCTCCTTTTATTATTTTTATTTTTTACTTTTTTATTTTTTTATTTATCTGACAGAGACACAGCGAGAGAGAGAACACAAGCAGGGGGAGTGGGAGAGGGAGAAGCAGGCTTTCCACTGAGCAGGGAGCCCGATGCAGGGCTCGATCCCAGGACCCTGGGATCATGACCTGAGCCGAAGGCAGACGCTTAACGACTGAGCCACCCAGGCGCCCCCAGAGGCTCCTTTTAACAAGAAACAGAAATCCATCCTCCTCCCCCTTTTCAGAATACAGGTATCAAAATAATCCTATGCATAATTTTGAACAACTAGCAGTGGAATTGTTGGGGGCCCACAAGGCCACCCCCACATCCAGAGATTTCTAGACAAATTCATGGGACTCAGCATATCATTGTACTCACAGCTAAGATTTATGAGAGTGATGCAGCAAGGATACACAGTTGGACCGTAAGGGGAAAGACAGGTGAAGTGTGGGGGAATCTATGTGCAGGTTTCCAATGCTGTCCCTCCCCTGAGGGTCGTACAGAGCTCACTGAGGACCAGGCAAGTAGGCACTTCTGTCTAGCATGTAGCAAATTCCAGACTCCTGGAGAAAAGCAGGTGCTCGGTGCAAATCACATTGTTTGCATAGTCTAGGTACAGGGAGACGTCTTTATTCAGTTGGGGTACAGACAACACTCTAAATGCCAAGTTGCCAGGGGTGCCTGGGTGGCTCAGTCGTTAAGCATCTGCCTTCGGCTCAGGCATGATCCCAGGGTCCTGGGATCGAGCCCCGCATTGGGCTCCCTGCTCGGCGGGAAGCCTGCTTCTCCCTCTCCCACTCCCCCTGCTTGTGTTCCCTCTCTCGCTGTGTCTCTCTCTGTCAAATAAATAAATAAGATCTTTAAAAAAATAAATAAATAACAGCCAAGTTGCCAGATGCCAGCCAAAGGCCAACCTTGCAAACAGGACCTTGTAACAGTTGAAGCCTTGGGCCTGCTGTGTTAATCCTTTCTGTGCAAGCTTTCATACCTCTTCAAACATGAATATATTTAGCAGTATTCACAATACCTGTTCCATTAAACTGTTTAGACTGCACCTCTAGCTGCCCTGGGTAAAGCACATGGTTCACATAATTCCTACTTGAGACTGGTTTTCAGAGTCACACCTCTGCACCTCAGACTTGAGGTTCCTCGCCATGATTCCATTTTGTAGACGTGAGCCCCATTTGTACGGCTCCAGGCTTAGCTTGAAAGCCAGAGTACCCTGAGAAGAGAACGAAAAATGATGCTGGTTTTTTTTTCTCTTATAAATACCCTAAACATAAAATGTGCACTTGTGTGTTAAACATTTTTTTTTTAATGTGAGCTCTATGCTTACATTAAAAATGTGGGGTTTGAACTCATGACTCGAGTTCAAGAGTCAAATGCTCTACCAACTGAGCCAACTAGGTGCCCCGGTGTGTTAAACATTCGTAGTAATGTTCAGGTCGAGTTTACTAGCTGGAACTTTTATTTACTAGGCAGGCATGTCACATCATGGTAGTTAATGAAGACAGCATGAGCAGAATGGTATTGACCTAAGAGGACTCTGAGATCCACTAATTGTACTTTTGTCTTTCTGGGGGCTGTGGAAGCTTCTGGTTTTCTTTCAACATCATCAGCTGTTAGCATCTTAGCTCTTGAGGATATAATACTAAGGCTATATGAATTTTGCCAATTGGCTATCAAACAATGTGCTCTGTGTATATAATATTACCCAAGAATTATTTATACTATTCATATTCATTCATGTAAGAAATGTGATGGAGGAGTTTCTGGATATTTAGGTCCTTGTTCCACTTTTTAAAAAAATATTTTATTTATTTGTCAGAGAGAGAGAGCACAAACAGGGGGAGCTGCAGGCAGAAGGAGAAGCAGGCTCCCCACTGAGCAAGGAGCCCGATGCGGAACTCAATCCCAGGACCCTAGGATCATGACCTGAGCCAAAGCTGCTTAACTGACTGAGCCACCCAGGCATCCCCTTGTTCCACTTTCAGATTGTATATTCTGTTTTCATAATCTGTCCTCTTGGCCCAATCATCTTACAGATTATGAAACTGGGCCAAGAGGACAGATTATGAACCTGCTTGCCCTCCACATAAGTATCAGAGTCGTCTTCCTCATCGGCCCAGCTCACTGTGCTCCTTTTTGGTCTTCTTCAAGTTCTCAATGTGGAAATCACAGGGAACTTATAATCATCATCTCAGCACTTGCATCTGTCACCTGCTCCCCCACACAACTGAGGTGGGTGGTTGCAGATCTCACAGAGAGCAACTCACCCACGCTGTACAAGTGATTGTTGCCGCAGGGGGTGGAGAGGGAGTCAAGACAAGGAGGCTTGGGTAATCAGCAACATCCATTATGGTTATGATTAGCTGGACAACACCCCCTTCCCCACTCACCCAACTGCCAACCCCAGTGGACAGAGACTGTAAATATTAAATCAACTGTAACCAGACTTGGGTCACTGAAAATCAGGGTTTGTCTGTTACATCAACAGAACTTAGTCCATCCTGACTGATGCCATCTAACATAAAAAAAAGGTAGTTTAAAAAAATAATTCTAACCCACCCACCCCACCTCTCACACACACACAAATGTCAGCTCATGAGGGTAGGGCTTTTATTTTCTTCACTGCCAAACAGTTCCTGCTATATAATTACCATTCTTTGTTGAAGAAATGTTGCAGAATAGTTTTATTTTATTTTATATTATTTTATTTTTACTTGAGCACTGGACGGATGATGGAGGCAATAGAGAGGGGCAGATTTGGGGAGGAACTGGACAAGATTAAAGACTCATTAGTCATATTCAGTGAGTTTTCCCTAATGAATGTGCTGTGTGACCTGGGGGTCACTTATGCTCACCTCTCTGTTCCTCAGTCCCCTCCCCTTAGATGATGGATGTTCTCCAGGTCCCATTGCCTACTGTGCAGGCTGGGATCAATCTGTGACTACCAGAGAAGAGGTTGACACAGGAGGTGTTAATCTTACTCTCTCAGGGGATGGGAATCAAGCAGTCATCCTGTGAGGGGATTCAGGGACACAGACTGAGTTGGTGGTCAAGTCTAGGCTGGAACTAGGATCTCTGGAGGGGAAAATGAAGCATCACTTCAAAACAAAGAGCCACGCCCAACTGTGTTCTCAGACACGGGATGGGGCACGGAACATGTGGAAAGAAGCCTTCCAGTTGGAGAAGATGTAATAGCTTGATGGTGGCTTCAGTGTCTCCTGCACATGGAGAAACCGTTCCCACATTGCTGCCCTCAGAGAGAGTGGCAATGGATCACCCTTTGCCTACTGCACATTGAGGCCACACATCTAGCCATCCTAGGTAGAAAACAGCTTGTGCATCAGTGCAAATTTGAGGATTCTACATCTGGCTGCTTCACAACAGGACCTTTCCCTCGTAGGTCTGGGGATTCCAGTCACCCTGTATCCTGACCTTGGAAATGCTCTGCTCCAATGGGGTTGCCTTCCCCAGCAGTCTTCCTGGTGTTTGGCCACAGCTGTGCTAAGCATCCTGGGAAGATGCTCATAGAAACCCAGCATCTTTCTCCCCTGAAATGTGAGGACAAGGGAGCTGTTCCTAGCTGTCAGGCAGAGGGCCCAGAGGGCTCCAGAGAGTCCAGAGCAGAGAGGGCACCCAATAAACACTGGATGAACTAACACATAATGACCATATGGCAAGGTAAGCAAATGGTCTGAAATTAGCTGGTAAAAGTAAAGCTAAGACAATCCAGAGTGCTTAGAAGAAATGATTCAAACATAGCCTAGCAGCAGGTAGAGAGATCTAACCTAGGGAGATGCAAATTTAAAAGACTAGTCACTGTTCCATGCCACTGGCTTTGCAAGGATTCTTTTAAAATTGTAAAGCCCATATATCAGGGGTTGGTGAGGAAGATGCACTGATGGAGAGGTGTCGAGGGGTATAGTTTCTGGAAAGACACTGGGATATGAAGAGCATTACAGGGTTTCAGACCACTTGATTCAATAACCTGTTCTGCAGGGGGTTAATTTATGTTAGTAAAGTTAAAATATACAAAGATTTTAAATGACCATGAACCAGGGCGCCTGGGTGGCTCAGACGTTAGGCGTCTGCCTTCGGCTCAGGTCATGATCCCAGGGTCCGAGGATCGAGCCCCGCATGGGGCTCCCAGCTCCGCGGGAAGCCTGCTTCTCCCTCTCCCACTCCCCCTGCTTGTGTTCCCTCTCTCGCTGTATCTATCTCTGTCAAATGAATAAATAAAATCTTAAAAAATAAATAAATAAATAAATGACCATGAACCTTTAGAAATAGTCCAACTGAAAAAAAATGGTAGAAATACCAGGAAAATGGATAAATCTAGTCATTTGGGAAACTTTAATATATTTCTCTCATTAAAAAAATGGCTGTTTAAGTAGATAAGTGATTTGCTGTGAAATGATTAACAAGCTTGACATAACGGTCACAATAGTTATATTCACACACTCATAAAACACACACACACACATTTGTGACTAACTAGGTTTTCAAACAGTTTAATACATTATTCCTGTCAAGAGCTTGGTGAGCTTTCTGTGTCCTGACAAGTTTTTCACATCAGAAAACTTTCCTCAGTGGGTGTCTTGATCATTAGCTTCTCTCTCTGTCCCTCTTTCTCCATCCGGAGTCCCCATCATTCATCCATGAGGTCTTCTGGATCTGTCTACCAGGGCTATTATCTTTTTTTTTTTAGAGATTTTACTTATATGAGAGAGAGCACAAGTGGGAAGGGGAGGGGCAGAGGGAGAAGCAGACTCCCCACAGTGTAGGGAGCCCAACACAGGGCTCACGATCCCAGGACCCTGAGATCATGACCTGAGCCAAAGGCAGACCCTTAACCAACTGAGCCACCCAGGTGCCCCTGGGCTATTATCTTTTCCATCAAGATTCCCATTTCTTTATATTTTTGTCCTGTCATGAGCTATTTCTTTTTTTTTTTTCTTTTTTTAAGATTTTATTTATTTGACAGAGAGAGACACAGCGAGAGAGGGAACACAAACAGGGGTAGTGGGAGAGGGAGAAGCAGGCTTCCCGCGGATCAGGGAGCCCGATGCGGGGCTCAATCCCAGAATCCTGGGATCATGACCTGAGCCGAAGGCAGACGCTTAACGACTGAGCCACCCAGGCGCCCCTGTCATGAGCTATTTCTTCTGTGGTTCTCTACAGACATCCTCCTCCATTCCACAAAGGTTCTTAACTTGAAAGTCGTTTTTTCAGCCCCAGAAATTCCCTATGCTCCAATTGGACCCCACTTTAAATGGATGAAATGAGACTAATATCTCAATAAAGTTGTTAAAAATAATAAGGAAGGGCCTTACATGCTTGTATGGAAAGATTTCCAGAATATTGTTAAATGAATAAAAGCAAGGAAAAATTCAATATGTGGTAGCCCACCACATGTGTAAAAGAGTGAAAAAATATTTATACATATTTACTTGTGAATGCATAATATATCTACAGAAAGACCTCCAAGAAACTAAAAATAGTAGTTGCTAATGAGGAGGGAAGTTGGTGGTAGGAGTCAAGGGACAGAGGAAGATCTCACCAGATACCCAATTGTACCTTCCGAATTTCAAGCCATGAGAATGTATTACTTGTTAAAAAAAAAGATATTTTTTACATTTTTTAAAACAATGATGAGAGCCTGAACTAATGTCCTTGGGGTGGAAATAGGAAGGAAGGAGCAGGAGAGATTTTTAGGAGAGAAAAATCCACAAGCCACAGATTCACTTTTCTAATACTACATAACAAACATCCCAAACAGTGGTTTAAAACAATGCTTTCTTTAATTTCTCACCATTCCATAAGTTGGTTGGGATCAACTGGGTGGTTTCACTTACGGCCTCTAGTGCAGTTTCAGGTAGATGCAACGGGAGCTGGATTCATTTGAAGGCTCAGAACGAAGATGATGCACTGACAAACTGGCAGTTAATGCTGGCTGCCAACGGTGAGCTCAGCTGGGATTCTTTTTTTTTCTTTTAAGATTTTATTTATTTGACAGAAAGAGAGAGCACAAGCAGGGGAAGGAAAATTGGAAACAGACATGCACACAGGGAGAAGTCACTGTGAAAATGAAGGCTGAGATCTACAGGCCAAGGGATGCCAAAGAGTGCCAGGAAACCACCAGAAGCTGAGAAAAGAGGAAGAGAGCAGTCTCTCAGGCCCTCTGAACAAGCAAACCATATAAAAACCTTGATCTCGGACTTCTAATCTCCATAATTGAGACAATAAATTTCTGTTCTTTAAGTCGCCCAGTTTGTGGTACTTTGTTATGGCAGCCCTAACAAATGAATACATTTTGTTTTGTTTAAAAAAAAAACAAACAAAAAAACCCCTACTTTATGGAAAATAACTACATTTTCCAAAACAAATAAATATTAGTGAAAAGAGAAGCACTGCATTATATTTTTGCAAATCCCTTTAATGTCCGGCTTGATGGAAAGCCCTTCAGAACTGCAGAACTCAGCACTGGAGAACTCAGCCCAAACCTCTACATTAAGAGACAACCAAACTCTAACAAGGCTTCTAGCAGCATAATGCTGTGTCCGCAGCCTCCCCTTAAAATGCCTGCCTAATGCCTCCCTGAGAAATGCTGCCAGGAGAAATTGCTGTTTGTTCTAGCCAACACCCAAGGATAGGCTCCTGACCTCCCTTTCTTACTGCATTTACTAAAAAGAGCTTAGACATCTCTTTGAGATGTCTGTGTATATCCTACAACTCAGAAGGATCTTTCTCAAGGACCTGAAAGCCATTCCTTTGAAATAGTATCATCAGGAAGGAAAGGGCTGCTGTCTCCAATCTCTGTAGGAAGATAGAATCCTAACTTTGATAATTACCAGCTGGTGCCACGCCATGGCTGACTTCAACATATTTACACTGACCAACACTTTATAATTTTCCACATGAGCCCTGCTCTCTACCCCTTCTAATTCTCTCATTATCTTTAAAAGGTCCAATCACCTCTGCACAAATGCAAATGGAGCTCAGTGCCTTCCCCTATTGTCAGCAGTTACTGAATAAAATCTGTTTTTAACCGTTTTATCTTTAACACTTTTCAATCTGTTGCAATATTACTCATCCAGAAGCCTCCAGAAAACTCTAATGTACATTTGTGAGAGAATGGAAGTTGGGGGGGGGGGGCTACTATTATGCACTTAGTTTTGAACTCACCAACTCAGAGGAAGGGGCTCAGGAAACTCCAGGTGTTCCTCGC
Source organism: Phoca vitulina (assembly GCF_004348235.1). Taxonomy (NCBI): domain Eukaryota; kingdom Metazoa; phylum Chordata; class Mammalia; order Carnivora; family Phocidae; genus Phoca; species Phoca vitulina. Next base: position 320,854 of record NW_022589755.1, on the reverse strand, counting down.
CCACACTGAGAACTATTGCAATAGACAAACCCTGTATAATATAATCAAGGAGAAAACAAAACTACGAGTAGAAAATTCAAAATTAAAACAACAGGTAAACATCATGCATTGAAGATTCAGCACCATTAGAACCAGGGGGAAAGGGGCACCTGGGTGGCTCAGTCATTGGGTGTCTCCCTTCGGCTCAGGTCATGATCCCAGGGTCCTGGGATCGAGCCCCGCATCGGGCTCCCTGCTCCGCGGGAGGCCTGCTTCTCCCTCTCCCACTCCCCCTGCTTGTGTTCCCTTTCTCGCTGTCTCTCTGTCAAAACCTAAATAAAATCTTAAAAAAGAAAGAAAGAAAGAAATAGGTTCTAAGTACCATGGCAGTATATACTCCAAAGAGTAAAGCATGCCAGCTAGGACGCTCGGGCCCGGGTTTCGAAGCAGGGCTCCCCGTTCCAGCGCGGACAGAGGGGCAGCTTCACGTGGGGCCGCAAGGGCAAAGACTGCGGGCCGCGGCCCCGCGCAGACGCGAACCCCCAACGGCCAGGCTGGGAGGGCGATCCCCCATGACCCGGGTTCCTTCGCAGCCCGTGCGCGCCCCCCACCCCCGCACCGGGCACGGAGACGCCCGGTTGCCCAGCACCCCGGCGTGCGCCGCAGCCCAGAGTCACCACCCGCCGCCACCCGCCCAGCACCGCCTCGCCGGGTCTGTGGCAGGAGCGCCCCCAGTGCCCGGAGGCCCAACGGACAGACGGTCCCATTGACATGAAGCCAAAAGGCTCTCATTGGTGGGAGGCTCGACGAACAAAGGTTTCCATTGGTCGGGCGCTGCGGCGCGCCGCACTGTCTGCTGGGAGTTGTAGTCGCAGCGTCACCAGTGCGGCCGCCATTGTCCGGCGGGCGGCGAGTGGAGTGGTCCCTGAGGCCGGGGCTGCTCTCGGGTTTACGGCCGCTTCGGGCTCCTCTGCTCGACCTATCGGTCCTGGATGAACCCCGAAGAGGAAGCGACAGCACTGGCGATGACTACGGGGCTGCCAGCGGAGTGGCTTCAGGTAACAATAATAATAATAATAACAACGATGGCAGCGGGCCGAGCGTCTCCCGCAGGTATCGACCCTTTAACCCTCGCGGCGCACGGTGAGCAGGGCCCGGGCCTTACCGCTCTTGACGCAGGAGGAAGCTGAGGCGCAGGTCGGGGCGCGCTGACTGGCCCGACTGCTAAGGGTGGAGCTGGGACTCGAACCCGGCCATCTGGCCCCCGAGTGCGCATGTCCGCTGGTACTCCTCCTCCCCGGTTCTGGGACCGGGCTTAGGCGCGTACCCTGGGACAGCGCTGGCGCGGCCCGGCGGATGGCCTTCCCCGCGCCCCGAAGGCCAGCTGCTGCGTGACGGGTAATGGTAACTGGGGTCAGTGGAGCGCCGAGATGGCAGGTATTAACCGAGCAGAGATGACCTAATTCATGGGACACCCACCGAGAGCCCTGCTCCGCGAGGCCCCCGGCCCAACCTCTGGGGGTAAGGACAGGTCACCACGCACCGCATCAGTGGGGCGGGAGCGACTGCCCGGGCGCCCCCTCCCACATTCCCCGCGGGGGCTGTGGGGGATCCGCAGCACTGGGCGGTGCGTGCTTGCGAGGTCATCTGGGAAGGTGCCCGATTCAGAGCTCCAGCATTTCTAGGCAAAGTGGCCGCTGCCTGTGTTCTCCTTAAAGTGCTGTCTCCACGTGGCAGAAACCAAAAATAATTCATAATTCCTGAAGCGCCACATCTTTGAAATTCTGCACTTACTGTCTTTTGTTGTTGTTTACAAGGATTTGCATTATTTCATATTTAGCATGCCAAATGAGACTGTTGATAACCTTAGATTTGCATGTTTTCAGATGCGCATTAATAGTGCAACCACCCTTTATTTTGCTTTTGCAGTGGTTGGGGTGTGGCAGGGAATGAGCATTGTCAAAGTAAAACAGCTGGATAGTAATTAAAGCAGTCAAAAGAGATTTTATTCAGAAACTTTTGGAATGGGGGAAAGAGACTTCAGTATGGAACTGGACTCGATTCCAAATACAAGTAATGGTGGGAATTTATACCTGGGGTCGGGGTGGGTGTAATTCTTGCTAAACTGACCTAACAGGATCCTTTATTATTATTGTTATTGTTACTGTTATTATTATTTTTAAGATTTTATTTATTTTAGAAGCACATGAGCGGGGCAGGGGTTGGGGAGAGAATCTCCAGCAGACTCAACGCTGAGCACGGAGCCCAATGTAGGGCTTGATCTCATGACCCTGAGATCATGACCTGAGCTGAAACCAAGAGTAAGATGCTTAACTGACTGAGCCACTCATGCCCCCCATGACCTAACAGGATTCTTTTTTTTTTTTTTTTTTTTTTAAGATTTTATTTATTTATTTGAGAAAGAGAGAATGAGAGACAGAGAGCATGAGGGGTAGGAGGGTCAGAGGGAGAAGCAGACTCCCTGCTGAGCAGGGAGCCCGATGCGGGACTCGATCCCGGGACTCCAGGATCATGACCTGAGCCGAAGGCAGTTGCTTAACCAACTGAGCCACCCAGGCGCCCTCTTTTTTTTTTTTTTTTTTTAAGATTTTATTTATTTGACAGAGACACAGCGAGAGAGGGAACACAAGCAGGGGGAGTGGGAGAGGAAGAAGCAGGCCTCCCACAGAGCAAGGAGACCGGGATCATGACCCGAGCCGAAGGCAGATGCTTAACGACTGAGCCACCCAGGCACCACTCTAACAGGATTCTTGTCGAAGCAGGCCAAGTGATCAGATATTATCTGGAGGATTGTGGGGGATGAGGACTTTGAAAAGATATGGAGAGTGATCAGATATGGTGGGTGGGGATTCTGGCTAAACCAACTCTTTATGAATCTGGGTGATGCAAAATGGATACAGAAGTCCAGAGGTCAAGACCTAGTTGAGAAGAAGGTTCAGAGGAGAGAGTCTTTGTTAGCAGTAAGAGAAAGTGTATTAGTTATCTGTTGCTGTGTAACAAATAACCCAAAACTTAGTGGTCCAAAACAACAATAAATATTACTTCAGTTTTTGATGATAGAAGTCCTCAAATGATTTAGCTGGTGGTTCTGGCCTGGGCGCATGAGGCTATGATTAAGATGTCAGTCTGGACTGTTGTCATCTGGGACTTGACTGGGGCTAGAGGATCCATCTCCAAGATGGCTCTCTCACATGGCACTGAATAGTTCCTTCCCATGTGGGCCTCTCTGTGGAGCTGCTTGGCTGTCCTCACAACTTGGCATCTGGCTTCCCAAAGAGTGAATGATCCAGGAGAGGGCAAGGTAGAAGCCCCAGTGCCTTTTGTGCTCTGGGGTCAGAATTTACACACTGTCATTTGCACAATATCCTGTTGGTTACACAGGTCAAACATGCACAGAATAGGAGGGGACTGTACGACTACACAAGGGCTGGGGATCGTTGGGAGGTGTCTTGGAGGCTGGCCACCACACAAGGCAAGGAAGCAGAGGGTTTTGAGGTCCAGTGTAAGCTTCCTGTGGCTGCTATAACAGAGCACCACAGATTTGGTGGCTTAAAGCAATGCACATTTATTCTTAAAGTTCTGGGGGTAAGAAGTCTGAAGTCATTTTCACTGGGCTGAAATCAAGATGTGGGCAGAGCCACCCTTCCTGTGGAGGATCTAGGGGAGAATCGGTTTTCTTGTCTTTTCTAACTATTACAGCTGTAGATCTTGTATTCCTTGGCTAATGGCAGTGGCCCTTTGTCAAGGCCGGCAGCATGGCATCTTGCTTTAGTGGTCACATTGCCTTTTGTCTTCTATAGTTAAGTCTCCCTCCACTCTCCCCTTAGAAGGACAAGGAATGGGCTCCTGCTAGAATTTCAGGACGAGACATGAAGGATCCATGTGCTGCTACTGAGAGGTCTTATGGCCTGGAGAGATCAGTACTCAGTGGACCTGGTGCCCGGGCTGTCAACCCATGCAGAGTGGGTGATGCTTGAGGGGGCAGAGTGGGGGAGGCAGGAGGCACAGGGAGCATGTATCAGGGTTTGAGGACCTTCTGACTGGGAGGTGGTGACATGGGGACAGGAACAGAGACCTCTGTTCCCAACCAAAGGGTTCTTCATGCATCCTGCACAATTTTTGTCAGCCATATGCCACCTATACTATAATTTCTTTAATATTTTAAAATATACTTTTGTTTTTCTTAAAAGAAAATACCCTTTTATAATTGAGGTATTTAGTAATTGATTTTGATTTGCATTTCCCTGGTGCCTAATGATGCTGAGCATCTTTTCATGTGTTTATTCAGTATTTGTATATTTTATATTTTCTTTGAAGAAATACCTATTTAGATCCTTTGCCCATTTTAATTGGGTTGTTGCTATTATTGAGTTGTAGGAGGTGTCTTATCTGGATACAAGTCATTTACCAGATGTGTGATTTGCTATTGTTATCTCCCAGTATGTGGATGTCTTGTCACTTTTTTTTTTTTTTTTTTCACTTTCTTGATAGTGTCCTTTGGAGCACAAAAGTTTTTAATTTTGATGAAGTCCAGCTTATTTATTTTTTATTTCGTTGCTTGTGCTTTTGCTGTCATATCTAAAAACCTTTGCCAATCCAAGATTGTGAAGATTTATCACTGTGTTTTCTTCTAAGAGTTTAATAGTCCTAGCTCTTATATTTTGTCTTTTATCCATTTTGAATTAACTTTTTATATGCTGTGAGGTAGGGGACCGACTTTATTCTTTTGCATGTTGTCCTGTAGAAAGTGTTTCACAGCGGCTTATTCCCCATCGCAGCCCCCAAGGAGTGATTCTCTGTAGACGTGGAAACAGGGAAGTAGAAGTGGGTGCCTGCGTGTACGTCTTGAGGGGGAAGTGGCAGAGTCAAAACTCGGATCCAGAAATATCTAGCTTTCGACCGCGGCCACACACAGCCCACAGAAGGGTTTGATTTGTGGGATAGGTTTTAAATACATTGCACCAACTTACAAAAATTTAAAGTGTTCATTTAAAGATTTGACCAAATTTCCAGCTACTCACTACAGATTGGCAATTCTGACCATATGAGCCCTGCATTTCCCCATGATCAGTTGGTTCTGAGTCCCAGCTGCCCCTTCAAACAGGGCACATGTTACCCATCACCTTCAGTGTCACCTCTCACAGATTACGTACCCTTGTAGGCTCTTACAGTAGACCATTTCAGTCACTGATGAGCCTGCCTGGTCCCTAAAGGTAGGTGAGTTTCTGACTCTTTTCAGGGAGGATAACGAGCCTTGGTTTGAATGAATCAGAGGATTATTTAGCATATCAGTTAGATGTTACTGGGTAACAAACTATCCCAAAACTTAGTGGCTTAAACCAGTAGCCATTTCTTTATTCCACACATCTGCAAGTCAGCAGTCTCTGCACCTGTCTGAGATCAATTGTAGATCAGCTGTGGTTAGCTTTGATCTTGCTCGGATACTTTCACATGCCCCCAGTGAGACCCGACTCGCATTACTCAGAACATGCACTCTCTCAGGACACTGGCCTGCCTGTCCTCTGCATCCCCATTCCTCCTCCTCTTCCTGGGAGCACTGATGGAGACAGTTGAGCTGTTCAAGAGTGTGTGTGATGTTTCAGGAGCCGGTGACCTTCCGGGATGTGGCGGTGGACTTCACCCAGGAAGAGTGGGGGCAGCTGGGCCCTGCCCAGAGAACCCTGTATCGTGACGTGATGTTGGAGACCTTTGGGCATCTGCTCTCTGTGGGTAAGGCCTGCTTCCCCAGCTGATGATCAGATTCCTGCAGTGACTTATTCTTCATGGGTTATAGGTCATAGGGCCTCTGGTATGAGGACTTGACCTTAGGCTGGTGATTAGAGATCTTGCATTCTCATTCCCTGTGGAACAAATGGGCAGGGGGGTTTCTGCCCTTTTCTGTCCCAATGCAAAGTTTTCACCTTATTGTGAGATATCCTCGTGCCCTATCAGGAGTCTAGGGCTGGATCCTGAGCTGGTTCTTTCTCTCTGTAGCAGATCCACACATCCTGTGTCTTTCCCTTTTTCCAGGGCCTGAGCTTCCAAAACCTGAAGTCATCTCCCAGCTGGAGCAAGGGGCTGAGCTATGGGCAGCAGAGAGAGGAATTGCCCAGGGCTACTGTCCAGGTGAGATGCTGCCTAATGGGAGCAGCCCAACAGGTGACTGCAGATGTGCTGCTTGTAGAGTGGTGTGTCAGGGTCCCCAAGACCACCCAGAGATCCAGTGAAAGAATATAGAGGAGAGTCAGCAAGAAGAAAATGCTGACGGGGTGAAATCCAGAAGCCAGCCAAGACTCCAGAGGTCTCTCCCAGCAGAGTATATGGGACATGCTTAGTTCCCCCAGCCATGAGTTGTGACAACACGTGAGAAATCTTAGCTACCAGGGAAGCTTGTTAGAGGCTCAATGCCAGGGGTTTCATTGGTGCTGGCCATAGGCACCCTGTGCCTGACACGGACCAAGATTCTAGACTCCCAGGGGAAAGCGGGTGTTCACCATAAACCATGTTGTTGGCACAGTTTGGGCACGGTGAGCTACTCTTATCAGTTAGGGTGGTGGGAACGCTCCTGAAGTCCAGATTCCCAGGGCCAAGCGCAAAAGCTGGCCTTTCTAAGGATGGCAGCCTCGGGCCTGCCCTGTTAGCTCTTTTCTGCACAGAAGGTCTGCGCACTGCTCCTGTGCTCCCTGTTTTCCTCATCCAAGCTCCCCATCTGCCTCTTCTCCAGTGGTCAGAATCCCACCCCTTCCTCCCTCTCTCGCTCGCTCTCAACAGCCGTCTGAGCATGCCCTTTCCACAGGATCATTTCTTTTTCTTTATTTTTCTTTAAGATGTTTTTTTTTTTTTTTTTAAGATTTTATTTATTTATTTGACAGAGAGAGAGGGAACACAAGCAGGGGGAGCGGCAGGCAGAGGGAGTGGGAGAGGGAGAAGCAGGCTCCCCGCTGAGCAGGGAGCCCGATGCGGGGCTCGATCCCAGGACCCTGGGATCATGACCTGAGCTGAAGGCAGCTGCTTAACCAACTGAGCCACCCAGGCGCCCCTGAGATGTTATTTTTAAGTAATCTCTACCCCCAGCGTAGGGCTTGAACTCACAACCTTGAGATCAAGAGTCGCATGCTCTACAGACTGAGCCAGGCAGGTGCCCCTCCACAGGATCATTCCTAATGTGTGAACTTGCCCTCCATCTTCTCCATTTTATTCTTTCATGTCCAGATTCTGTAAACCTGTTCTCCACATCCATCTCTTCTCTTAGCAAAAAGGATTGTGTTCCTCTGTAAATATCTGAAAACTGGGCTAGAGCAGCTCAAAAAAAGAAGCTTTTTTTTTTTTTTTTCCACAAAGCAGCCACTGCTGCCTCTGGCTCAGCATTCCAGTGATGCCAGGGCTGATGGTTCTGATTCTTCTGGCTTTTCCTTGGGTTACGGCATGGATGCAGCAGCTCTGGCCATTGCATCAGTGCTTCAGGCAGAGGGAGAGGGAAGTAGGAAGAATAGTGCCAGTCACATTGTCCCCCCCCCTTTTTTTTTTAAAGATTTTATTTATTTATTTGAGAGAGAGAATGAGAGAGAGAGAGCACATGAGAGGGGGGAGAGTCAGAGGGAGAAGCAGACTCCCTGCTGAGCAGGGAGCCCGATGCGGGACTCGATCCTGGGACTCCAGGATCATGACCTGAGCCGAAGGCAGTCACCCAACCAACTGAGCCACCCAGGCGCCCACATTGTCCCCTTTTATCAGAACTCCAGATTTCATCCATTGAGGTCTCCTTGGTCGGGACTGGGTCACATCCACCTTCCTTCCCCAGCCACTAGGGCAGCTGGAAAGAGGGCCTGTCACCCTCTCTGTGTTTTTTCCACCAACTCCCTCAGAGCTCTTTGGTATTCTTTTAGGCCGGGAGCCTGGACCTGAAAGCCAAGCGCCACCCAAGGAGCATGGCCTTCCTGAGGTGGAGACATCCCGTGTCACTGAAAGGGAAGGCTTCCTGAGGGATGCTCCCTGTTCCACCATACTAGGGGAAGACTGGGAATGTGAGGGCCAGGTGAAGTTGCCTGAGAAGGAACAGAATAATTTGAGGCAATCGGAATTTAGCCTCGAGGAAGCACCAATTCAAGATAAAAGCTATGAAAGTCTCAGGCTTGGGGAAAATGGTGTCCTGAGCTCAAACCTAAATCCATTCCCGGAGACTTCTAAGAGAGACTATCTCTGTGGTTACGACTCACAGGTTATAAACTCAGAATGTAACTCAAGCTTAGTCAGCCAGCGGACAGGCTCCTCAGGAAAGGAGCCATGTGACAGCAGTGACTGTAGCAGAACTCCTAGTCAGGCCGTTCCGATCACGGAACTCACACGAAGCCAGGTACAGGATAAGCCCTACAAGTGTACGGACTGCGGGAAGTCGTTTAACCACAACGCGCATCTCACAGTGCATAAGAGGATTCACACGGGAGAAAGACCTTACATGTGCAAAGAATGTGGGAAAGCCTTCAGCCAGAACTCCTCCCTGGTTCAGCATGAGCGAATCCACACAGGAGACAAGCCCTATAAATGTGCCGAGTGTGGGAAGTCTTTCTGCCATAGCACACACCTTACAGTCCATCGGAGAATTCACACCGGAGAGAAACCCTATGAATGTCAGGACTGTGGGCGGGCCTTTAACCAGAATTCATCCCTGGGTCGGCACAAGCGGACACACACTGGAGAGAAGCCGTACACGTGTAGCGTGTGTGGGAAATCCTTCTCACGGACCACTTGCCTGTTCCTGCATCTGAGGACGCACACAGAGGAGAGGCCCTATGAGTGCAACCACTGTGGGAAGGGCTTCAGGCACAGCTCCTCTCTGGCCCAGCATCAGCGAAAGCATGCTGGGGAGAAGCCCTACGAGTGCCGCCAGAGGCTAATCTTTGAGCAGACACCAGCTCTAACAAAGCATGAATGGACAGAAGCCCTCGGCTGTGACCCACCTTTGAATCCGGATGAGAGAGCTCACCGGAGCGACAGGCCTTTTAAGTGTAATCATTGTGGGAAATGTTTTATTCAGAGCTCACACCTCATCCGACACCAGATAACTCACACCAGAGAGGAGCCCCAGGGACGGAACCGGCGACGGCTTGAGCAGTCCTTTGGCCGGAGCTCACACCTTGGCCGCCATCAGCACACACACTCAAGTGAGAACCCTGGGGGCGGGACAAAGGCAGGACAGCCTGCGAGCCGGGCGCTTGCCCTGTTTGACATCCATGAAATCATGCAAGAGAAAAACCCAGTTCACGTTATTGGGGTTGAAGAGTCTTCCATGGGTGCTTCCGTGTTATTCGACATAAGAGAATCCTCATAGAGAAACCACAGATGACTTTTGAACCACAGGTACAAAAATGTGGTAAGTCCACAGAGTGCATTCATGGAAAGGGGGACTGGGGGTAGAAATGCCTAAGGTGACCTCTGATTTCATAAGGAAATGGTGCTTTCCAAATACCTGAGATTGATGGTTCTCAGATCTGTCAAGCTCAGTGCCCCCTTTAACCACAGGTGTTTTGTGCTATTCCTTCTATTACTCCAAAATGAATTTACAGGTAATGTAACCTACACACATGTGTACTGTAAAAAAATCAATATATGGCCCCTTTTTGTAAAGCATAATTAAAACAAAAGTAATTTATAGTAAAGTAATGTGTATACTAAGTGGGTGTGGTATCTCTCCATGTGACTGTGGGCCATTATGCCTGGACACCTGGGGCATTGGCTGTTGTCATCTGGTATATGGGAAACAGTGTTGGCCATGGAAATACTGTGAGGGGCATTCCTGTATGAGACGTGATTTTCTCAAGTGGTGACTAACTCTTGCAAAAGTTTTGAACAAAACAGAAGACCGCTGCATTTCTGGAAAATTCTGTATAAAATTCTAAGCATGCAGGAGTTAATTTGTGTTTATATGTGAAGTTGACTTAGGCTCTCAGTTCATACATTACAAACTGGTTGTTTCACACATACATACATACATGGTCCACAGGGGCCTGTTCTGCACTTCACAGTCATTAGAGCACACTTGGCCCCCACCCACATGTCAGCCACATTCATGTCCAGATCAAATGACAAGAAAGCCCCCATGAAATTCTACTACATTCCCTGGGAGTGTCACAGCTTCTACTGAAAGCCATTGCCTTGAAACGGTTAGTGTTGCTTAAGCCAGAGGTTCTCAGTTGGGGTAGATTTGTCCTCCAGGAGACATTTGGTGATGTTTAGAGACATTTTTGGTTGTCATAACGGGCAGAACAGAGGGGTGCCACTTGGCAGCTAGTGGGTAGAGGATGCTGCTAAGCATCCTGTAATGCCCAAGACAGCCCCCTCAACAAAGAATTATCTAGCCACAAATATGCCAGGGTAGAGAAACCATACCCAGCACTACAACCAACTTTTTCCAGAAAGATTCTAAATTGATGAGGGCTATACTAACAGTCCTATAGCTTTGATTGTAACAAATGATATCATTAACTGTTTTATACACAAATGTTTCCTAGTAATTTTTTTGACCATTTTGCAGCATTCCTAATTGGTGTGAGAAAAGGAAGAGAATCTACTTATTTTTCTGAGTAATCTAAATTTTAGCATTTTATCGTGGACATTGTAAAACATGGATAAGCCCCACTTTTGACCATTCCTCCTGCCTGCCCTGTGGGGTGCAGATTTGGGAGTGTTCCACCTATCAGTGCCCTCTGGGGAGGGGACACCCAGTAACTTCATGGTTCTAGACAGCTCTAGAAGCCAGGCTTACAGTGCCCCTTTCCCTCCTCCTCAGCCCCCCAAATGGCAGCTTCTGAAGGGTCTTGTTTCCACAGTCTCAGTATTTGCTGGGTGGGCCTCAGTGGGTAAGCTGGGAACAAGCTCGTCACTTGCCTTCCTCTCCAGACAACAGAGATCTTTACAAATTTTCTATTTCTCATTTCAGGTCATGTTTTCTAGGCATAATATTCCTACTCATTTCCTTATAGATATTTTGAAACAGTCAGATAAACTCCTCAGGAGAGGTTACTATTAACTACAGAATACATGGTTTTATCAGTTTATAAAAGTAATGTAAATTCTTTACTGCAAATGTGGAAAATGCACAAAAGTAAAATTTAATTCCTCATACACCTATTCAGAGATGGTCAGTACCATTAAGATTTTGTTAATTTTCCTGTAATTTTTTCTTAAAAAAATATATGTATACATATAGTGTACACTAGATCTTATACACACACACAAATATATTTATAGTATTGTGTTTAGAAAATTGGAATTCTTTCTAGTTCTCTTGTAACACATGCTTCTTACTATATTTTGAGCATCTTCCTCTGACAATTTCATGTAGCTTTTTAAATTACCTTTCAGGAGGATTGTAGCAGTGTGACCACCTAGCATTTTATCAGCCTTGACTTTTATCCAAAAGGGTGGTGGTAGGGGGGAAGGTTTCCTACACATTTTCAAGGGGAGTATAAATTGATACGGCCTCTGTGAAGGACGATTTATTAGTTGCTATCTAAGATTAGAAACACACAACTCTTTGTCTCAGTAAACCTGTTGCTGGGAGTGAATCCAACAGATTTATTTGTATGTTGTAGACTGTTTGTACATGGTCTCACTATGGTATTGCTTTCAGAAGTAAAAATTTGTAAACAACCTCAGTGTCCACCATGGGGAACTGGGCTAGAGATTTACGCTGGAATGGAGAACTACACAGCTTTAAAAATGGGGATTGTCTTTATGTAATAATATGGGAAAGAGCTCCAAGATACATTGTTAAATGAAGAGGTATAAAACAGTGTGTAAAGTATGTTTCTATTTGTGTAAAAAAACATTGGCTTATACACACATACACACACACTCCTAAGGGAACAAAGTAACCAGGCATACTAGGTGCTATTGGGGAGGAGAACTGGGGGGAGAGGGATGAGGAATAATTTTCACTCTATATCTTTTGATATTTTTAGAATTTTGAAACATGTAAAAGTATTACCAGTTCATAAAATAAATTAAAAATCTCAACTGTTGCAAATTAAAGTAAGTTTGATCATTGGCTTCATTTTCTGTTGCACCTGCACACACACTAAATTCTTAGCCACACTAAGCTACAAACTAACTCAGTGCACACATATCTGAGCATTGAGTTAATGGAACCAGTTAAGTGTAAAATAGCTTTGACTCCATGAATTTTCCCGCAAGCTATAAACTAGCACATACATTTTAGTAGCACATAAATTTTCAAGTTATTTTATTAAATTCCCTGTATCCAGCCCAAATTATGAGAGCCCATACATGAATGAGCCAAGTTGCCCATTTTCAGTATCTCCTTGTACATCTTCAGAGATATTCAAGTCGTTTGTGCAAAAGGTAACTGGGAAGAAATCTCCATCCAGTCTGAGGAAGTCTCCTATAGGTCTCTTGTAAGGAGATCCAAGGTGAACATCTTCCAGATGTTCCAAGTTGTCCAACGTTGGTAGTCACTAACCACATGGAGCTATTTAAATGTAATTTTAAATTCACCCAAAATTAAAATAAAAATTGAGTTCCTCAATCACATCAACCACATTTCAACTGCTCACTAGTTACAAATAGAACATCCCCCTCATCTCTAGAAAGTTGTTTTGCACAATGCTGGGTCGAAGGTAAGTGGCTGAGAGGATTTTTTTAAAATTTCCCTTGTGATCAACTGACTAAAGAGTAGAGAAGGCCAGCCTGCACATCAGGAGTCAGCAGAGTGCAGTGCGTGGTTTTTTATTGGGGCTTGAGTAAAAGATGAAAACAAAAAGGTACGTACGACGTCATTGGGAGAAATTAGCATACAGACTACGGAGCAGGTAATCGTGGGTTTCAATGTCGTTTCTTGGGTAGGCGGAAGAATGTACTGGTTCTTAGAGGACATCTGCTGAAACGTTACAGGAAAACGGGGTTCAGGGGAGAAAAGTCCCCAAACTACAGAGACATGTATGGATGTACGTGTGTGCGAAAAGAAAAAAGTACGCTGTATGTTTACCTCGCCTACGCGAGTCGACATCCGTCTGGTCCCGCACGCCAGCGGCGCAGAGCAACCACGTTCCCACGTTCCCACGACCCCCTCCCAGCGCCGTCGCCCTGTGGACTTCATTTCCCAGAAGACCATTCGTCCTGCGCCCGGCCGGTTCCGGGCACGCAGCGGGCAGGGCCCTCTGGGAGATAAAGTCCCGAACTCAGCGTTCGGGCCATCGGCGGAAACGCGGACCGGAAGTGCCTGTGGCGAGCGTGCGCACTTCGGCGGCTGACGGCGCCGCCCCGCTCTGTGAGGGGTCGGCGTGGTGGTGAGTCCGCCGTTCCGGCCTGAGGGCTTACGTGAGTGTGAGGGACGACGAGGCCCGTGTGTGCGTGCGGTGGTAGTGACTGAGTGGCCGGGTGGGGCCCGGAGGGCAGCGCGGACCCGGGGATGGGGGGCGGGGAGAAAGGCGGGACCGTGGGCGCTTGCGCGTGCCGAAGGACGTGAAGGAGAGATCTGTGCGTGCCCGTGGGGCCTCAGCTGAGTGTGGCCGAATGTGACACTGCACGTGTGCGTGTCAGAGAGCAGGGGTGTTTTGCAGGTGAGGTGCCACCTGCGTGTGCATAGGAGGCCTCAGGTGTGTGTGGGGACCCGGTGCGTCAGCGTTTGTGTGCAGGTGTAACCTCAGGTGTGTGCATGTGGCTGAGTGTCACCACGTGTGCGTTTCGGAGGGAAAGGGTGTCTTGCTGGCGAGACAGCACTGTGCGTGCAGATGAGCCAGCAGGTGTGTGTGGCAGGGCCTCTGTGCAGATGTGACCTCGGCATGTGCATTTGACTGGGTGTGTAACCACTGGTGCACGTCCAAAGGAAGGAGTGTGTTGCGTGTTGACACCACTTGGGTGTGCAGATGAGACCTCAGGTGCGTGTGATGGTCACGTGTGTCACCATGCATGTTTGTGGGCACGGATGTTTTGTGTGTGTGACAGCCCTTTGTGTCTGTAGGTGTGACCGCAGGCGAGTACCTATGGCCTGTAGCCTTCAGCCATCACTCCCATTCCCCTTTTCTCCAGCCCCTGGCAGCCATTAATCTACTTTCCGTTGATTAATCTGTCTCTGTTCTGGACATGCGATGTAAGTGGGATCATACAGTAGGTGGCTTTTTTGTGTCTGGCTTCTTTCCCTGAGCATAATGTTTTTAAAGTCCATGTTGTGCCATGTCTCAGTACGTCGCTCATTTCTATAGCTGAATAATAATCCATTGTGTGGATATACCGCAGTTTGTTTACCCAGATAGTGCCACTGTGAACACTCACATACAGGTTTTTGTGTGGACCTGTGTTTTCAGTTTGGAGGAAGGAGGTAGTTGGGTCTGTCCCAGGGAAGCTCATGTGTATGACCACACCTGCTCCCTGTTGCCTTTGCTCATCCGGCAGTATTTCATTTTCCAGAATCCCAGCCCTGAGCCCCGAAGTGAAAGCCAGGAGCCTGACCGCTGTATGGGAGTAGATGGGAGGAGGCAGTGGCTCTGGGAACTGGAATCCTTCCCTGCAAGACTCACCCACAACCTGGGATCTCTGTCTGGGACTGAGACCACATGCCCCCTATCCTGTAGCTGCTGAGGTCAAACAGCCCAAAGACAGAGCAGAGTGGCAGGCAATGGAGCCTGAGGAGCCAGGTGAGGCACATGTCAGGGTGGTGGTCATAGGGCTGGACATTTTCAGAAGCCAGATTTTCCTCAGAACAGGCCCTGCTCCTGCTGCCTTCACTCTAGTGCCCTGCCATCCTCAGCCTAGTCCAGACTACCGCCTCTTCACAGGTCTCCTGCCTCCCCTTCCTCCCACCATTGCTATCCACACCGCACCGGAGGGGTCTTTAAACCCTGAACGGTGAGGCTACCTCTCCCTGAAACCTTCCATCCCTGCCCTGGTTGTCACAGCGGGGTTGGCAGACTCTCCCTGTAAAGCACCAGGTAGCAAATGTTTTCAGCTTTGTAGGCCAAGAGGCAAAACCAAAGATGTCAGGTAGGTGCTTACCTAACAAGAGAGAAAACACATACCCACATGTTTATTTCCCCAGTGAAATCCAGAACTTTATCCAGCGCTGAAATCTGAATTTCATGTAACATTAATCTTCTGATGATTTTTCCCTCCCAACCACTTAAAAATGGAAAAACTCTTCTTAGCTCACAGTCTGTACAGAAATAGGCAGTGGGGCTGAGTTTGCTGACCCCTGATGTGACCAAATCCACACTTCTTCCCATGCCTTCTGGGCCCAGCATGACCTGATTTCTGCCTGTTTTCAGGCCTCACCCTACAGGTCTCCCTTTGCCCAGCCCCCCTGGCCACTGAATAGCATTTAAGCTTAGATATTACCTCAGAGGCCCTCCCTGGCCACCTGATTCAAAACAGGTGCCACACACATCTACATTATGTTTTTTAGCACTTAACCACATTCGAAGACTTTATACTTGTTCCCATTTATCATAGACTATGAGTTTCATGATGTGGTGCACAGTCCATGGGGTATCTGTTAAATGAATGAGTGAACAGACACCCTTCTGCAAAAGGCACTGTTACCCAGTTTTACAGATAGAAAACCCAGGCCTTAGGTGAATTGAGCAACCCAAGGTCACTCAGCAGAGTGGTAAGGTGGATTTGATCCTAAGTCTGACAGACTCCACTTATCCCTCACGTTCACCCTAGGAATGACACTGGGAAGAAGGTATGGGCACTTGGTACATCAGGGCCCCAGGGATCAGCTTGCCACTCTTGCCCCCGTGGGGAGGGGCAAAAAGCCCCACATCAGCCCTTCACTCCTGGGAGTATCATAGGATCTGAATTCAGGACAGCTGAGACTATTGCTTTTCCCTCAGAGCACTTGCCTACCTGGTATCTCACTTTGTCCCCAAACCGTCCTGCTGCCAGTGATGTCCGTAAACCTGATAGCATGGGGCAGAGACTGTTACACAGCATATAATTTACTTTGTATGAAGTTCAAGAATAGGCACAACTTGTGTGCTGTCAGAATCTCAGCAGCAGTCACACCGGGGCCAGGGAGAGCCTCGCCTGGAAGGGGCGCCTGTCGGGAGCTGTCCGTGGTGCTGAAAGCCCTAGTGCTGAGGTGTCCGAAATGGTAGCTAAGAGCCACATGGAGATACTAAAATGTGAATCAGTTAAACTTCAAATTACACATCCAGTTTCTCAGTCACACCACCTGTGTGTCTACTGTTCAGGAGCCACATGGAGCTGATGGCTGATGAATTGGACAGCCCAGCTCCAGAACATTTCCATCCTCACAGAAAGTTCTAGAGCTTGATCTGGACAGTGGCTATGTAGGTGTGTGCATGGTCAAAACTCATTGAACTGAGCACTCATACCTCTATTAAAAATACATATTTTTGAAAGCACAGACTCAAGTCTGACTGTGTGGGTTCAGATCCCAACCCATCACATGCTTCATATCTTTGATTTAACCTCTCTCTGGCCCCCTCTCCCTCCCTGTATAACAGAGTGATGATAGTACCTCTTTTTCCTTGTGTTAGGGAACTTGGCCAGAATTGCACAGCAAGCCCTTGAGAAGTTTGCGCCCTGGGGATGGCACTGAGTTGCAACACAGGCAGCTGCAGCTGCCCTTGGGGACTCGGCCTCCACTCATGGATAGTTCCCTGTTTTAGAGGCAGGGGTCTGAGGCCCAGCCTCCAAGTATCAAATCATAGGGCTGCTTTTCGTGGATCCCTGGGCTCAGTGACCCCCTGCCCAGCGTGGGAGCCAGGACGGGATGGAGGATGTAAAGGTGGTGTGGCTTCTGGCAGCAAGGACACCATGAGGTGTTCCTATGTTAGGTTTCATTTCACAAAGACTTCCTAAGACATAATGCCATCTGTTCTCCCAGGAGCCTGTCCTTTCTGTACCCAGGAAGAAATAGGCCTAGAGCAATGATATGGCCAGTTAGTGGCACGCAGTGGACCTGTGGGTCCAGGGTTTCCTACTCCAAGTATTTGTCATCCTCTAGGTCACCCTGGATCCATGGTGGCTGTGTAGACCCCTTTACGAGAGTCCAGGTGGGCTGTCACATCCAGACTAATTCTGGGGGGTGTGGGTCACCCCATCTGTCTATGTGGACAGTCCACCAGCCTTCTCCACGGGACCCACTGTCTTGGCTGGTCAGGGGTGGGGACAAGAGTGGGAGTGCTTCCATGCAAAAGCTCAACTCAAGCAAGCATCTTCCTCCTTGATGCCTCAGTTTCCTTCCTGTAAAATGGGTCTGGTAGTGTTGGTCCTAACTATCCCTCATAGGGACAGAATGAGGATCAAGCATCATGACTGGCACATAGTAAATGTTGAGGGCTGTGGTTCTGCCAAGCCCTGGAGGATAAGCAGGAGAGAGTAGACCCAGGGTGAGCAGTGCAGGAGGAAACACCTGTGGGAGGGTCTGGACTGGGAGGGAAAGAGTCTAGTGGCTGGCAAGGGGAGGGATGTGAGGTGAGGGGACTTTGGGGCTTGGGTCTCTGGGGCCTGAGGGCATATCTGGCCTCCCTCACATCCCCTCCCCTCCCCCAGCTCTTCCTTCTCAGGGGAGCATCAAGGAAGACAAGCCCAAGGCCCAAGATGCTGCATTCCCAGCAGATGCCTTCCACGTGAGTTTCCAAAAATGCCAGCAGTCTCAGCAGGCATACTCCTTTCTGTTCTTGCTTCTGTGATGCTTCTACCCCTCGCCACTGGAATGGAGCCACAGTCCCTAAGGAGCATGAGTCCTGGGGCAGGGCCCCTTCCTCTGCCCTGGCCACTCTTCTTCCTCTTCCTCTTCTTCCTTCTCCCTTCACTCCAGGGTGGGGCTTAGTGACCCTGTCAGTCTAGGGCACCTTGGAGGAGATCCCATGCCTGGCCGATCTGGGACACAGGCTCTTTATGGTCACCCTGTTTATCGGCCAATATCCAGGAAAAGGACAGAGCGGGGCCTGGCATACGAGTGAATGGTGGTACTGAGCAGCATTTAGGAAGGTGGTTGGGGGCTTTGGGTGTTAATGGTGAGTAGTTACTCTGAAACCGATGGTGCTTGCTGACAGGCCCTTTCCTCGAGGGTCCCCAAGGAGCAGCCACACACAGGCAGAGGGCTTGTTGCCACAGCCTTGGGGTGCTGCTGGGGGGCAAAACTCCATGTTGGGGACACTTACTGGTCCCAGAGCACATGTGGCTGGTGTCGCATGCCATCACGCCCTCCAGGCCTCCCCTGCCCAGCCCTAAAGGGGAGGCAGACCACGCAGGTGTGACAATGGCTTTGTGGGGGGCTGACGGGCTGTCCGGCTGTCTCTGGGGGCCATAAAGCTGAGTGCTTTGGGGAGTGATGAGGAATCATCGTGTCTTAATCTGCTCAGGCTCCCAAAGCAAAATACCATGAACTGTGGCTTAATCAACACATTTATTCCTCACAGTTTTGGAGACTGGAAGTCCAAGACAAGGGTGCCAGCAGGGCTGGGTTCTGGTGAGAGCCCTCTTCCTGGCTTGCCGACGAACCGCCTTCTCTCTGTGTCCTCACACACTGGGCAAGGAGACGAGAGCACACGTGCTTTGGTCTCTCCCTCTTCTTTTTTTCTTTAAGATTTTATTTATTTTTATTTGTCAGAGAGAGCGAGAACACATAAGCAGGGGAAGCAGCAGACAGAGGGAGAAGCAGGCTCCCGACTGAGCAAGGAGCCCGATGCGGGACTCGATCCCAGAATCCTGGGATCACGACCTGAGCCAAAGGCAGAGGCCTAACCAATGAGCCACCCGGTGTCCCCGGTCTCTCCTTCTTATGAGGGCACTAGTCCCATCTGGGGCCCCATCCTCATGACCTCATCTAAACCTAATCCCCCCAAAGGCCCCACTTCTAAATACCTTCACACTGAGGGGTAAAGCTTTAACAGGAATTTGGAGAAGACACAATTATTCAGGTGGGACTGCAGTACCCAGTGTCAAGGTGATGATAATGCCACTCACAGTGTGAGCCACACCCTTCCCCCTATGACAATAGGGTGTTTCCCAGAACATTCACATCCTGCTGTTTCCCATGGGGCTGGCCCTGCTCAGAGAGGGCCCATGGCTGAGCCAGCGCATGTGGGATGTTTCAGAAGCCTGTGACATTTCAGGACGTGGCCGTAGACTTCACACAGGAGGAATGGGGGCTGCTGGGCCCCACACAGAGGATCCTCTACCGTGACGTGATGCTGAGGAACTACAGCAACTTGGTGTCCCTGGGTGAGACCTTCCTGTCACCTCTTCATCCATGTCCCGTGTGTGTGTGTTTCTGTGTGTGCTCACACATACATGTGCATATTTATCCCCTGCCTTGTCACCAGTAACCCACACCCAGGTATGTCCTTGCTCTGACCTGTGTCCCCCAGTTGGGTCCCCTCTGTGCAGAGTGGACACCCCACCCCACGTCACCAGAGAGAGACCTCTCCCGTGCCTGGGGCACACGTACTGCACTATTGGGCCTGTTGGGGCGTGGCTGCCTGGGGCAACAGTGTCAACATTTTCCTCCTACTTTCTGACTATGGGCAGGACTTCCCGATTGCAAACCAGATGTGATCTCCAAGCTGGAGCAGTGGGAAGACCCCTGGACTGTGAAGAGAGATGTCCCGAGAGGTCCAGGTGAGTGAAGTAAGGATCTGTCAGATCAGGTGTTTTATAAAATTAATCGTCCTCCCCCCAGCTTTTCTTGACGTATAATTGACAGATAAAAATTGTATGTATTTAAAGTGTACAATATGGTGTTTTGATACACATATACATTATGAAATGATCACCACTATCAAGCTAATTTATATATCCATCAGCTCACATAGTTGCAATATTTTTTCTGTGGTGAGAACGCTTACAATCAACTCCTGTAGGAAATTTGAGGTATGCAATACAGTATTGTAACTAGTCACCATGCTTCAGATCAGCTTATTTCTCCTCCTGGGGCAAGGAGGTGCAATGTGCATCCAACAGAAAAGAGCTAGTAGGTACAGGAGCCTGAAAACAAACCCGACGGTCCTCCAGTGGTCACTTCCCCAGACCCGACAGCCACTAATCTGCCTCTGTCTCTATGATTTGCCTGTTCTGACCTTTCATGTAAATGGAGTTTATATAAATGTATTCATTTACTTTTCACATGGATACAGGCATACTATACGTGGTCTTCTTGTGTCTGGCTTCTACCCTCTGGGAATAGTGCTCTATGAACACTCACGAGCAGGTTTTTGTTTGAGTATCTGTTTTCGATTCTGTTGACCAGGCCCTGTCGCGGTAAGGGCGTGGTTGTGAAACAACCCCAGTGGCAGCTGACAGGTGGGCTGGCTCTCGGTGGCCTTGGCCCACGCCTTTCTGTGTTCCATTCTCCCACTTTCCTTCCCCACTGTGCAGACGAGGCTTGACAGCGGGCCTGTGGCCGCCATTCTTGGAAAGCCTGGTGCAGGGTTGGCCTTTGGCTGGTGTCTGGGAACTTGGATTGTGGAGGATTCCCACCATTCCTTAAATGATTAAGAGTGGCTCACTGCACCTAAACCATTTGTACAAACAGTGTGGTTTATACTAAATGCCTCCTTTTCTTCTGGGGGTCTGGAATTTTGGCTCATGCTACACAGTGGGTGCATACGTGGCCAGCCCCCAGTCACACCCTGGTCACTGAGTCTCTAACAAACTAGACTACACTTCATGTATCAGAATCCAGCTCTGGAGGGGTTTGGTGCAGCTGTGTGGCTCCACTGGGAGACGACTCTGCCCCCTGCGCCTTTTCCCTTTGCTGATTTTGCCTGGTGTCCTTTTGCTCTAATCAGTCACAGCCATGAGTATGACTCTTTGTTGAGTCCTTTTTTTTTTTTTAAGATTTTACTTATTTGACAGAGAGAGACACAGCGAGAGAGGGAGCACAAGCAGGGGGAGTGGGAGAGGGAGAAGCAGGCTTCCCGCCGAGCAGGGAGCCCGATGCGGGGCTCGATCCCAGGACCCCAGGATCATGACCTGAGCCGAAGGCAGACGCCCAACGACTGAGCCACCCAGGCACCCCTCGAGTCCCATAAGTCGTAGGGAATCACCAAGCCTGCAGTGGTCTTCTGGACCCTGATCCATTCACTCTTCTGTCCTCAGCTGCAGGACTCCCACTGAAAGCCGCAGGCCTGTGTTGTCCAGTCTGACTGCTGAGGTTCTGTCCATCCCCCTCAGATTGGCAGTGCACATTCAGGTTAGGGCTTTAGCATGTTTCTTTGCTTATTTTTCAGACTCAGAGCCTGAGCCCCGAGCTGCATGGCTGCCTCTAGAGAAGGGTGCTCTGCCTCAGGGGCAGATGACAATGGGACTCTCACGGCAGGATTTCTGGCACACCATCCAGAAAGAAGTCACAGAACATGAAGGCCAGGTGGCAGAGAGACAATGCCAAGCAGTGACACTCAGCCAGGGGAAGAAGAGCCCAGAGTGGAGCTTTGCAGGAACTTTCTCCTGGCACCCATTCTTCACTGAGCATCAGTGCAATCCTCCAAGGGCTCAAGCTCCCACAAGCCACGTTGGCAAAAAGGGCCTCACCTGCATTTCAGTCCTAGATCAGGGGCACCCCTGCCAAGAAGAGAGACTGTGTATGGAAGCCCTCAGCTCTCTTCCAGACCTTAGTCACCCACAAGGAGCTCACGTTGCGGGGGACACATTGGTGTGTGGTGGGTGGGGAGATGCCTTTGGCAAGAACACATGCCTTGTGGGCTGTCAACAGATTCCCGATAAACGGAAGCCCTACACGTGCGAGGAGTGTGGGAAGGCCTTTGGACAGAGCACACATCTCGTTCAACACCAGAGAACCCACACTGGTGAGAAGCCGTACGCGTGCCAGGAGTGTGGACGGGCCTTCAGCAAGAACTCGTCCCTGGTTAAGCACCAGCGCATCCACACAGGCGAGAGGCCCTACGCGTGCAGCCGCTGCAGCAAGCACTTCCGAGAGAACTCCTCCCTGGCCAAACACCAGCGGGTGCACACGGGCGAGAAGCCGTACGCCTGTGGTGAGTGTGGGCGCGCCTTCAGCCAGAGCACTCACCTCGTGCAGCACCAGCGAGTCCACACCGGGGAGAAGCCGTTCGCCTGTGGTGAGTGTGGCAGAGCCTTTGCCGACTCCTCAGCCCTCCTGCTCCACCACAGAAGCCACACGGGAGAGAGGCCGTACGAGTGCCGCACGTGCCGCAAGGCGTTCAGCCTCAGCTCATCGCTGGCCGAGCACGAGCGCTGCCACACGGGAGAGAAGCCGTACGCGTGCCGGGAATGTGGGAAAGCCTTCGGCCAGAGCTCATCCCTCAGCAAGCACCTGAGGACACACACGGGTGAGAAGCCGTACGCGTGCGGGCACTGTGGCCGTGCTTTCAGCCAGAGTTCCTCCCTGGCCAAGCACCAGCGGGTGCACACGGGCGAGCGGCCCTACGCGTGTAGAGAATGCGGGAAGACCTTCAGCCAGGGCTCCTACCTGAGCCAGCACCTCAAGAGCCACAGCGGCGAGAAGCCATTCATATGCGGTGAGTGCAGGAAACCCTTCGGCGATTCTTCAGCCCTAGTCCTGCACCAGCGGGTGCACACGGGCGAGCGGCCCTACGCGTGTGGAAAATGCGGGAAGACCTTCAGCCAGAGCAAGTTCCTCACCCAGCACGAGAGGATCCACACTGGGGAGAAGCCCTTTGTGTGTGGCGACTGTGGACGGGCCTTCGTGCAGAGCTCCTCCCTCACCCTCCACCTCAGGACACACACTGGGGAGAAGCCTTACAAGTGCAACGAGTGCGGCAAGGCTTACATCCAGATGTCGCACCTCACGGAGCATTACCGGCTGCACACGGGGGAGCGGCCCTACGTGTGCGACATGTGCAGCAAGGCCTTCAGCCGCGGCACGCACCTCACGCAGCACCGGCGCGTCCACGCGGGCGCCGGGCCCTTCACGTGCCGCCTGTGCCGGAAGACCTTCCGCGAGGCTGCGGCCCTCGTTGTGCATCAGAGGGTTCACGCTGGACAGAAGCCCTTTGAGTGTCACGAGTGTGAGAAAAACTTCAGCCAGAGCAGATCTCTGGTCCAGCATCGGAAGATTCATTCCCAGGGGACACCATGACTGCAGCGAGTATCAGAAGACCCTCGGCAGCTGTTTGGTTCTCATCCATCAGTGAACTGGGGGTCTGCCAAACATGGCAGAGACCTGCCTGTCCTCGGTGTGGTGCTCTTCATCCAGCGGAGGGCCCTGTGAGTGTCAGGAACCCGGGGCCGTGCAGAGCAGCCCCCTTACCCATCATACACTTCTCTCTGCAGGGTCACCCGGCTGGGTGAGAGAGCCAGAGTGAGCCTTCAGGGGAGCAACAGCCCCTCCCATTTTCCATCATACAGGTTCCCACAGATATCCACCAGGTGGTAGGAGAGATCCACAGGTGTGGACGGTCTTCTCGGCAGGCCTGAACAGAGCTCATTTCAGTTTTTGCCAAGGCAAAAATGAAATAAAAAAAAAAAAAAAAAGTAAGAAGATCTTTTTCGGGGCACCTGGGTAGCTCAGTCTGTTGAGCGTCCAGTTCTTTGTTTTGGCGCAGGTCATGATCTCAGGGTTCTGGGAATGAGCCCTGCAGCAGGGAGTCTGCTTCCCTCTCTCTCTCTCCCTCTGCCCCTACCCCCTGCTCGTGCACTCTCTCTAAAATGGGTAAATAAATCTTTAAAAAATAAAAAAAGATGTCTTCTCAGTTGTTTGTGCCTTGTATTAACTCAAGCCTTATGGTTTTGTTTTGTTCCTCTGCCAGAAAGTAAGGTTAATAATGCTGAACTGTGGTGTGTCACAAAGCCACTGTCTTTTATTTTATTTTATTTATTTGCGAGAGAGAGCACAAGCAGGGGGAGTGGGAAAGGGTGAAGCAGGCTCCCCGCCGAGCAGGGAGCCCGATGCGGGGCTCAATCCCAGGACCGTGGGATCATGACCTGAGCCGAAGGCAGATGCTTAACCATTTGAGCCACCCAGGCGCCCCAGTCCCAGTCTTTAAAAAGACTTTATATGTCATTCATCAGCCTCGGCATGAGGATTCATTAAAATCAGTTGAGCCAGTGACATTCATGTAAGACCTTAGCACTTTGTAAGCACTTCTACACATTGTTCTGTTTCATCCTCTCAGCACCCCCGGGATGCAGATATTTTTATCCCCACTTCATAGACAAGGAGCTGACATTTTTTTTTAAGGCCTACTTATTTGAGGGGGGAAGGGGTAGAAGAGAGAGAATCCCAAGCAGACTCTGCACTGAGCATGGAGCCTGACGCAGGGCCCAATCTTACAACCCTGAGACCATGACCTGAGCTGAAACCAAGAGTCAGATGCTTAACCGACTGAGCCACCCAGGTGTCCCAAGGAGCTGAGATTTTGAGAGGTTAAACCACTTGCCTGAGGCCCCCAGCTAGAAGCCACTCACTTTTCAGGATAAAAATACTAGAGTTAGCAGATGGAGACAGGGTGGCAACAGTCCCTCCATCCCTTTCAGCATATGCAAGGGGTATTTACTGTAAGGAGGCAGCTCTAGAATTTAATGTTCTCTTGAGACTGGGAGATGGTGGGATGATTGGATCATGCCTGAAGAAGCGGATTGAGCCATCTGGCTGACCTAGGCAAAGGCAAAAAGTAGGAGCTGGGAAGCCATTGCTCAGTCTAGATGTTGGTTACGTGCCTGGTGGAGCCATTCCTTTGTTCCATCACAGGTGTGAGCCTTTCACTTTCCCGCACAGCTTCACTCAGGGGTTCTCTGTGGCCATCAGGATGTGGTCTGGCCTTGAAGCCCCTGCACTCACCCAGCAGAGCCCATCCTTCCAGGTTCATTTCCAGTCATCCCTGTGTTGTCCAGGCCCAGCTTGTTGGTCTCCTGTCCTCAGCATCAGCTCCAGGGCACCTCCTCACTGGCTGAATCACAAGCAGCCTGTCTTCCCCTCTTGTCCCCCATGGCAGTATGAACATTGTGTTGTCATTGTCCATGTCCTTGTTCAGAGCCCACTCTGGACCCACAGCCCCTTTAGCATACACCTGTCTCTTGTGCCTCTCTAGACCCATCCCCTGGCACATGGCAGGGCCAAAATTGAGAGGGAATGAGTGAGTGAACCAGTGAGATACTGAATACAAAATGACTGCAAGGGAGTCCCCAAGACCACCTTCAGGCTCAGTGACTCATTAGGACTCCTAGAACTCAGAACAGGCTGAGGGTTTATTACAGTGAAAAGGATACAAATTACAACCACAAAGTAGAAGGTGGATAAACTGGAATCCAGGTACAAGCTTCCATTTGTCCTCAGTGTAGCATACAGACTCCTTAGTACTCCCCACTAGGAGTGACAGTACACGTGGAGTATTGGCAGCCAGGGAAGGTGACCCAAGCCTGGTGGCATTTACTGGGGGGTGGCCCCATAGATGCGGAGTGCCTGCATGACTGACCTTAGTTCCTGAGCCTCCAGCTGTCTCAGAGATGAGCTGATAGAGTGTGACTCAAGGTCCCCATCATAAATCATGCAGACTATGTGGCATAGCCTAGGGCCCCCAGTGAGGAAAGACCCTCTTACCAGGCACGCTATTCCAAGGGCTTAGAGGTTCTGTCAGGGGCCAGTCCCAAGGGCCAATCCATTCTTTATAATGTGCAGTTTGGTCACCCCAGGTCTACTGAGTCCTCTTTGCTGCACAATGACCCAGCACAGCTGGTGACTAGTGATGCCCCCTCACCCAGCCAAGTGCCACAGCTACTAGCAGCACCAAAGAGAGAAGAGGCATCAGCCAACTGGACGCAGTGTGGGTTGGGATGATCAGGATTCTCCCAGAGGAAGAGACAGCTTGGTTTTGTAGGGACAAGACTGCCTCAGGGGCTGCACCTTCAGGAGAGCATCCCACGTGAGCCGCAGGGAGCAGGCTGCGAGGCAGGAAGAACTGGGCAGCTGGTGAGTCTCTGAGGCACCACGCGGCACAGACGGGGCAGGCTTGCCAGGGGCCACCCACTCAGCCTCGTGTCTTGGCAGCAGGTGGAGAGATGAGGAGGGAGCCATGTGACAGTGCCAGGCCTCCACATAGTGTGCTTCCGTCCTGCAGGGTGGTCGGGCCCAAGAACCAGCTAAATCCAGCTCGTGGGTTTGAAGTCCAGCACTACCCAGATGCGCTCTGGGTCTTTACTCTCTGCCTCATGTTCCTTGTCTGTAAACTGGGGAGGGTGACCCCCTCCCCGCAAGGACTTAACACGTTAACTTGAAGAGGAGTAGTTCCAGGGTGAGTGCTGTTCCACCAGGAAGCGGTTTCCGCCGGAGGCAGGTCAGTGATGGTCACCGACTGGCTGCGGTTGGGCGATGAGAAGGAGTGCAGCCAACAGCCAGCACGAACGGCCCTGCAGGAGCCTGGCTGGCCGGGGGGAGGGCCGGCACTTGTAGGGGCACGGGCTTGCAGATGGGAACCCCCGAGCCTTTCTGGCATCTGATGGTCAGGGCAGAGGCTGGCACAGGACCACACAGGAGTAGGGTCATATCCACAGAAGGCCCTGAGGCGATGCATTCTTCTCACAAGGCCAGTCTCCAGGTTCTTTGCCCGTTCCTACTGATGGCTCAAATGCGTGTGTCTCCTACCAAACGTCTGTCTGCAAAGAGCTGTCCAGACACTGTGCAGAGGGCAGGGGAGCTGTGGGCACCGGCTGCAGGAGGCAGAGGCTGGGCATCCAGGCCCAGCCAGACCGTCCTGGGGCAGGAGGCAGGGGGAGTCCATGGGGCCTCAAGGCTCTCACTTCACCCCTTGGATGGTGTGCATCTGCCCTTGAATACACCCTCACGAAGCATCGCATGCTCGCACACTGACAAAACACTCTGTCTGTGACCAAACTTGAGTCAGGCTCTTCTGAGCAGTTTTTGATGAGGCCTCAAACTTCAAGCTCCTGTGGCCTTCATTATAGAGTCTAGCCAGGTCAGTTTAGTAAGAATCTCCCACCCTCCAAATGTGTCTACTTGGGTTCCTCATCCTCCCCCTCCCCCCGGTGATGTCTGACCATCCCGGCCTGCCTTCAGCGAGAATCCTGTTAGATACCACTTACCCCTGAGGGGAGCAGCAGAGGGAGAGGGAGAAGCAGGCTCCCCGTGGAGCAGGGAGCCTGATGCGGGGCCAGATCCCAGGACCCTGGGATGATGACCCGAGCCAAAGGCAGACGCTTAACGACTGAGCTACCCAGGTGCCCCGAGGTGAGAGTTTCTTATCTCCACTTCTCCATGTTACAAAGTCAGGTTTATTATCTCCATGCTATGGAGAAAGTAGAGACCCAGAGATGTAAAATCATCTGCCTGAGCAGGAGAGAGTAAGAAGCACAACTGGGAGCTGAGATCAGCTAGGTCCCTCTCTGTAGGCTATACTCCTATTGTATCACCCTGCTCCTTAGCCAGTGGTTCTCAGCCTTGCCTACACATGAGAATTGCCTGGATAAAAATCTGGATGCCCAAGCCAAACCCCAAACCAGTGAAATTTGGATCTGTGGTAGACAGAGTAATGCCTCCTCTCCCCACTTAAAGCCGCCCACACCCTAATCCCCAGAACCTGTGAATACGATACATGACAGAAGAGAATTTGCAGATGGGGAAGGGTATCCTGGGTCACCAGGTGGATCCGATGTCATCACAAAATCCTTATAAGTGAAAGAGAGAGGCAAAGAGGGTCAGAGTCAGAGAAGGAAATAAGACGACAGTGAAGCAGACATGAAACAAGAAAGTGGAAGAGGCAAGGAAATAGGTTTTCACCTGGAGCCTCTAGAAGGAACTGGCCCTGCCACCAGGGCAATTTTAGCCCCATGAGACCCATTTTGGACTTCTGACCTCCAGAAATGTAAGGTAATAGATTTTTGTTGTTATAAGCCACTATGTTTGTGGTAATTTGTTAGAGCAACAACAGGAAACCAATACAGCCTCTCTAGACACAAACCAGACCAGTGGAGCAGAGCCAATTGTACCTGGGTGGGGAGAAAAACATGGATGATGGTTCATAGAAGTGATAAAATAGAAACCAGGAAAAATGTGGGGCTCCCTTCACTGGTAGGTGGATAGAAAGGCAAGTTCTGCCTGGAGGCAGGGAGGCAGTGATGTGAAGCTGGGCTGGGCAGAGAAGGCAGGGCTGGGAGCTGGAAAACAGGAGCCACCAGAGATAAAGCCTTCGGTGGTGCAGAAGAGATGGTCACAGCAGAGTTGGGACACGGGACTAACTGACACTGCCCAGAGTGCCTGGTGCACAAAAGGGGCCCAATAAAGATGTGGTCTGTTAGGATTATTGGGGGTGAGCATCTTGGGGTTGTTCCTTTGACAACAAAAGGCAGAAAACCACAAGGAGAGGCCAAGAAGACCCAAGGAGATGAGGGCAACCAGTGCCACCCACAGGCCAAAGCCCAGTTCAGTGCTTGACAGGTGAGATGGGTCTTGAGGGGGAAAAGCAAAGGATTCCTTGGATTAGGACCCCTGTGGTGTGTCTACCAGTGGTCAGAAAATGCAAAGGGGCCATTTACACAAAATATAAGAGCAGGCAAATCCATGGAGGCAGAAGGCAGATTAATGGCTGTCAGAGGCTGGGGGCAAGGGGAATAGGGAGTGACTGCTCATGGTTATGGGGTTTGTTTTTGGAGTGATGAAAACCTTCTGGAATTGGACGGTGGTGATCTTTGCACAACCTTGTGAATATAATAAAAAGTGAACTGTACACTTTAGAAGGGTGAACTTAAGGTATGTGAACTATAGCTTAAAAAGAAAAGAGTTAATTTTTAAAGGGGAAGGAGTATGGAAAGACGACCAGGTAAAGGGGCAAACTCTGGCAACAGGGAGAGAAGCAATGGGAGTCTATGAGGTGTAAGATGAGGGCGATGAGATGCCTCAGGCCTTCAGGACGATGGGAGGTAACGTGGGGCGTGGAGAGAGCGTGGCCACCAGGGCTATTCCCCGGTGTGGAGCTTCCGGTGCGGGAGTAGGTATGAACTGTAGCAGAAGGCCTTGTCACACTCACTGCACGTGTAGGGCCTCCCCCCGTGTGGATCCACTGGTGCTGGCTAAAGTCTGCAGTGCCCTTGAAGGCTTTGCCGCAGTCCAGGTACTCTCAGGGCTTCTCATCTGTGTGGATTTTGTGATGCTCAGTGAGCGTGGAACTCTGCCCAAAGGCCTTGCCACACTCAATGCGCTCATATGGCTTCTCGCCGCCGTGTGTCCTCTGATGGTGGATCAGGGTGAGCTCCAGCTGCAGGCTTTCCCGGGATCCCCACACTGGTAGGGCTTCTCCCCTGTGTGAATGTTGTGCTTCTGCAGGTCTGAGCTCCCTGGGAAGGCTTTGCCACACTACCTGCCTTTGTACCACTTCCCCCCAGTGTGGGGCCTCTGGTGTACTTTTTAGTATACTATACCAGAAAAGGAAGACTTCTCTACACTCACGGCATTCATAGGGTTTGGCTTCAGTATGGATCCTCTGGTGATCAATGAGGTTAGACTGGCACCGAAAGACTTTCCCACAGGTGCTACATGGATAGGGCTTTTCCCCAGTGTGAGTCCTCTCATGCACAGAGAGGGCCAAGTGCTGCTTGGAACTCTTCCCACACAAGGCGCACCTGCAGGGTTTCCTGTCCACACAGGCTGCCTACAACACAGCTGGCTCTGGAACCTGCTCAAAGCTTCCTCCATGTGCAACTAACATGTGTGGTTTCCTTTCCACAGCAATACTCTCTTGTTTTATAGGGCTGGAAGGTATCCTGACACTCCTCACAACTTTACTGCCTATAACCTCCCCCCACACTAGGAGTTTCCATGTTAGGGAATGACCTTTGCTTAAAATCTTCTTGCCTGAAAAAGGATCCTCAGTAGGATCTCTGTTCTGGTTCCCTGAGTAGGCCTCAGGAGTGTCAATGTCTTTGAAGGCAGAACCCCATGAAATCTCTTTTCTGATGACCTCCATTATTACCCCCATGAGGAACTGCAGCAGGTCTTTGAATATGCTCTGTGGTCACCTTCCTTGATCTGAAAGAAACCAAGATGATAAATGTTAACTTTGTTGACTTTCTAAACAGAAAAAAAATCAAAAGGATTGATGAAGTGGATGGAATTCCTAGAGCAATTTTTCACTCCTCCTTGTGTACATACCCTTGGCCATATATGTCATTCCTTCCACGAAAGGCAGCATGGATACCTCTTCCTTGACTTTGGGTGTGGCCATGTGACTTGCCTTGGTCAATAGAGTCTGAGTGGAACTGCTAGTATGTTAGTTCTGAGCCTAGGCCTCAAGCCTGCAGGCATCTCTGCCATCACCATGAGGCAAATTTGCCCTATGAGCCCTACAAGACAAGTGCAGCAGAAATGGACCTAACCTACAGCCTGGAGCCAAGCCCAGACCAGATTAGCCAATTCTTAGACTCAGGAGAGAAGTAAGTGCTTACTGCTGTCAGTCACTGAACTGTTGTAACTAACTATTCATTACAGAGCAATAACTGACTGATATAACTGCCAAATTAAAATGAATACTCTCTGGGGGCACCTGGGTGGCTCAGTCGGTTAAGCGTCTGCCTTTGGCTCAGGTCATGATCCCAGGGTCCTGGGATCGAGCCCCGCATCGGGCTCCCTGCTCTGCAGGAAGCCTGCTTCTCCCTCTCCCACTCCCCCTGCTTGTGTTCCCTCTCTCGCTGTGTCTCTGTCAAATAAATAAATAAAATCTTTAAAAAAAAAATGAATACTCTCTGAAAAAGATGGGGTTTGAATTCTGGGGAGAGGATGAGAAAGAGACAGAGGCAGAGAGGAAAAGAGGAGAGTCTATTCAGGAAAACCCAGAGGCCTAGAGCACTGGTCCAATAATCAGAGAATAAGCATAAAAGGTGTCTGAAAGTCTGGGGTATGGAGTGGAAGGGCCATGGTGGGTATGGAAAGTAAGTGGGAATCCAGTTAAGCAGCTTCAAGCAAGGGAACATTGTCAGTCTGCCATTCATTCATTCATTCATTCAACTCTTCTTGGGACTCTGACCTGTGCTAAGCACCAAGGATGCCCTGGCCTCAGGTCATAGAAAGGGCAGGACTCCTCTCAGCTCTAACAGCACAGACTCCCAATCTGGACAGAGAGGAAGGCCCTGAGGAAAGCTTCCATTGACTTTCCAGGTCACCCCACACCTACTGTCAATCCAGGATCGTTACTCCCTGGCACCTGGGTCTCCTCTGGCTGTTGCCCTCTCTCCCGTCTCCTCAGAAGCCTCCCAGAAAGTATCCCCACACTCATAACAATGCCTTCATCCCATTATGGGCTGAACTGTGTCCCGCCCAAATTCACATGTTAACATCCTAACCTAACCCCCAGTATGTCCCAGAATGTGACTGTATTTGGAGATAGGACCTTTAAAGAGATAATTAATATTAAATGAAGTCATACGGGGCCCTAATCCAGTGACTGGGAGGGAGAGATACCAGGGGTATGCTAATAAGGAAAGGCCATGAGAGGACAGAGCAAGAACGTGGCCATCTACAAACCAAGGAGAGAAGCCTCAGGAGAAACCAACCCTGCCAACACTTTGATCCTGAACTTCCAGCTTCCAGAACTGTGAGAAAATAAACGTCTATTGTTTAAGCCCCTCAGTCTGTGGTATTTAGTTATGGCAGCTGTAGCAAACGAATACACTCTCAGGCTCCTGAGCCAGCCTTGCTCTCCCCTTGGATGCTGCACTTCAACCCATCAACCCTGTCTGCTCCATCTTCAGAACAGACCTGTATCTGACCACTTATCAACACCTCTGCCTCCACCATCCTGATCTGACCTACCCTGCTCCCCGGGATTCCAGCAGCATTCACCTCCTACGTCTCCCTGCCTCTACCCTCACCCCAACAGTCTTCCCCTGTAACAGCCACAGGAATCCTACAAAGAGCTAAGTCACAGCACAGTCCTCTGCCCAAAGGCTTCCCATGGCGCCCACCTCTCTCAGGGCAGACATCAAAGTCCACACATGGCCCATAAGCCCTGCACCATCTGCGCCCATGGGCCTCCCCATTCTGTCCCTATCCTTTGCTGTCTCCTTCCCTCGATCCACTCCAGCTGGGCCTCCTTGCCTGTACCCACCTCGGGGTCTTGGGATTTGCATTCCATCTACTGAAACATTCTCTCTGTCCCTTCCCTCTATTCAGGATCAGTTGAGATGCCAACTCCTCAGAAACAAGTTTTTGGGGCGCCTGGGTGGCTCAGTCGTTAAGCGTCTGCCTTCGGCTCGGGTCGTGATCCCCGGGTCCTGGGATCGAGCCCTACTCTGCGGGAGGCCTGCTTCTCCCTCTCCCACTCCCCCTGCTTTTGTTCCCTCTCTCGCTGTCTCTCTCTGTCAAATAAAATCTTAAAAAAAAAAGAAAGAAAGAAACAAGTTTTTGTTTCTTTGATTACTGTCTGCCTTCCCAACAATAACATCAGCTCCACAGAGGCAGGCGGTGCCTGTCGTCTTCACTGCAGTGTCCCATCTGGAATGGCACTGGCCCTTACTGCTCAGGACGCATCTGTGGAAGGCT
Organism: Phoca vitulina; assembly: GCF_004348235.1. Classification (NCBI taxonomy): domain Eukaryota; kingdom Metazoa; phylum Chordata; class Mammalia; order Carnivora; family Phocidae; genus Phoca; species Phoca vitulina. The sequence continues at coordinate 288,381 of NW_022589755.1, read as the reverse complement.
GGCTGCAGGCAAAGGTCTGATGAGCTGAAGGAGACATGATCACAGGCTGGGGTCAATAAGCATGGGCGAGGCCAACCTCAAAGCCTCACCCGCACACAGGCTGGGCCACCACCCTCCCTGTCCTGGGCCCCCAGCTGGAGTCTTCTGCTCAAACTCTCACACACCCACATGCACACACGGAGGACATATTCTCACATCCAGGCATCCACACTATCACACCATCACATCCAAGATCACAGTCACAGTCACTGCAGCAACATACGGTAATCATACCCAGTCTGGGACCTTCCTGCTGTATCAGGCCTTCCTGGGCACCACCGGACACCATCACACAATCTGACAGCCACACGGTGCTGCAGGATTATCACATATGGCGACTAACAGAGGCCACACACACACAGTTACGCACACAAGACCACCCACACACGTGGTCACAGAGAATGACACACTCAGCCTAGCCTCCGGGGCACCTACAGTCATACAGGACAAACAGGTGGCATCCCCTGTATACAGTCTCAAAAAGCAACACACACTACCCACGACGCACGCCCCCACGCACCATGCACGGCTCCGCCTCCCGCACAGCCCCGGCGCACCTCTCCGTTCACCTCCACCACAACCCCACAACGGGCCAGCCTTCTGCCCACTGCCCGCCCAGACTACAACTCCCGGCGTGCCCCCAGGGTGCGCAGGAGGGGACCCCGGGCCTTCTGCGGATTATAACCCAGGAGGACGGGAGCGCCGCGTGCGGGCCGTGGAGCTCGGGACGCGAGACCTCCTGAGCGCTGTGGTGCTGGCGAGCGCGCGCGCGCCCGTTGGACGGCAAGGCGCATTCTGGGAATTGTGGTCCCGGCGAGCGGGCGCGCCTGCTGGACCGCGCGGCGCATTCTGGGAGTCGTGGTCCCGGCGAGCGGGCGCCTCCGAGCGAGCTCCCGGAAGTGGCCGGCGCCGCGCGGGTCAGGTGGGTCTGGGCGCGGTCCGCTGGGCTCGCGGCCGGAGAGGAGCGCTCCAGGCCCCGAAGCCGCCGGCGCCTGCGGCGGCCTGTGCAAGGCGTGCGGGAGCGACCCTCGGACGGGGACTGAGGCGCTGACCACGAGCGGCGCGACTGGCGGGCCGACTGACGGACGCCCCAGCCGGGTGTAGAACTCCCTGATCGAGTGTGGGACCGGCTGACTGGGATGCAGCCTGAGCGGGTGTGCGCTTCTCGCTGACAGCCTGTTGTGGTGTGTGGCCGACGAAGACGGTGGCTTGAGCTTCCGAGGGGTGTTGTGCGATGTTATGAATGAGAGGGTTGGGGTGTGGCCGGTCGTGTGGCTGGAGGTGTGACCGCGAGCCTCTGCCGTCTGACTGACTGACCGGCTGAGACGGCGGCTCGGAGATTATGAACGACTGTCGGAGTTCGGCGGGGTGACGGCGTTGCTGGGAGGGCCTGTGCTGACTGCACTGTGAGGGACGCTGAGAAATTCTGTGTGCCTGGGCGTGTTCTGGGGTACGGCCGACACTGTGCCTGAGAGCGGGCGTGTGCGTTTGACTACGTGGCTAAGACTTTGTCAGGCCTACTGAAACGTGGGTGGTTTGCAGAGCTGACCAAGCATGTGATGGAGACTGTGCTTTGCCCCGTCTGCAGCCGGCGTTGTTTGACAGCGGCCACCCGTCTGGGCTTGTGGCTCTGTCCCCCAGCACCTTCTGTGTGCTTGAGTCCCGCGGGACGCTGTGGAGTCAGCGGACTGGTTGTTCACCACGTGTTCGCGCTGTGCCGGGCCTGTGCTGGACGTTTGTCACGGATCGCCTGGGGTAACCTCACAGCAGCCCTGAGGTAGGTGCCAGTTACTAGGACGGCCACACGGAAGGACCACTCTCTTCAGTTGGTTAAACACTCGTGGACTGGGGGCCTTGACCTGATGTGAGGTCAGCCACAGCGGGGTGGGCTAAGGCAGGTCCGTGTACGTGTGTCTCAGAGACTGTCATCAGGGGTTTTCCAGAACAGGAGCTCCAGGGCTATAAAAGAGAGCTGGGAATCTTGCTGCACTTACTGTCATCCCTGCCGTTCCTGCTTCCCCTTCCCTGTGCAGTGATCCCCCACGTCTGTGGATGACCGTGCTCAGCCTTTCCTGGTCCCTCCATTTGCTCAGCACCTGTTACTATGCACCTGACATAGGCCGTGCCCTGGGCACTGTCGCTCCAGCATGCCCAATCTCTCTGAGGCAACGTGTGGTTATAGCCAGAGCTGGGAAAAGAGAGACGCGGGGCACTCAGAAGGGTACTTAGCTTGCTCCCAAGTGCTTGGACAGCTCTTGGAGAAAATGGCAGGTAACGTGCAGTTTGGAGGACTAGGAGAAATTAGGTGCAGAGAGAGATTTTAGAACACGAGAATAACAGGGACAAGGCTGAAAAGATGGGGATTGGGGATAATGGCAAGGACAAGGTGACAAGAGGTCCAAGTGAGCTTCATGGTGGAGTTAGGGCTAGAACACAGTTTTGCCAGAAGTTGCCAGCTGCCACTGGAAGGTTTCAGGATTGGGGTCTTATTTTACTAATGTTTGCTTCTCCCTGTGCCCAGGGCCGTGGCTCAAGTGCCAACAAACATTTGTTATCTCTTTTATTTTAACCTCCTTAGCAGGTGTAAAGTGGTATATCATTGGGGGTTTGATTTGCATTTCTCTGGTAACCATGATGTTGAGCATCTTTTCATGTCGCCTATTGGCTATTTGTATATCTTCTTTGAAGAAATGTTTAGTCAAAACCTTTGCCCATTCTTTAACTGGATTATTTGTCTTTTTATTATGGAGTTCTTTAGATACGGGTTCCTTATCAGATATATAATTTGCAAATATTTCCTGCCATGTTGTAGGTTGCCTTTTTGCTTTCTTGATGGTATCCTTCAAATCATGAAAGTTTTTAATTTTGATGAAGTTGTTTATCTACTTTATCTTTCATCATTTATCCAGGAAGGCTTTGCATTTTTTTTAATTGAAGTATAGTTTTTTGGGTTTTTTTTTAAAGATTTTATTTATTTATCTGAGAGAGAGAGAATGAGAGACCTAGAGCATGAGAGGAAGGACGGTCAGAGGGAGAAGCAGACTCCCTGCTGAGCAGGGAGCCCGATGCGGGACTCAATCCCGGGACTCCAGGATCATGACCTGAGCCGAAGGCAGTCGCCTAACCAACTGAGCCACCCAGGCGCCCCTGAAGTATAGTTAACATACAATATTATATTGGTTTCAGCTGTACAACATAGCGATTCAACAGTTATATACAGTACAAAATGATCACAATAAGTCCAGTTACCATTTCTTACCATACGAAGTTAATACAATATCTTTATCTATATTCTGTGTGTTATACATTACATCCCCATAACCTATTTATTTTATAACTGGAAGTTTGTACCTCTTAATCCCTTTCACCCAGTCCCAAACCCCCTTCTCCTCTGGCAGCCGTCAGTCTGTTCTCTGTATCCATGAATCTAGTTTTGTTTTGTATGTCCATTTGTTTTTTAGATTCCACATTTAAGTGAAATGAAATGGTATCTGTCTTTCTCTGTCTGACTTATTTCACTTAGCATAATACCCTCAGGGTCCATCCATGTTGTCATAAATGGCAAGATTTTATTCTTTTTTTTTTTTTTAATCAAGTGTAGCTTCTTTTTATTTATTTATTTTTTTAAAAGATTTTATTTATTTGACAGAGAGGGACAGAGTGAGAGAGGGAACACAAGCACGGGGAGTGGGAGAGGGAGAAGCAGGCTTCCCGACGAGCAGAGAGCCCAATGCGGGACTCGATCCCAGGGTCCTGGGATCATGACCTGAGCCAAAGGCAGATGCTTAACGACTGTGCCACCCAGGCACCCCAAGATTTTATTCTTTTTTATGGCTGAGTAATATTCCTATATATATATGTGCCGCATTTTCTTTATCCATTCATCTATTGACAGACAGTTAGGTTGCTTCCATATCTTGGCTATTATAAATAATGCTGCAATGAATATAGGGATGAATATATCTTTTCACTTTAGTGTTAGCATTTTTTGTTGTTGTTGTTGTTTTTAAAGATTTATTTATTTATTAGACAGAGAGAGACACAGTGAGAGAGGGAACACAAGCAGGGGGAGTGGGAGAGGGAGAAGCAGGCTTCCCACTGAGCAGGGAGCCCGATACGGGGCTTGATCCCAGGACCCTGGGATCATGACCTGAGCCAAAGGCAGATGCTTAATGACTGAGCCACCCAGGCGCCCCTAGTATTAGTGTTTTTATTTTCTTCAAATAAATGCCCAGAAATGGAATTGCTGGATTATATGGTACTTCTGTTTTTAATTTTTTGCATTATTTTTAAGTTTATGCAGAATACTGACCAAAATTAACTGTACCCTGGGTCACAAACCAAGTCTCAGCAAATTTGAAAGGATTAAAATTGACTAAAGCACATTTTCTGAGCACAACAGTCTTAATCTGGAAATCAATAATAAAAAGACAACTAGAAAACCCCAGTTATTTGGAAATGAAAGAGCAGATTTCTAAAAAACCCATGGATCAGGAAGAAATCACAACAGAATTTAGAAAATATTTTGAACTCATTAAATGATAATGAAGATGCAGCATCAAACTTGTGGGTGTGCAGCTAAAGCTGTGTTTAGAAGGAAATTTATAGCCTTAAGTACATGTATTAGAAAAGAGGAAAGAAAGAAAGGCTGAACGTCAATTATATAAGTATCCATCTCAGAAGCTACAAAATAATTAGCAAATAAAGTGAGGGAATGACCATGTAGCTACCTGGGGAGTGTGTGTGAGATAGGAGGGAGACCTGGTTCTGTGTGGGGGGAACACTGTAAGCAGACTGGCCATGGGCTGAGGCTGCCTTGGTTTGTAGCTCAGCAACTCTCCATCCCTTCAGTATCTGGGAAACTTTGCGCAAATCTTCTCCTCCTCTGTATCTGTTTTCATATCCGTAAAATGGAAAGGAAGTTCCTACCTCCTGAGTTTTTGTGAGTTTTAAATGAGTTACTGTATGCAAACGTTTATAATGGTGCTTAGCACCTGATTATTTTGAGCATCTGTGTCCTGTGAGAATGAGTTACATCTCACAGGCCCCAAGTCTGCATCTGCCCTGCTCTACAGGTATGAGCAGAGTCCCAAGTTCCACATGATGACAAAGTTCTGGCATTCCTGCAGACCCAGTTCCAACACTCCAGCCATCCTGTGCCTCACTTTTGTACCGCTCCTTGATGGCCATCCCCAAGAGCCCTCTGAGCCCAGTGCCCTGGGAACGGGATGGCTTTCTACGCATGAAGGTGGAGGATGAGGAGGCCAGCCTCTCTGAGATCCAGGAATCTAGCTCTGGCCACACTGCCCACCCTGAGGCTGCACGTCTTCGTTTCCGGCGCTTCTGCTATGAGGAGGCTTCCAACCCACGTGAGGCCCTGGCCCGGCTCCGGGAGCTGTGCCACCAGTGGCTGCGGCCCGAGGTGCACTCCAAGGAGCAGATGCTGGAGCTGCTGGTGCTGGAGCAGTTCCTGGGTGCGCTGCCCCCCAAGATCCAGTCCTGGGTGGGTGCCCAGTTCCCCAAGAGTGGTGAGGAGGCTGCCATGCTGGTGGAAGGTCTGACTCGGGCACTCGACAAGAGAGGTGAGGGGGAGCAACTGGTAACTGTTCACAGCACACTGTGGGCAGAGCCTGGACTGGAATGTGGGCGTGCAGGGTTTGGGCTTGGGGTCGCTCACACATGTACTTGTCACCTTTGTACCCAAACTTTCACACAATGTACAAAGCAGATATGTTTTGATTGCTAATGACCAAAAACCCAGGTCAAACTGACTGAAGCAAAGTAGGGAGGCTTTGTGGCTATATCAGGAGCTTAGTTGATGGTATCAGGACTCTTTTTTTCTCATTCTGTTTCTCAGTTCTCAGTTGGGTTTTCCTACATTAGCTTTGCTCTTTTTTTTTTTTTTTGAGAGAGAGTGCACAGAAGCGGGGGTGGGGGGGAGGGGGAGGGGAAGAGGGAGAAGCAGACTCACCACTGAGCAGGTAGCCTGATGGGGGACTCAATCCTAGGGCCCTGAGATCATGACCCAAGCCGAAGGCAGACACTTAACCAACTGAGCCACCCAGGCGCACCTGGCTTTACTCTTACGGAGCTTCTATCCTCATTAGAGACAAAATCGGCTCAGCAACCCAGGCTTATGTCTTATCAGTGTAGAAACCCCAGGGGAGAACAGTAAAAGGTTCCTGGGCTGAGGCCCACTGAACTGGTTGGGGTCTTGTGCTTGTCTTATGGCTGACCAGATCCCAGGGACTAACATGAGCAAGGAAAACCAGGCTGCTGTGGGCTGGAAGCCTGTGGGGGTGGGGGTGACAGAAATGCCAGGTGTCTCCATGTGTCCCCTCTGAATCCTCTGTCTGCTGGCCCTATAGGATCTGGGTGAGTCAGACCTGCCCTTAGCCAGAGTCAGCACTGTGGCTCTGGGGGATCCACAAAAATGTCCCAGCCCAGGAAGGTCCTATAGGATGCAGGGAGGATGCAGCCCTAGGAGAGTCGAGAGCAGGGAGTGAAGGCTCCTCCCGGAAGGGCCCGGCCTGGCCCGGCCTGCCTTGATAGTGGCAGATAGTGTGTGTATGCCAGGACCAGGGAGGAGACATGCTGTGGGTAGGCGGAACAGAAATATGATTAAGGCTTGGTAGATCCAACCACTGCTCCTCTTCCTCCTGTGACTTTCTTGTGCCTCTGTTTCCCTGTCAATAAAATAGGAATTGCAGTCATATGCCTTCCTCAATGTCAGTGCCTGGCACAGATTAAACACAGTGGAAACTGTGGCTGTTAGGATGATTTTTTAGCTCCTTGAGAAACAGACCTTTCTGGAGAGGTTGGTCATGTGCCTTCCCTTGGCCTCATCAACTATGCCCAGGCAGAGGTCATGGGGACAGGGAGAGGGGGCAGTGGCCCCATCCTCCTGCAAGGTCGAGGTTTTCAGAGAAAAGGCAATATGGCACTGAGACAAGGAGAAGGAGCTAGCAGTCCAGGCAGAGGGAATGGTGGGGGTGAAGGCCCAGTGGTATGATATGGACCATTGCATTCTAGGAAAAGCAGGTTGTGCGATGTTTCTAGAACAGAGGAAGAAAGGGGGATGTGGGACCAAGCATGTGGCTGGGGAAGCTGGGGAGTTAGGAGGACATCTGTGGGCTTAGAGGAGGAAAGCTGAAATCTACAGCTGAAATCTCAACTTGGCCACTAACTAACTGTGTGATCTTGTACCAGTTAGTTACTCAAGACCTTCCTTCAGCTGGGCCTCAGTTTCCTTGTGTGAGGTGCAGTAGTTGCAGTATGTCCTTGTGAGAGCGGATTGAAGCTGAAATGAGACATGGAAATGACCAACTGTACTTGGAGACTAGCACGTAACAAGAGCCTCAGAATGGCCAGCAGCCCTGGCAGACGAGCAGTATAGTGTCCCTCTCATACAGGTGGGGAAGCAGGTGCAGACAAAGGCTAGATTGCCCAAGGCCCTGGAGCTGGCTAGTGGCAGAGCTGGGGCCCCACTGTGGACTCAAGCAGCAGCTGTTTGCCTGTCCCCATCTCTTCCTGGAATCTGTCCAGTACAGGATGCTCTTAAGTGTCCCCAGGTGCCCTGTGCACCCATCAAGGGTCAGTTCAGTTCAAAGGTCAGTTCAGGCACACTGCTACGTCAGACACAACCCAGTCTCTAGCTACCTTTTAACCACACTCTGCCTTCACAGCCATTTAGAAAGAGTGGGCCTCAGGCCTCCCGGGGTCTTAGGGAGGCCAGGTAGGCGTGTCACCCACTCACCCTCAGCAGCAGTTGTCTACTTAGGGCTCAAGGTAGAGTCTACTGTAGAAAATTGCACAGTTGTCAGCAACTAGAATTGATTCCCTCATTCAGCCAGTATTTACTGAGCACCTGCAGAAAATGCTCAGTAGGCTGTCTAGGTCCAGGGGGAAGGCACCGAGAGCTGGAGCCTGCCCAGGGGGAGTGAGTACGCAGACACTTGGCAAGGACAAACCCCTGTGCGTGCTTACTTGCTCTCACTCTCAGTGTTTCAGTTCAGTTCAACCTCGGGGTCTTCCTTCTGACACTTGAGCCAAAATCAGCAGCCTTGAAGAATGGAGAGTTTGGGGAGGGGGAGGATTGAAACCTGTGATCCAGTTTTCAATGGTGTGGGAGGACAGCCCTATGCCCTTTTGTCATCCAGGACACCAAACGAGAAACTTTCCTTTGGAAATGGGGCCAAATGTCAGGAGTGGCTATGTCTCCCCTTACAGAATGAGACCAGGACCCAGGCCAAGTGGGGGAGCCCTGTGTGGAAAGAGTGGTGATGCTGTGGTTTGGATTATTTCAGGATGGGACCCGGGAGCCAAGCTGTCAGAGGCAAGCTGCAAGCAGAGTGATTTGAAAGAGTCAGAGCCATTAGACAGGGCTACTGAAACCCTCATGAGAGGTATTTCCCAGGGACCCACTTTTGGTGGTGCTTGTGAACCTGAGGGCAGCTCAGAGAGGCAGGCAGGACTCTCGGAGGAAGCCTGGACAAAGTCTGTCCCCCAAGAGATGGATTTCAGGAAAACTTCAGAGCCTCACAAGGATGTTCCCACCGACCAGCCCAGCTGTGAATTTGGTGTCTTGGGGAATAGTCCCAATGTGTGGCCAAATTTCACCTCACAAGAGAAGACACCAGAAGAGAAATTTGATCCAGTGGATGCTGATAGGACAGAGCCTCCATGCATTTACTCAGGGAGGAAGTCTTCCAAGTGTAGTGAATGTGGGAAAACATTCCAGAGCCCCTCAGCCCTCGAGACACACCAGAAGAGCCATTCTCGGAAGACACCCTACACCTGTAGTGAGTGTGGGAAAGCCTTCAGCCGGAGCACTCACTTGGCCCAACATCAAGTCATCCATACGGGGGCAAAGCCCCATGAGTGTAAAGAGTGTGGGAAGGCCTTCAGCCGGGTCACCCACCTAACTCAGCACCAGAGGATCCACACTGGAGAAAAACCCTACAAGTGCGGGGAATGTGGCAAAACATTCAGCCGCAGTACCCATCTCACTCAACACCAGCGGGTGCACACAGGGGAGAGGCCCTATGAGTGTGATGAGTGTGGGAAGGCCTTCAGCCAGAGCACCCACCTGACTCAGCACCAGCGCATCCACACTGGGGAGAAGCCCTACAAGTGTGATGCTTGTGGGAGAGCCTTCAGTGACTGCTCAGCTCTAATCCGCCACCTGAGAATCCACTCCGGAGAGAAGCCATATCAATGTAAGATTTGTCCGAAGGCCTTTGCACAGAGCTCCTCCCTCATTGAGCACCAGAGGATCCACACAGGAGAGAAGCCATACAAGTGCAGTGACTGTGGGAAGGCCTTTAGCCGCAGCTCAGCCCTCATGGTTCACCTGAGGATCCACATTACAGTACTGCAGTAACCAAAGAAAGCCCTTGGGACACAGAACAACTTCCCCTCAGAGGCTCAACATCTAAGAGAAACTCTAAGTTCCAAAAGAACAAAGATCAGGGTAGGTGATTGATAGTACCCTAAAGTGATAAGGTGCTTCAGGACAGACTCTGGGGCTGTCTGGGAACAACTCTGCATTTAGAGACCCAGATGGAGGTGCCTGATGAACACAAAGCTATTCAGGCTAGCTGGAGAAGCTTCCAGAAGAATCCTGCTTCCCTCCATACCCCACTCAGGCCCATCTCAGAGAAAGGACAGCTGAGCTGAGGACTTGGATTGGTCTTCAGAGGCAGGTCAATTGGGGTGAAGTTTCTGTTGGTACTCAATGGTCCCAAGATGCTCTGGATGAAAACGCTTCAGCTTCATGTTCCCCTGTAGCTGCTCTCCTTGCCTTTTCCTCTCCCGCTTCGCCCAGGAGGGATGCCAGCCCATGCCCACCTCCGTGCCTTCACACCTACTCTCGCTCCATCTATTCTTGTCTAACTCCAAGGCCAACCTGTGAGGCTGCCTCTTCTATGAGGCCTTCTCCAGGCCCTCAGTCTCTCTCACATTCTCCTGAATCAAGGGTGTGGCATGATGCTTGCCCAGCATCTGTTTCTCCTTGCCTTCTCCTACATCGCACCAGCCATCAGCCCTGTTGGTTTTATCAAAAACTCACCTCTAATCTGTCTTTACCATTCTCACCGTCTTTGAGCCCTCATCACCTCTCATCTGGATTCTAGCTGGGGTCCCCTGCCTTCATTCTCTCCCTGACCTCCCCCACTGTTTCATTCTCCACACCAGCCTCCAGAGGGCTCTTCCTGCAATCCAAACCTGATTGTGTCACCCCATAGTGGAAAGCTCTCCAGTGTATCACCTTCTGCGGCAAAGCTTCCTGAATGGGTTACAACTATGCCAAGACATAAGTCTTGGCCCCAAATAACCTCTCCAGGTACCCTTGTATGTGTGTGTGAATATTGTCATTTTTTCTGTGTGGTGCAGTGATGTGAAAAATGGTTTCAAAGTACTGCCCTGTGGGATATATGTCAAACTCCTTCACCTGCCATTCATGATCATTTGTGACCTGGCCCCAGCCTCATCTCCTACTGTAGTAGCCCCACCTTCCACACACCAGCCATGTGGAACTACTTGTGGTTCCTGAAGAAGCCATATTTTTCCCACCTGTGTGCCTCTGTACCTGTGCCTGGAAACCTCCTCTCCTCTTTCCTCCCACGTGTTTCACATATCCCTCCCTAACAAAGCCTCCCCTACTTCCTTTCTTTTTTTTAATATTTTCTTTTTCTTTTTTTTTTTTTTTTAAAGATTTTATTTATTCACTTGAGACACAGAGATACAGAGAGGGAGAGAGAGAGCATGAGCAGGGAGAAAGGCAGAGGGAGAGGGAGAAGCAGGCTCCCCGTTGAGCCAGGAGCCTGATGTGGGGCTCGATCCCAGGACCCTGGGATCATGACCTGAGCCGAAGACAGACGCTTAACCATCTTAGCCACCCAGGCGCCCACCTCCCCTACTTCCTTGAGCAGATTTCAGCTTGCCTTCTCTGCTTCCAGAGCACCTCCTTAACTTCTCTTTAACTTCCTACCATGTTGTATTTACTACTTGCAGAGCTTGCAGTCTGTTTCCCAAAGACACTGTGAGCTTCCAAGAGCAGGGGCCGTGTCTTATTCTAAATATCCATAGCACAGGATGCAATAGGCTCTGACCAGTGTCTGTTGAATGAATATACTGTGACTGGTGCCTTCCTGGAGGCAGTCACCATGCTCCACCCTGCAACCTGATGTAGGTCTATATTGCTGTCTCCCCAACACCCAGCAGGGCAAGAACAATCTGATTTTCCCAGAGCCCCAGTACTCAGACAAGCCTGGCATACAGTGGCCTCAATAAAATGTCACCATATTGAGTCTGCCCTTTCTATCACCCCAGAATCCCCCTGGACTCAGTGGTTGCCAGCATGCTGTCAGTGCTCTCTCTGACCTTCTCTCACAGTTCTGTATCCCTGGCCCTCTTTCAGGGTCCATGTCTGTAACTGGATGTCACAGCCTCTGTTTTTAACTATCAGGGTGTCAGTCTTCCTCTTTTTCTCTGATGATCCCATCACATGTTAACCATCTGACCTACCATACTGTTTTGTACTGTTCATTGTCACCATCTCTGTGTTTCTCCCTGTGTCTTGAACTCATTCCCTCTGTGTCACAAGTAAACAGAGTCACACAGACGAAGGAGTGAGGTTCAGAAGAGGAAGGTTGAGACCCAGGGAAACAGAGATCTTGTGTCAATATCTCTGACAAAGTCCCAGATATATAGACACACAGGCAGACAGCCACTCATTGTGAGACCAGGGCTGAGAGACTCAGAAAAGTTGACAGACATAGGGAAAAGCTCAGAGATGAGAGATACACATTCCTAGTGAAATGATCACACAGGCCTCCAACAAGCCTGCAGGCAGGGAAAAAGATGTAGGCCTAAAGTCAGTCTGCAGAGCCCCACTCCTCCCCAGGCTGCTTTTGGGACCTCGGATAAGTGACTTCCCTGAACCTCAGTGACCTACTCATCTGTAAAGCAGGGATTAGATGACCTGCCTTGTGTAACACCCAACCCAGGGCCTGGCCACAGGCTTGTAGTATCCATCTCCACCTCTTTCTGCCCCCACTTTCCTGGTCTTTGGCACTGAAGAGCTGAATCTCCACCCCCTGGTGCTCTGAGCGTCTCCAGCACCCATTTTGTCATGAGATATGTGTTTTCCCATGTTTGTCTAAAGGGGGAGGAAGTCAGGGGGAAAAGGAATCTTTATTAAGGATCTACATGTGTAAAAAAAAGGATCTACATGTGTTGTTCAGTCTGCCAAATAATTTATGTACATCATCTCACAACACTCTGAGGGCAGAATGACCATCCCCATTTTATAGAGGAAGGGACGTGGCCAAGTTTATACTGCCAGAAACTGGAAGCACTGAGATTTGAAAGCCTATCCAAATATGTCAGCAATTTCAATAAGCACAACTATATTCAACAAACTAAGTAAGACAAATACTAACATTGGATTTCTTTCAAATCCAGACATATGTTCTTTAGAAGAAACACATCTAAAATGGGAAAGTTGAGGGCGCCTGGGTGGCTCAGTCGTTAAGCGTCTGCCTTCGGCTCAGGT
>NW_022589755.1:227015-275776 GCF_004348235.1 Phoca vitulina | reverse complement strand
TAAGCGTCTGCCTTCGGCTCAGGTCATGATCCCAGGGTCCTGGGATCAAGCCCCGATTGGGCTCCCTAATCAGCTGGAAGCCTGCTTCTCCTTCTCCCGCTCCCCCTGCTTGTGTTCCCTCTCTCACTGTGTCTCTGTCAAATAAATAAATAAAATCTTTAAAAAATAAAAAGGAACAATGCACAAGGAAGATGTGATAGTTTGGAACCAGACAACTCATGACATCCTTATTAGGGAACAGAATCACAGAAACTGATAAGACCTTACATGTAGTTGGAAATGCTACCACATTCTTTGTAATAATAGCAGAGAGAATATTTGAAGAAATAATATACTGGAAACTTACCAAATTTGGCAAAAGGTCTCAATTTACAGGTTCAGAAAGCTCAGTGAACCCAAAACAGCATAATCTCAAATTCATGCCTAGACACATCATAATTGAACTGCTTGAAAACAAAACAAATTTTAAAATTTTGAAAACAGTCTGTGAAAAACTATGCATCCTATAAAGATCAATGCAAAAGATTATGGGTTTCTTTTCAGAAATAGTGAAAGCCAGAAGGCAGAGAAACAACATATTTAAAGTGCTGGGGAAAAAAAAACCCTGTCAATCCAAAATTCTATATCCAATGAAAATACACATCAAGAAGGGGAGCAAAATAAAAACATTTTCTTTTTTTTTTTTTTTTAAGATTTTATTTATTTATTCATGAGAGACAGAGAGAGAGACAGAGGCAGAGGGAGAAGCAGGCTCCCCGCGGAGCAGGGAGCCCGATGCGGGACTCGATCCCAGGACCCTGGGATCATGACCTGAGCCGAAGGCAGACGCTTAACCGACTGAGCCACCCAGGCGTCCCGTGCCACCCAGGCATCCCAAAAACATTTTCAAATGATGCAAAACTAACAATCTTGCCAGCAGGCTAAAAGTGTTGTTTTGATAGAAGGGAAGTGATAGCAGAAGGAAAATTGGAACTTTGGTAATGAAGAAAGAGTAACACATTGCAAATATTTGATCTTTAAGATATACATGAGTGTTAAAAAAAAAAAGGCATACATGACTTGAAAACAAGATTTATAACATTTGTAGAGTTTTCAATGTATGTTGATGTAGTATATATGACTACAACATAAAGAGGAGAGAGTATCAAAATTCATTCAGTAATATATTTGAGATTTGTATATTTTAATGCATATATATTATATCTCAAAGAAGAACCATTAGTGTACAAAATTTAAAAAAGAAATTAGAGGGGGAGAGTAAAGAGACCTATCAGTGATAAGGTTTCTACATTTCACTTTAAGTGGTATAATATTAATTCTATGTAGACTATGAAGAGTGAGGTATGCATATCTTAATCCCTAGAGAAATGTCACACACACACACACACACACACACACACACACACTATACAAAGAGATAAACCCAATACATGAATTAAAATGGAGCTCTAGGGGCGCCTGAGTGGCTTAGTTGGTTAAGCGTCTGCCTTCGGCTCAAGTCATGATCCCAGGGTATTGGGATTGAGCCCCACATTGGGCTCCCTGCTCAGTGGGGAGCCTGCTTCTCCCTCTGCCTCTGCCGCTCCCCCTGCTTGTGTTCTCTCACTCTCTCTCTCTCAAATAAATAAATAAAATCTTTTAAAAAATAAAATAAGGGGCACCTGGTGGCTCAGTCAGTTGAGCATCTGCTTTGGCTCAGGTCATGATCCCAGGGTCCTGGGATCCAGCCCCATGTTTGTCTCCCTGCTCAGCTGGGAGGCTGCTTCTCCCTCTCCCTCTGCAACCTCCCCCCCTCCCCACTGATGCTCTCGATATCTCTCTCTCTCTCTGTCAAATAAAATCTTTTTTAAATAAATAAAATAAAACAGAGCTCTAGAAAATATTTAACTAACCCAAAAGAAGGCAGGTAAAGGGAAACAGAGGGATAACAGAAGGAACAAAGAAAATAAAAGCAAAAGGTGGACCCAAATCCAAATATATCAGTAATTATATTACATGTAAATGATCTAAACACACCAATTAAAAGAGTTTTCCAGAATGAATTTTCTTAAAAAATAAACCCACTTTAAATATAATGATATAGGTAAGTTTTAAAGGGGAATGTGAGATGCAGTCTTCCAGTTATGGAATGAATAAGTCACAGGAATAAAAGGCACAGCATAAAGAATATAGTCAATGACATTGTAATAGTGTTGTGTGGTGACAGATGGTAGCTATACTTGTGAGCAGAGCATAATGTATAAACTTGTCAAATCACTGTTGTACACCTGAAACTAACGTATGTCAACTATACACAAAAAAATTAATTGAAAAAATAAAAGGGTGGAGAAAGGTATATAATACAAAAATTAACCAAAGAATGCTAGAGTGACTATTTTAATATCATACCAAGTAGACTTCAGAACAAGGAAAATTACCAGGGATAAAGAGGGACATTACATAATGATAAAGGTCAATCCACCAAGAAGACATAACAATTCTAAATATGGGGGCACCTGGGTGGCTCAGTTGGTTAAGCGACTGCCTTCGGCTCAGGTCATGATCCTGGAGTCCCGGGATCGAGTCCCGCATCAGGCTCCCCGCTCAGCGGGGAGTCTGCTTCTGCCTCTGAACCTCTCTCCTCTCGTGTTCTCTCTCTCATTCTCTCTCTCTCAGATAAATAAATAAAATCTTTAAAAAAAAAAAAAAAAACAATTCTAAATATGTATGCATCTACCAACAAAGCCCTGAAATATAGGAAGCAAAAACTAACAGAACTGGAAGAAAATAATAAATTCATAATTATAATTGGAGACTTCTATACTCCTCTTTCTAAAATCAACAAAACAAGTAGATAGGAAATCAGGATACAGAAGAACTAAACACCACCTACCAACTGGATATAATTGATGAAGTTGCCAGTATTTAAATATTGCCAATTATTTTTTATCCACAAAGAAGTAATTTCCTGTTATTTAAACTAATACAAACTTGTTTTTAAGCCTAATAATGAGCTGTTACTGATGTTTACCCCCAAGAAATCAATGATCTGTGTTTCCTGAAGAAAGTGAAGAAGAACAAATTAATTCAGAAGTAGAAGGAAGAGAATAATAATGATACAAGTAGAGATCCACAAAGTAGAAAAGAGACCATAGAAAAAATGAACAAATCCAAAAGTAAATTAGTTCTTTATTGATAAACCCGTAGCTAGACTGACAGAGGGGAAGAAGTGGGTGGGGAGGGGGGTAGAAGGGACACAATATCAAGCATGAAAGAGATGACATCACTACAGACCCTGTAGGCATTAAATGAATAAAGGACTGTTGTAAGCAACTGTATACCAGTAAATCAGACCAAACAGATGAAATAGGCAAATTCCTTAAACAAAATTTATCAAGTATTAGTTGATAATGCTGATACACACCTACTGGTATGCCTGTACCTTGAGAACCAAGCTCTAAGTGGACTGGGCAATGAAATGTCCAGTGGGATACTGGGTGGGGCAAAGGGCCTTAGATCTGTGGGGAAGTGGGAAAGAATAAAGAGGAGTCTCAACCCTACAACAGTTTCAATCTCCAGTGTGAGAGACCTAGCCTTTGGGGACAGACTCAGCACACCAGCTGGTGGCCACTCAGTCCAGAAAACAAAACTACAAAATGCAGCCTCTCTGAAGTGCCTCCCAGTGTGGGGACCAATTTGGTCAAGGTGGGGTTGGGTATGTCTGGAGAGCTACCTACCCAGACCTGCTGGGGACCAGGCAGAGGTGCCTGGGGAGTAGGAGGCGGCTTGAAGAAACCAAAAGGCAATCTTGAAAAATGTGGTCCCAAGTAGCCAATCCTTGGCCCCTATATCCTCAGGTTCCAACCCAGAGCCCGTCCACCTTTAGGACACAAGATCCCAGCCCACTTCCCTCAGCCCTGGAAGTACAGCCCCCTGCACCAGGGCTGCCATTAGTCAAGGACACCTTTTAAAGTCTCTTCACATTTTTATTAATTTCCAGGAGGAATGAGGGACAGTCCAGCACTTTCAGGGGGAGTCCAGCCTCTAGCTGCAGCATGAGGGATCAGAGCCAGACTGGAGAAACTATTTGCCAAAGATACCATTAGCGGCCTGAGTCTGCAGCTGGATCAACTTCCTAGACAAATTTGACAAAAGAGAAATGTTAGGGGAGGGAAGCATCATGTGTCCTCCTCCCTGGTGAAATCAGGGCAGACCTCACTGAGGCCCCTCAGGAAGGAAGTAGCTTGGTCAGCTGCCAGCCAAGACCCCTCCCCCCCCCCCCCCCCCCCCACACCCCCAGGCCTCCGTCCAGGTGTCTACCTGACCAAACCACAATCTGCTCCAGGGCCTTTTCATGTGTCCTTTCCCTGCCTGTAATTTCCATCATAACCCCAGCAGACGGCACACTAACCAATGTGCTGGGAGGAGGTGCAGGGAAGGGGCCCTCCTGGTAGAGGGCACAATCTGGGCAAAGGCCAGAAAGAGGAACCCAGCTCACAGAACCAGAGGAAAGGCTCACCTGCCACCTGGAGCTCCACCGGGTCGCTGAGCTCAGACACGAAGGGTTTGGGCAACCATGAGCGGTATCGGCAGCTGTAGTTGCCTGCGTGCTGGGGCCCCACATAGGTCAGTACAAGGTCGGCTGAGGGGTGGCTGGTCCAGAGCCTGGTTGAAGGCTCCTCTTCGTCTGCTCGCAGCAGCTCGAAGATGACCGTGGGCACGACGCTGGGCACCTGGCTCTCGCAGCGCAGGACCGCATCATGGCCGGGAACCACCGCCCCACGCGACAGGGGCCAGAGCCGGGGCCTGGGGGGGGGTTCTGGGCGGAGCAGCCGGGTCAGTTAAGTGAGGTCCTCCCCTCAGGTAGTAGCTGCCCCAGCCCCCCTCCGCCTTCCTGCCTCCCACTAAACCCAGGCCTGCTGGCTGCTCCATCCCTCCAGGATGCTACCCTTTGTCCTCGCACAACTTTCCTCCTTTTCCTGGTCCTGAACAGACACGGTTCCTCCTCTTATCCTACGGGTCACCCTCTTCCCCAAGACCTTGCAAGTTCCCTAGACCCGGGCCTGCTCTGAGACTTCCCGGAGTACCCAGCATTTGGCAGTCAGGGCCTCAGGACAGGTGTGGGAAAGGAGGAAATGGCCAAGGGAAACGGTGTTCCCGGCAGAGAGCACAGGAAATAAGCCAAATGCGAGGTGTCCCCCAGACCATCGGCAGCCGAAACTCCATTGGCCCGAAGGGTTTGCTGTGCGGACAGGACCAAGGCCCGGTGCACTTCCCTTCGGCACCCTCATTTGCTCACGGCTGGGAGCCCCCGCCCGCTCACCGTCTACGCGCAGCTCCAGGTGCGCGCTGGGCGCCGAGCCCTCGAAGGGTGGCGCTGTGTCCACATAGACGCAGCTGTAGTTGGCGGAGTCCACCACCGAGACGTCCCGCAGCTCGAAGGTGGCCTCTGTCCCCGCGGGGCTCAGGACACGGTGCACTTGGCGCTTGGCGTCCTCGCGCACCAGGGCGAAGCGCAGGCCGGCCCGGGGAGCCCGGCACCGCAGCTGCACCAGGGTGCCTGGCGCGGGCTTCCGAGTCGCGGGGTGCGCCGAGAGCTCCGGCGCGGGGAGCGTCTCTACGGGGAGAACACTGGCTGACCCGGGCGCGGAGGGGAAGGCTTGGGCCTCACATGCGATCCAGCCTCGCGCCTTCTGCCTGAAAGGGTCCGCCGGCCCCCCTGCGCTTAAAACCGTACCACCCTCCAGACCTCGCCGGATCCCTCACACACAGTCCAAAACTATTCCTTATTAGTTTGTCCATAAAAACAGACGTGGGGAAGGCGTCGAGTTTTGTCACCAAGCCCAGGACATGCGGTTGCAGATGGCTGGGATCCTCTCTTGGGGTCGTCGCTCCCGGTCCTTGGCAGGCCCTCCAACAGGCCTGGCTCCCTTCCACAGCCCCAGCCTGGTTCCCTCCAACAAACGGGCCTCGGGCGCCCACCCAGACCCGGGAGACAGGAGGGGACGCCCGGCAGGGGGCGGGCGCCTGCACGGCCTGTGCCAGACTTGCATGTTGACCCAGTTATTCTTATTGGAGCCTTGGGGATGCTGAGCTCATTGTCCCATTCTCAGTTGGGGAAACTGAGGCCGGGCGGATGAGTTGGGATTGGGCCCCAACCAGAGCCCTGCAATTCCGGGGAAGCCTTCCCTGGGCCCCGCCTCCCGCTCCCCGCCCGGGGAGCAGAGCGCTGTCGCCCTCCCAGCCCCATGCCCACGTCCCAGCCTGTGGCTGCCAGGCTTACCGTCGCTCAGCAGCAGCTCGGCAGGCGCGCTGTCAGAGGACCAGGTTTGCTCGCCACGCAGCCGATAGCGGCAGGTGTAGAGACCGCCGTTCCCTAGAGCCGCCGCGTTCAGGTGAAAGAGGATGTGGTCTGGGCTGGTGGAGCTCCTGGGTCCCGGCAGCTCCTCCTCGCCCCGCCGCAGCTGGAATTCCACGCCGCTCAGGGGCGCCACGCAAAGGAGGGTCGCGTTGGCCCCCCGGGGCAGGACACCTGCAGACTCTCCCTGGAAACTCAGCGTGGGTGGCAACGGTGCTTCTGCAAGGCAGGGAGGGTCGCTGGGGCTAGAGTCCCGGATACCCCCGCTGTGGTAGAAAGTTACGGTCAGCCAGGCCCCCGACCCCCACCCCCGAGCTGCCGCAGTGTCAGTGTTCAGGTCAGGTGCGATCCACCCAACTGTGTGACCACTGTTTCCCAGACCTAATCCTGGGCAAGGGTATTCAGGGTTGGGGATCAAGGTAGATGCAGCTCTGTCCTCCAGGAACCTCCTACCCCAGAAAGCCCTCTGGGATGGTCAACACACTCACCCAGCTCCTCGACTGTCACAGTAGCACTGGGCTCAGAGGGTGCACCTGCTTCGTGGGTCCTGTAGCTGCAGCTGTAATTGCCAGGCTGATGGACTGAGAAGGTAGCCTCTGCATCTTTAGGGGCCTCAGCCACACCTAAAAACTGATCATCGCCTTCCCGCCTCAGCAGGAAGGTCACACCACGAAATCCCCCATGGCACAGCAGTTTGATCTTCAGACCCGGTGTGATCCAGGACACGGGCTCAGTTGAGAGCAAAGGTGGGGGTAGGGACTCTGTGGGTGGAGCAGGTTTGATGGGTCATTCTGAATGACTTGGGAGACATGCAAGACCCAGCCAGACTAGGATCTCCACACTCATGAAAATGGGAGGGAGGGGCGCCTGGGCGGCTCAGTCAGTTGAGCTTCGGACTCCTGATTTGGCTCAGGTCATGATGGCGGGGGGGGCCTCTGTGCTCAGTGGGGAGTCTGCTTAAGGATTCTCTCTCTCCCTCTCCCTCTGCTCCTCCCCCCCTCCATGCAGCGCTCTCTCTCTCTCTCTAAAATAAATAAATCTGAAAGAAACAAAGAAAGAAAGAAGGAAGGAAGGAAATATGAGGGAGCCAGGGAAATGGAAGACATTGATAAAGGAAAGGGAGGCAGGGACAGGAGGAGACAGGGGCATTAAACAAGAAGAGGATATGTTAAGGGAAATGTGCTAGGCTTTCTGGGGATTCAGTCATTTATTCCTCACAACCTTCTGGGATCAGTGCAAACATCATCCTCATTTTACAGATGAGGAAACAAGATCAGAGATGTCAGATGACTTGCCAAAGGCCACCTAGCTGCTCAGGGACCCCCCCCCCACCCCAGCCACCCACACCCCCATGTCAGAAAAGTAGGACCAGGAGAGTGAGGAGGAGGAAGGGAGGAAGTCAGGCCTCTCGAGCAGCCCTCTCCCCCCTGTCTTGTGGCTCCGTTAAGGCCCCTGCTCACCTGCTCCAGTCACCTCCAGGAGGTTGCTCAACTGGGTCCATCCGCTGTCCAAGCCAGAGCGGCAGCGGTAGAGGCCCCGGGTGTCACTTGTCACTGCTCCTAGCGGGAACTGGTGCTCCATGGCAGGTAAATCAAGGTGCACAAGTTCCTGGGTTACCCCGTCCTTGAACAGCTCAAAATCCGGGGTCATCAGGCGGGCCTGGCATGTCAGCGTCAAGTTGGCCCAGGGCTCCAGCAGCGATTCAGCCTCTGCCCACAGGTTCGGCCGGGTCTCGAATGCTGCGTGGCAGGTGGAGGGCAGTGCTGGGCCCCAGGACAGGGGCTCACCTCTGCAGGTGCCCACCTTCCCCCAAGAGCCAACCCGGACTCACCTACGGCTCCCTCGGTTGCTGGGCCCAGGGAGAGACCTGTAGAGACGGCAGCTGTGAGGCCCCCATTCCTCCGTCCTCCTCCCTCCTGCCCCGAGGGATCCTGGCCCCAGCAACCTCACCCCAGAGCATCAGGAAGGCCCCCAGTATAGACATGATGGCCAGCCTTGCTCCAGTCGGTGAGTGTCTGGGGTGATAAAGCCCAAGCGAGGGTGAGGGCGGCAAAGGGGCAGCAAGGGGCAATGACCTCTTCCCTATTATTTGTCCTTCCCGGGGGGGGGGCCTGCAGGGGGTAGGGACAAAGGGCAAAACTCCAAGGCCTTTGGGAGCCTCATCAATAACCATAATCAATAATTATGTGTAATTAATAAACTAAGCAATAAATAATAAAAATGATAATTTTAAAAATAATATAAAATAGCAAACAATAACATTAGCAAGTGAAATGACTTAAAATATGAGAAATGCAATTTTAAAATAAAAATTAAAATAATGTAATAAATACTAACTGATCAAGGAAATTTTCAATTTTTAATGTTTGCCGGCCCTGCTCCAGGGCTCCCAGGGAAGCTATACTTTAACATTTACTAAGATCAAAATGACCACACAAAACCTCAAAGCATGGGCTCTACTTCTGCCCTGAGCACACACTGTATGTCTGCTTCATTAAAACAACAACAACGACAAAAAAAGGAGCATTCCAAACATAAAGATAAGAAAAACAAAAAACCTCCCTGGGTCCCATGAGATTAAAGTCATACAGACTTGCACATACTAAAAACATAAGATAAAGTCTGAAACTTTCTGGAATGTCCTTCATCATGATGATTTGTAACTCATTTTTTTTTAAAGATTTTATTTACTTATTTAAGAGAGAGATTGAGGGTGCCTGGGAGGCTCAGTTAGTTAAGCGACTGCCTTCAGCTCAGGTCATGCTCCTGGAGTCCCAGGATCGAGTCCCACATCGGGCTCCCTGCTCAGCGGGGAGTCTGCTTCTCCCTCTGACCCTCCCCCTCTCATGCTCTCTCTCTATCTCATTCTCTCTCTCAAATAAATAAATAAAATCTTTTTAAAAAGAGAGAGAGAGAGATTGAGAGAGAGAAAGAGCACATACCAGTGGGGGGAGAGGCAGAGGGAGAAGCAGACTCCCCGCTGAGGGCACTCTGGGCTTATCCAAGGACCCTGGGATCAGGCCTGAGCCGAAGGCAGACACTTAACTGACTGAACCACCCAGGTGCCCCGTAAGTCTTTTTGTAAAAAACATATATATCCCTGAGCCAAATGTTCCTTCCCCAGAGCACTCTCTTCTTTGTGCAGACTGTGTCCTGGGCACCTGCCCTAACTTGGGCTCGAATAAAACTCTTTTCCTTTCTCTTTAAAAAATTTTAAAGGGTTTGTTCGTTTTGCATCATTTCTTGGCGTAGTCAACAGGATATCAGAGCAACTTGCCTGAGAACACCTGGGGATCATCTAGAACTCAGCGCTTGGTACGAGCACGGACCCTCTGTGCCCCTCCAGCTCCTCAGCACCTCACAGGTGCATCTGGTGAGGTCCTGATACCTGGACCT
Organism: Phoca vitulina; assembly: GCF_004348235.1. Lineage (NCBI taxonomy): Eukaryota > Metazoa > Chordata > Mammalia > Carnivora > Phocidae > Phoca > Phoca vitulina. The sequence continues at coordinate 266,043 of NW_022589755.1, read as the reverse complement.
CTTCAATTTGAGTGAACAGTCCTGATTTTTATTTGAACTGTTAAAGGTTACCGGTAATGTTCTTTAGGTGGGAACAACCTGGGAGGGGGGGGGGGAAGTTGATGGGTTGGTTGTTTTAATTTGGCATTATACTAATGGATGTTATTAATATATAAGGCTTGAGTAAATTTTCTCGATAGAAATATGGGAGAGTGAATAACTCAGCTCCAAAGAGAAGGGACGCTTACTCCTTCGAGTTAAATGGTGCTTTCAGGTGAATGAAAGCCTAGCAGAAGTGTCTGAAGATATTCCTCAGACATGCAGCAGTCCCGTAAGAATTTCCCATCTCATAAGGTGATTAATGATGGGCTCATCCAGGGATGCACACATAAGGATTGATCGTGCAGTGTTCCAAGCCCCTCAATGGTCCTAGACCTTACAAGGAGAAACCGAGACACAGAGTGTATTACGGCCATTTGGAAGTAACACTCACAAGCAGCACCCTCTTGATCCACCACTCCTAATATCCTTCGGTCTTATTCAAGCCTTATTCTAAAAATAAAACCAAAACTAAAAGGAATGGGGGAACTGTGCTTCAAAAGCCAGAACAACACCCAGAAAACCAATAACCCCCCATGGGAAATTCAGGCAGGCTATCCATACATACATACAGAGCCTATACTTGCAAGTGCTTGCTTCAGTGGGAAAAGGTAAGGATAACCGGAGTCTCAGACGGCCCAGTGGGGTTCTTTTGACATGTCTGAATTAGTTTTTTTGTGTGCACAATTGAAGAAAGCCAACTATAAGACTAAGTAACCAGAAACTCGGAAGCCATTTGGTTGAGTCAGTGAAGTCCCCAGCTTTTGGGGAAGAACCAGCAATCCCAGAGGTACTCTGAGCTTTTTTTGGTTTGTTTGTTGCTACAGCTTTTGGTATCTTTGCACACAACTGGCCATGTTCTAACTGGAAATGGAAAATAACTAATAAATGGATCCATAAATTATAATGCTATCTTACAATTAGATTTAATAAAAAAGGGATATTTGGAAATTGGGTCTTTAATGTCCTCTGCACAAATAATAGTGAAACAAAGGCTAAATTTTGTTTGCATCTTGTTTGTGTACATGTATCTATGTGTGTTATAAATATGAGGTATTTTCTCTATCCCTGGATGGTATTGCTAAAACTAACTTGTAGAGGAGCTCTATTTAATTGGTTTAAAGGCAAGTGCTTGTGAAAATTGCGCATTTTAAAACTCAAAAGGATAAAAAGTAACCCAAATGCTTTTCAAGTTCACATGATCTGGGGTAAAATTTCCTACATTCAGACTTTTATGTTACTCCATAATAAAGATGCATCATAGGAAGGAACCACATTGATGGTCCAAAGAGGTACAGATGAACAAAAATTTAAGACACCTGACCCCCTTCCCAATGGTCAGGATAATGAGGAAAAGGAGGAGGAAATAGGCAGACTCTAGAAATCCTAAATCCACACCCCCTCCTCCAAGCACAAGCACCAGAACCAATGCCCAACCCACTGCCTGCTCTTCTTCCAGAGGGCTACAAGGCACCCAGAGGAAAAGACAGGAGACAGAGAATTTTTTTGAAAGATTTTTATTTTTACTTTTAAGTAATCTGTATACCCAACGTGGGGCTTGAACTCACACCCCTAACATCAAGAGTTGTGGGCGCCTGGGTGGCTCAGTGGGTTAAGCAGCTGCCTTTGGCCCAGGTCTTAATCCTGGTGTCATGGGATCGAGCCCACATCGGGCTCCCTGCTCAGCGGCGAGTCTGTTTCTCCCTCTCCTGCTCTCCCTGCTTGTGTGTTCTCTCTCAGATAAATAAATAAAATCTTAAAAAAAATAAAAATACAATACAGGAGGCCCTGGACACAACACATATATCTCAGTGTGCTGCTCCAGTCTGTTTTCAACTGCAGTTTTGTGTGGGGCCCACGCAGCAGGTCCTGGGTACAAAGCAGGCTGCTCTGGCCCTTGGGCCCTATTACCCAGAAGATCCAATGATGCCACTGGATAGAACAGAATATAATGCTAGTTTCGAAGCAGTCTCTCCTGCACACCCTCAAAGTTCCAGCAATAGCCATGGTCCAGCCTTGGGAGAGGCCCAAGCCCCTCCCCCAGCCCCTAGGCCCTTGTAAATCCAGCCCTTCTCTTTTGCACCCCAGCCCTAGAGGTAGTAAGTGCTCTATGGTTATCCATCTCTGGGTTTTCAGTATTCACTTGTGTTCCTTCAGCCTTACAAAGCTAACTAATCAATTCCCTCAAAATCCCGAGGGAGGGTGATTTAGCGGCCTGCCTCCCACCTGAGACAGCCCCCTTCTGGCCCACCTCCCACCCATCAAGTGGGCTGGATGCTCCTCCCGCCCTGTTGCAGGGAGATCCTAGTGGTCAGGTTCGGGCTGTCTGTACCAGCCTCTTCTCCCCTCGCCGGGGGCCGGCTTGAAGCCTCCCAACTCCGCACTCAGGGTGCAGGTGGAGAAGTCCCTGCAAAGCACTGGATACGGATGCTCAGTGACCTTTGTGACAGAAATTGCTACCCCAGCAGACAGCCAAATAGGGTCCTCATCAGCTGCGAGTCCTCAGGCCTATCTGGTCCCCTCTGGGGCTCCGCTCTGGAGACAAGGTGAGAAGGAACTTTCCAAGCTACAAAGGTTTCACTAATCAGGGTTGTAGCTCCACGCATTCCCTCTCCCTGCTTCTCTCACACGCTTATGCTGGAGGCTGCCGATCCCAGACCCAGGAGCAGAAGGAAGCACAGCACATCCAGTGGCAGCCGAGGGCAGAAAGAGGCTCCCTAAAATGGTGGTGGAGGCGGGAAGGCCGTCAAACCCGCAGACGCCAGGGGAGACCCCAGAGCACACAGTGGGGCAGGCCAGGACAATCCTGGCATGGGAAGCGAGAAGGGTGGTGGTGGCCAGGCCAGAGAAGCGGTCCTGTGCGGACTGAGCCTGTCCCCCACCACCTTCCAGAGAGGCTCCGGTGAGGGTGCTAGATGCAGCTGGTGCTCACCCCCAGGGAGGACAGTGCAGTGGACGCCACACTGTGGAGAGAACAGGAGGGAGGGGCACGTGGGCGGGAGCACCCGGGAGGGGAGGATGGCAGAACCACCCCCACTCTTCCCCGTTGCCCTAGGCCTCCTGCTGCTCACCAGGGCCCCAGAGCAAGGCCTCTGACCTTCTGGCCCTTGGCTTCAAACAAAAAATCCTGTGCAACCTCAGATCCAGCTGAGGCGGAGGGGAAGCAGGGGAGGGGACTCATCCAGCCCTCGTTCCTGGGGATCCACCACGCCTGCGGCGGCCTCCAGTCTCTGCACGGATGCACCCCTCCCAGCACCGAAATTCACTGCCTTTACCCTGTGAACCACCTCCCCGCCACGCATCCGCAGCCAGGCCCCAGGGGCCACCAGGTGAGACTCCCATCGTCCCCGGGGCTGTTTTAACGGCGTAATCCTCTGTCCCAATTGTCGCTGCCCCTGCGCTCCAGCACGCAGCCCACACCGGGGGGGGGGGGGGGGTGGCGATTTTACACGACGCTGCTCATCCTGATCCACGATGGCCACGTCCCGTGCCTCGCGCGCCACCGAGCTGGCCCAGCCTCACCATCTCCCAGGGGCATCCCAGAGTCAGGGCGCGGCACCGCCCGCGTGTCGCTTCTGGTGTTCGCTGAGGTCGGAGCGGTGACGGACGGGCTTGCTGCGCACCCTACACACAGAGGGCCGCTCGCCCGTGTGCGTGCGCGGGTGCCTCCCGAGCTCGGGGTTGCGCACAAAAGCCTCGCGGCAATCGGCGCCGACGGACGGCCTTGCCACGGTCTGGGCCGCGGAAGGGCTTCACGCCGCTGTGCGTCTCCTGGTGGTGGATGAGCTGCGAGTGCGCGCGGAGGGCCTTGCCACGCTCCCGGCACGCGTAGGGCCTCTCGCCCGTGTGGATGCGCCGGCGCTGGCTGAGGTTGCAGCTCCAGGCGAAGGCCTTGCCACACTCGGTGCACATGTATGGCTTCTCGCCCGTGTGCACTCGCCTGCACCAGGTAGGAACTCTGGCTGAACGCCTTGCCACTCACTGCACCGGCAGGCCGGCTCCCTGGGGAGAGGCCAGGGGCTTGGCACCAGGTCTTCTCGGATGCTTCTGGGCCCGACCCAGTCTCTCCCACGGTCTGCGGGCTCCAGCTCCCCTCTGGAGGCCCCCCGGTCCTCTGCCTCTGTGGGGTCTTCCCAGGCCCCCAGGCCTCCAGATGCAGCCCCCTCAGAAGGGTCTGTTGTGTCAGTCTTCAGCACAATCCAGGGAGTGTCGCCTTTCCCTAGAGCCACCTGCTGGGCCCTCTGTCCTGGGGACTCGACCTTGCTTCTGTCCTCTGAAATGGGGAGAGAGAGAAAGCAAATGCCTGAGAGCTCAAAGAACTTTGGGAAATGGGGTAGAGGGGACGAGTGGGTCTCAGGAATGATGTGATTTTGACAGATCTAGAGCAGGGGCAAAGCTTGGGGCTGGCTGTATTGGGGCATGGCCATCACCCCCACCTTTCCTGAGCTGGTGCCCCTGGCCCCTCTTCAGCCTGGAACAGGGAAACAGGGCAGGTAGGCCTAGAGATGCTCCAACTTTCCCCATAGAGGCAGCATCCCAGGCCAACTCTGAGTCAAACCGTGGCCTTGTTGAGCTTTGACAACCCAGCCTATGATGGGGGCGTGCTAGGAGACCACTGTGCCTGCCTCTGTGGTCACTTCCCACACATCCCTGCACCTGACTGGGCAGCAGGGTGCTGGGAGGTGTGGGTGTGGGTGCCAGGATTGTGGAAAGATTCAGAAGCCACCTGCCTTATGTGCACTAGCTTCCCGCAGGGCCTTGGTCTCCAGCTCTGCACAAAGCAGCTCCAGGACCTGGCTTTTATCTCCTTGCTCCCCCTTGGGGTCATAAAGCACCAGAGAAGTGAGGACACCTGTTTAGGAGGATGAAAATGGACCTGGTCACTTGTAGAAAACACTAGAAATGAACTATCTCCACTCCAGAAGGCTTGTGGTGACCGCCTGACCCAAGCCCTGGCTGAGTCTGTCTTCCTTGCCCACCTCACCACTGCCCTGACCCCTAGCAGTCCCCTCCATTCAATAGGTAGCCTGGCCAGTGGCTGCCAGGCAATGTTAGGCCACATCAGGCCTCTGCCTCAGTCCAACCAGGCTGGTCCAGCTGCCTAAACCCAGAAAGTGGGGTGGCTGTGCAGCCAGATCCCTGGGGGAGAGCTGAGGGCAGGAGGGTAGAGGGGCTTCATTGGCCCTGAGGCCACACTTGCACCTTCAGCTGCTCCTTCCCCCCATGTCTCCACAGCAAGCAAAGCCCATCCCCACTTGCCCCTGACCACCTTATTGTCCTTTGTGGAGCCTGTAGCCCAGCTGGTGCTCTCACTCTGCATACACTGGAATTGTCAAGGAGCCCAGGGGCTCCAATCCACCCACTCCAGAGTGAGGCAAAACCCAGGGGCACCCATCTTCCCCAGGCTGCCTAGGTCAGCTGCCAGGATGAGGTAGAAGTGCATGGGTAGGCGCTGTACCTGGAACTAGGGCTTGGAAAGGGCCTTGGGGAGCCTCCTGCTCCCCTCCCTCCTCTGTCTTGGGGACCAGTGCCTCTTGGGGACTGGGGGCTGGGACCTGGGGACAGGAAGACAGGCAGGACAGGCAGAGTGTTGGGCCAGACAGATCCAGAGAAAACAAGGGGCACGCAATGGCACTCTCTATCCTTCTTGGTGTCCCCCACCTCCCTACGTTCTGAGGACCTGAGCACAGTGCTGAGAACAAACCCAGGTGTGAACTTGAGGGCATCAGTCTAACTCTGGAGTCTGAGCCAAGACCACGAAGCTCCCACCATCCTTCTCCCACAGCGCCCCCACTCCACCAGCACTAGCTAGGGACTGTAAGCCAGGCTCAGGAGGAAGCAGCCCCAGCCCCGACCCAGCTGGCCCTCACCTGGAGTTCTGGCCTGGCCAGCTCCTGGCGCAGCCCCTGGACCAGGGCAGCGGCCTCCTCAGGGCTGCCTGGCCGCTGTCCCTCCACACGGGCCTGGATCTCAGGGGGCAGTGCGCACAGGAACTGCTCCAGCACCAGCAGCTCCAGCATCTGCTCCTTGGAGTGCGCCTCGGGCCGCAGCCACTGGCGGCACAGCTCCCGGAGCCGGGCCAGGGCCTCCCGGGGACCCTCTTCCTCCTCATAGCGGAACCCCCAGAAGCGCTGGCCAGGGGTCTCAGAGCTGGGCTCACCCACCACTGGGGCTGGTGTGCTCTGAAGGACCCCAGGGGCCAGAGCTGATGCCTTGCTCATCTGGGCAGCCATCATGCCCCTTCCCAGGCAGGGCAGCCACATGTCCCTGGGCACTTCCTCTGGACCTGGAGACACAAAGGGGAGCCTGTGAGCACAGCCAGGCCATGAAGGCCCCTCCAGAGGACCCTCTGAGAATAACTGGGGTCTGCGGGTCGGGGTGATTGTGTCTATCAGCGAGTCCAGAAGTGTCCCCACCTGTGTGTCCATGTGTTGGAGAGATATACGGAGGTGCCCAGTCTGTGGTCCCTCCTCCCTCCCTGCTTGTCTCAGGGGCCTCTGCCCTGGCTTCTTCAACTACTTGGCTCCATTCATCCCCCACACAGAACACTAAAGTCTGCAAACTGGACAGCCAGATTTGGCTAACAGACAGATCTTACTTGACTGCCCCCTTCCAACACGCTTTTTTAAAAATGTAAATGAGGGGCGCCTGGGTGGCTCAGTTGTTAAGCGTCTGCCTTCGGCTCAGGTCATGATCCCAGGGTCCTGGGATCAGGCCCCACATCGGGCTCCCTGCTCAGCGGGAAGCCTGCTTCTCCCTCTCCCACTCCCCCTGCTTGTGTTCCTGCTCTTGCTGTGTCTCTCTCTGTCAAATAAATAAATAAAATCTTCAAAAAAATAAATAAAATAAAAATTTAAATGAGTTTCCAATGTTAAAAAGTAACCAGATGCTGGTGGGAATGTAAAATGGTGTGGCCTATGTGGAAAACACTCTGGCAGTTCCTTAAATGGTTAACACAGTTCCTTAAATAGTTAAACACAGAGTTCCCAAGTGACCCAGGAATTCTACTCTTAGGTATCTCCCCCCCCCCCCCCCCGCCGGCAAAAAAATGAAAATGTGTCCAGGCAGCTTTTTTGCACACAAATGAAAACAAAGAGCTATACTACCTTGGGGTATCCTTTTTCCATTTTTTCCCTCCTTAATCTTGTGTGTATTTTCAAATTTTTTTAAAATACAGATCTGTGCCAGTACTAGGGGTGAGGAAACTGTTGCTAAGGAGAATTTGAGCTTTTCCCCATTTCTTTTTCTCTCTTCCTCTTTCTTTCTCCTGGTCAAAGTTTTTAGATTTTTTTTTTTTTTTTTTTTATTTACCTCCTGGTCAAAGTTTTAAATATATCAAGAAGTTGAGGAGAAAAAAAAAGTATCCATGCAAAAGTTTGCACATGAATGTCATAGCAGTATTACTATAATATATATAATACATATATATGTGTAATATATAATTACCATAATAGCCAAAAAGTGATAATAGGCCCATGACCATCAACTGATGAATGGATAAACAAAATGTGGTGGATACCTACAATCACACATTATTCTGCCATAAAACGGAATGAAACACAGATACATCCTATAAGATACATGAACCTTGAAAACACTATGCTAGGGGCGCCTGGGTGGCTCAGTCGTTAAGCGTCTGCCTTCGGCTCAGGTCATGGTCCCAGGGTCCTGGGATCGAGTCTCGCATCGGGCTCCCTGCTCGGCGGGAAGCCTGCTTCTCCCTCTCCCACTCCCCCTGCTTGTGTTCCCTCTCTCGCTGTGTCTCTCTCTGTCAAGGAAATAAATAAAATCTTAAAAAAAAAAAAAAAAAGCAGTATGCTAAATGAAAGAATCAAGACACAAAAGACTTCACATTGTATGATTCTATTTATCTGAAATGTCCAGGATAGGCAAATCTGTAAGAAACAGGAAGTAGATTAGTGGCTGCCAGGAGCTGGGGAAGAAGGAATGGGGATTTTGATTTATGGGTATGGAGTTTCTTTTAGGGTGATGAAAATGTCCTGGAATTAGACTGTGGTGATGGTTGCACAAAATGTGAATTTACTAAAAAAAGTGACTGTACACATTAAAAGGGTTAATTTAAAAAAAGTCATCAGCCAATTTCAAAAGATTACTTATTATATGATTACACGTATGTAACATTCTTGAAATGACAAAATTGTAGAAATAGAAAACAGAAAACCAAGGGTTAAGGAGGGGGTGGAGGCGGGAGGGAAGTAGGTGTGGCTAAAATGGCAACAGGAGGAATCGTGGGTGGTGGAGATACTCAGTATCCTGACTCCCATTTGAGTATCTTGGTTATCATACTGTAGTTTTGCAAAATGCTACCACTGGACAAAACTGGGTAAAGCGTACATGGGATCTATTTGTATTATTTCTTACACATGTGTTTATAATTATCTCAAAAAAAGTTTTTTTTACAAGTCATCAGAATTCAATAAAAATCCTTATTTGTTTTTTGTTTTGTTTTTTAAAGATTTTATTTACTTATTTGACAGAGAGAGACAGCGAGAGAGGGAACACAAGCAGGGGGAGTGGGAGAGGGAGAAGCAGGCTTCCCGCCGAGCAGGGAGCCCGATGCGGGGCTCGATCCCAGGACCCTGGGATCATGACCCGAGCCGAAGCCAGATGCTTAACGACTGAGCCACCCAGGCGCCCCCTTATTTGTTTCTTGAAAGATCAGAAGACCTGCCTTCAGGAGTCCCATGTTTCTAAGGATGGAGCCTGGCAGGGATATCCCTCCAGCCAAGACCTATCTTCGGAGCTGCGCAGTCCTCTGTCCCCTCTAACTGGGCCTCCCTGCTTGGGAGTCTGCCCATCTTGGGGTAGTATCCAAATCCCTGAAGGTCGTTCCCGGTTGCCTTCACTGCTCCAGCCTCCCCACCGTCCTCACACAGACCGTGTGTCCCCTTTTTCTGCCTGAAAGCCTTGTCCTCCACTTTTTCCCTCAGAATGCCTGCTCACCAAGGTTTGTGGCCACCGCCCCAGCCAGGCCCCATCTCCCACGCCAACAACTGGCTCTCATACCCGACGGGTCACAAGTGACTATTTGTGTCTCTCCCCAGCCCCCAAGGCCTGGGCTCTCACCTCTTGGGGGCTGGATGAAAAACTACTTGAGTGGAAGAAGGGCAGGGACGCTGCGCGGGAGATGCCCCACGGGGGTTCTGGTCTCAGGAAGCGCCGGGCTCGGAGCACAGCGGGCAAGTGAGAGCGCAGGCTGGATGCTCGCGCCGAGAAGGCACGTGCAAAGGCTCGGAAGCGGGAAGCAGCCCGGCGTGCCCTGAAGCAGCGCCGGGAGGAGGTCCGAGTGAATGAAGAACGAATGGAGGAAGGAACGATGGCGCGGCCTAGGGAACGAAGGGCGGGACTGGAGAGCAGGAGCAATGAACGAATGAATGAGTAAGTGGATGGACAACAAATCGGGGACGGATGATCGCGCCGCTCAGGGTACCAAGGGCGGAATCAGAAGGCAGGGGGGTGAATAAACACGAGAACGAATGAACGAGCAGGAGGTGGGGTGCTACAGAAGTAAATCACGCCCCCCGACTCGCCCGCGCCCGCGCTTCCGCCCCGACCCTAGTCGGCAGAGCCACTTCCGGGGCCCTCTGGGCGGCGCGAAGGCCTCGCTCTCGGTGGTCCCAGAGCGCGCCCGGCTCCGGCCCGCGCTGCGCCTGCGCGGCCCTGCGGTGGGCGCCTCGGGCACGCGTTAGAACCCGGCCGCACGGCCGCCGCTCGCCTCACTCACCGCCCCCGACCCGCCCCGGCGTCCACCTGGCGCGGCCGGGCTAGGACAGCGCCCGGGTCAGCATCCGGGCTCAGGCCGCGGGGAACTGGGTGGGGGTGGGGCTGAGCGCAGGGTGTCCGCGGAGGTGCTGTCGCGTCCCCTGGCGCGCCCTTGCGCCTCGCGGTACTCCCCACTGCGTCTGCGCAGCTGCGTAGTTCGTCCCCAGTCGCAGGCCCGCGTCCTTCGGTTCCTGTAGGGATGGTCCGGGGGCCTCTGGAACGCTGTAGGGTCCTCCGTTGCCATGGATACGCGCCGCCCTTTTCCTTAGCCCCTCCCTGCCTCATTTACACACCCAGAGGGACGGGGACACACACACACACACCCCGACGCCCAAGGTCGGCAGGATCTCGGACACAGGAAGCAGATCTGGAGAAAGAACTGTTCTGCAGCCAGAAGGATGCACACTCCTCACCCCTGTCCACTCTCTGGCCACCAAGTCCTCTTTACAACCCCACGGACCTTGTCCAGTAGGGGCCTGGCAGGGAGGGGGTGCGCATCTCACATACCTACGCGCTGGTCCAGCGGCAACTTCCTTGGGGACAGCGCGTCCAAGCTGGAATCGCTATTTGCTGTATAAAAGTTTCTCAGTTGCCCCCACTCTCAATCCAGGGGGTTTGGACAAGTGTGGATGCGGGACTCGGGCATACCACAGTCCATTCCCCTTGGCCCTCATGATTGATTCAGGATCGATATATGAGGAACTTCACGGGGCAGGAAGTTTTTTCTGAACTATTAGGGCTTCTATTTTCTGTGGAACTTTAAACCGTGAACAGCTATCGGCTAGTACAGCTGCAGCCTTTCTGTCCCCATGAAGGGAGAACTTGCCGACAATGGAGCCCATATGAGAAGCAGAATGAAGGACAGCGTATTAGTTCCCTATAGCTCCTGTAACAAATTACCACAAACTTATGGCTTAAAACAACGGAAATGTCTTCTTCCACAGTTCTGGGTGCCAGAAGTCTGAAATCAGTATCACTGAGCTGAAATCAAAGTGTCAGCAGGGCTGATGTCCTTCTGGAGGTCCTAGGGGGGAATCCGTATCTTTGCCTTTTTCAGCATCTATAACTGCATTCTTTGTATTCCTTGCTTATGGTCCCTTTTCCATCTTCAAAAAACTGGTTGTAACATCTCACTAATAAAATCTTTGACACAAGTTCATTTTATATTTGCACGGAGTCACGATTTCAGTTTTTAAAAAAGATTTATCCTGGGGCACCTGGGTGGCTCAGACAGTTAAGTGTCTGACTCTTGGTTTCAGCAGGGTTCTGGGATCAAGCCCCACATCGGGCTCTTTGCTCAGCATGGATCTGTTTGAGTTTCTTTCCCCCGCTCCCTCTGCTCCCCCCCACACACACTTGCTCTCTCTCTCTCTCAAATCAATCTTAAAAAAAAAAAAAAGATGTATCCTTTAACAGCAGGTAACTATAACTGCAGAAACAAACACTCCCAGGATCTCAATGGATCAACACAATACAAATGTCTTTTTTGCTCATGTCACAGTGTGAAGTGGTCAAGTGACCCTCCCAGAAGGCTGTCCTTGATTCAGGGACCCAGGCTCCTTCTATCTTGGGTCTTTGCTATTCCTTACTTTATGTCCTCCTCAGAATTTTCTGCTGAATCTCCTCTGTCCAGCTGGCTGATGAAACAAGCAAAAAAGATGATGTAGGCCATTTTATGTTATCCATCACTTCTGTCCATATTCCATTAGCCAGAACTCAATCGCATAGCTCCGTGTAACTGCAGGAAACCTGAGAAATGTGTTTGTGGATGCAGGAAGAGAAAAGGGGATTATGGGGCATTTTAGTCCATCTGTACCATAGGACCCACAATATGCCCTATATATTGAGGTTCATCTTGGCAGCACTCAGGGTCCAGTATAGTCCATCATATTTGGATTGAACTCTCCCAAGAGCCTCCTCATACCCCTTACACACTCAAGAGTTCTCCCCAGCACGAAGTCCCTGGTTTTGACTGAGCTCAGAGGCTCCTATACTCCTAGCCTTACCAGTAGCCACTCAACTCCTTGCCCAGGGAGGCAAGGGCAGATGAAGCAGATGCAGTGCCCATCCCTCCTACATCTGGGATGTGGGATGGCACCCATCTCCACAGTATCTCTAGCACTGCAGAGTGCAGCAGATGTAAAGTGCCCAGCCCTAGCTGTAATAGTGCCCTGCAAGCTGTGCCTGGGAATGGAGAGCCAAAAGCTTCCTTACCCCACGGGGCCTGTGCATCTTGCCCTTCCCAAGGTGGACAGGAGCTCCCGAATGGGAGACACAAAGTGAAGGGTGATTTGCAGGGAATTTGCTGCCGGATCAAAAAGCCTTACCTGGGAACCCTTTGGAAGTATATGAGGCCCATCCCTGGACTCAGTGATGAGCCCAGCTCTGCCCTCCCTCCAGGTGGCTCTGGCTGGGCCACATGGCCTCTGTGGGGCTCTTTGATATGGGGCCAGAGTTGTCCCTCCTCTCCCAGTTAGGGCAAGGATCAAATGGGGTGATTAACGGTAGAGTGCCCAGCACGGTGTCTGGCATGTAGTAAGCGCACCCAAAGTGCAGAGCCACGTGTCACTTTGGAACTAGTGTGGAGGATGGAGTGGGGAGGAAACTGGAATCATATACATACATAACTATACATACTGCTATGAAAGAACCATGCTACTTGCTCCAGGCCTCTGGTGGACTCCCACCTATGTGGTGGCCCCAGGGAATATGGCCGCGCATTTGGGTCTCACTCCTTGATTCCTCCCATGCAGCAGGAGATGGCATCCAGCCTGGAGTCCTCTGACAGAAGAGGAGCTCTGGCTGGACCACCTTGCTTTGACATAACATGATGAGGTCCCCATCTGCCAACCACAAACCAGACCAAGGCTGCCAGGGAATCCCTCTTCCTTCCAAGGGGAGCCCTCTGCATAGTGACTAGGAGCCACCCGGCGGCAGGGCAGGCAGAGGCCCTGCCCATGAAGCCCGTGGCCTTCGGCCCCGGGAGGGTCACAAGGTATGCCGAGTCCCCCTCCCGAGGCCCAGGGAGGCCAGAGGAAATATCTCGAAGACCGAAGGGAGGAGGCGGGGTCTAGCTACGCTAACGGGTGTGCAAACACCCAGAGGGTACCAAGGGCTAATGAAGGCCCCTAGGAAGGTGCAATGAGAGGTCCTGGGTTCGAATGTTACTTCCACCATTTTCTGCCTGTGCCCCCGGGGAGTCACTCCCCCCAGCCCCGCTTCCCCACTCTCCAGCCCACCGAGGGAGGCGGAGCAAGACTTCCGATAGCCCACGAAGCCGCTGGGTCACATGAGTGCTTCATTCCTGTGTTTATTAGCACTTCGCCAGAACCCATTACTATGCGCCCACTTGAAAGGGTCAAATAGAACTTGAGTCGGGGAAGCCTGCGGACGCAGTGAGTACCGAGTGAGGTTGAAGAAAGACGAGAACCGTTTCCTCAGGCTTCCGGAGGCGCGCGCGCTCACGAGGCCGCGCGGCCCGCGTGCCGCTTCCGGTGCTCGTTGAGGTTGGAGCGCTGGCTGAAGGCGCGGCCGCACTCGGCGCATGCGTAGGGCCGCTCGCCCGTGTGCGTGCGCCGGTGGCGGACCAGACTGCAGTTGCGCACGAAGGCCTTGCCGCAGTCCCGGCAGATGTAGGGCTTCTCGCCCGAGTGCAGGCGCTCGTGCTGGCGCAGCTCGGAGCAGCCCCGGAAGGTCTTGCCGCACTCGGGGCAGCCATAGGGCCGTTCGCCGGTGTGCGCGCGCTGGTGCTGCACCAGGCCCGAGCGGCCCTTGAAGGCCTTCTCGCACAGCGGGCAGGCGTAGGGCTTGGCGCTGCTGTGCGTGCGCTGATGCCGGCTCAGGTTCGAGCGCTGGTTGAAGGCCTTGCCACACTCCGGGCACGCGTAGGGCTTCTCACCCGTGTGCACGCGCCGGTGCTCCACGAGGTGCGAGAACAGGGCGAAGGCCTTGGTGCACTCGGCGCACTCGTGTGGCTTCTCCCCGGCAACGGGCACCCGTGAGGGCCCCTGGGCCCCCTCGCCACAGTCCCCACAGGGCGGGCACCCCACGAGGAAGGACCTCCGGGCCAGGGCCAGGCTGCGGCGGTGGCGCTCGGCCGAGTGTGTCTTCTGGTGGCGGTAGAGGCCGGAGCAGCGCACAAAGGCCTTGCCGCACTCGGCGCACTCATAGGGTCGCTCCCCGGTGTGGATGCGCTCGTGCTGCAGCAGGCTCGAGGTGCGCGTGAAGGCCTTGCCGCACTGGTCACAGACGTAGAGCCGCTGGGCCGGGGGGCCAGGGGCCTGGCCACACTGAGGACACGTTAAGGGGCCCTCAGCCATCTGCTGCTGCTTGTTGGAGCCAAAGCGCTTTCCGCAGCGCGCACACAGGAGGGGCTCCTTTGCCATCTGCGTCGTTTCCTGCGGGGCCAGCCGGGCCCTCCGGGTAAAGTCCTCGCTGCAACTGCAGTCCTCCAAGGGGTTCTGCTGGAGGAGGGTCACTTGCAGGGTCTTTGGGAAGGTCTGGGTGCCTGTGCGCTGGTCATGTGACCCATCCTCTGTGTGGATCTCGGACAGCTGGGTCCTGGGGCAGCACCAGCACAACACCTGGCCTCCACAGTGATCACACACCAGGGACTTTTCCTCAGGGGGTGTTCTGAGACGCTGCATCAGGCAGCAGTTATGGCTGGAGGCCCTGGTACCGACTGGGCACCAATAGGGGCCCTCCCCAGCATGTGGCCCCTGGGGAGTGACTAGGTCAGGGTCCTGAGAGGAGGTGGGGCCACATGGCTCTTGTACCAGGGGTCCTGCTCCTGCACTCTGGTGGGTCCCTGGACTGGGGCTCACACCGAGGCCCCAGCTCCAGGAGCCCCTGCCTTGGGGAGCCATCTTGCCGCCTGCTGTCCCTCCATGTAGGTCTCCCTCCTGAGAGGGGTGTCTCTTAGCTGGGTCCTCTGCCAGGGGCCTCAGCTCCATCTTGGGCCTCTCCTCCTGGCCCCTGTCGGCTCCCTGGAGATCTGCCTTGGGGATGCCTCCCTGCCTGGAGTTCTGGGCCCGAGCCTCCATCCTGGGGCCAGCCCCCAACACAGTGTCCTGGCTGTAGGATCTGGAAGAGCAGAGGAGAAATGGAGGTTGGCAGTTCCCAGGAGGGGAGAGGGGAGAACTGCCAAAGAATGATGACGCCAGGACTGATGGGGTTGCCCCCAGCTTTCCATAGCCCAGGGCAAGAAGAGAAGGAATGACATCAGGCAGTGAGAACCCTGGAGCCCCCTGCCCTGACTCCTGACACCTGCCAAGGTCTAGAATGTCACTGAGGCCCCAGAGAGCATCATCCTTCCTCTTTACAGTTGCTGGAGCATCATCATCCTTGGCTTGGGACCTCAGCAGCCCCTCCCTTTAGCAAGACATACCCCAGTTGCTCAACTGCCCACTCCCCAGAATCACATCTCCACTCCAGGAACCACCAGCTTCCTGGCAGCATGCCCTTCTGACTCCCTGCCTTGACCTGGCCCAACCCTATTCACCTGCCATCAGTCAGGGTGACTCTGATGTGCAGCGAACATATATGGAGACATCAGGGAGAGAAGGCCTACCTCTTGGGTAGGAATATAGAAGGGAAAAGCACAAGGGGCACCTGAGTGGCTCAGTCGGTTAAGCGTCTGCCTTTGGCTCAGGTCATGATCCCAGGGTCCTGGGATGGAGTCCCGCATCGGGCTCCCTGCTCAGTGGGGAGCCTGCTTCTCCCTCTCCCACTCCCCCTGCTTGTGTTCCTTCTCTCACTGTCTCTGTCAAATAAATAAATAAAATCTTAAAAAAAAAAAAAAAGGAAGACTTGCATGTCGATTAGGTTACTGATCAATGACAGTCACTAACAGAGGACTGACCTGTTAAAGAGGCCATGGTAAGAATGAGAATTCTTCCTATGTTCTTGTTACTTCCAGAACAAATACGGACCTGCCCAGCACAGCCTTTGGGGTATGAATATGGGACCACAGTAAATCAACACCTCACTGAGCATGAGGGCTCAGGTTCTTGTCTTTTTACTCTGTTCCCTTTTCTGTACAAGGCAGATATCCCTTTATCAAAAGTTCCAGAAATTTTGGGCACCTGGGTGGCTCAGTTGGTTAAGCATCTGACTCTTGATTTTGACTCAGGTCATGATCTCAGGCTTGTGAGACTGAGCCCCGCGTGGGGCTCAGTGCTGGGCATGGAGCCTGTTTAAGACTCTCTCTCTCCCTCTGGCCCTCCCCACCTCTCTCCCTCTTTAAAAAAAAAAAAAAGTTCTAGAAATTTGAGTCTATTTCGTGAAATGGTTTTCACCAACTCTCCCTTGACCGGCTTTTGCTTTTCTGTCATTTTTGCAGATTTCTAACAAGCACGTGCCTGGGGGCACCAGTGGCTTGAAATAACATGACTTGGAACTAAAAAGAATCAGGAAGCATTTAACCAAGTCTCTCTACACGTTTTCAGCCAACGAAACTTCAGAGCAACTGGATGTGGTTCTTTTCAGGACGCTGCTGCCAACCATCCCTGGTGGATTATTTTGCCCTTGGACATCACAACCACAATGGCAGAAATAGGTTGATGGTTAGTGCTCTGGAGGAAACTGTTTTGGGAGTGAAAATTAGACATACTGAATTGGTTAAAAGTGAAAATTGCAGAGTTGGACACGTTCCCCAGATCACGGGGGGTCAGAGAAGCTGCTCCGCCGTCAGTGCTCCGCTCTTCAGGAGGCTGCTTGCTGGAGCGTGGGAAGCTGAAGGGCCCACATTAAGGGTGGTTTGTCTGGTCACATGTTCAGCAAGTAAACAGTCTGGGGCATTTTCTAAAGAAACAAAGGTGACAATAAGGACAGGACCACACCGTGACCTGAGGTTTCTCAAACAGGCCTCACTCCAGTCACGTGATAACTACCAACCCTCCTGTAACTTCCAGGCCTGTGTGAGTCCGGCCTTCAACCCGACAGATGAGGCCACCTTTCTCCATCTGTACCTCAAAGCCACTTAGTGTCTGGGTTGACTAAGATTTCATGAGGCTACACTCGGGCCCATAAGGATACTGATCCCTGCTGGCTCTCTCTCCCGTGGGTGGCACTGATGGGGGCTAATACCTTGGAACTCCCACACCTTCCCCATTGTGGCAACTACCACTTTGTGCCTTTGTTTCTCCACCTGACAATTTAGCCACCTAGAGCTTGAGACCCAAGCAGAGGTGCTCGGAGCCCCTAGAGCAGACTTCAAGAAGGCAGGAGGACATCTGGGTGACACTGAACAATGGCATATTGTACCCCAGTGCCAGACTGTCCGTGGGGCCCTTACAGAGTGAGGCAGCAGGAGGATGTGAGGGACACATCTCTTTTCCCAAACACTTGTGGATTTGAGTCCGAGGATATTCTTTCCAGGTGGGAAAAGGCTACTCTCCTACCCTGTTATTGTGTTTATGCCTGTCTGCCTTGAGATACTGACTACGCAGCTCTCCAAAAGCAGGTGTGGGGACTGACATGGGCTAACTGGGGGAGCAAGCAGCTGTGGGCACCACCTGCCCACCACTGCTGACCACCCTAACAGTAGATGGACAGGAATCTAACCTGCAATGGACACCATGCCCAGGGCTGATGGACCCAGGCTCAGTGGCCATAACTCCTGCAGAGTCCTCACAGGCCCCACCTAGGCAAGGCCAAGGGACCTGGCTTCTCTGGAATGTGGAGCTTGCTGTGCAAATAAAAGAGACAAGCTGGGCGTCCAAGTTTCAAAAAGTGTCACTTGTACATTGGGACTGGCAAAGCTGTTGTACTGCATGGACCCACTGCAGGTGGACTGATTAGCCTCTTCCAGCGAACTCTCCACACTCAGACTTTGTCCGAATGAGGACAGATGGGCAGGAAGATCTGGCAGAAAAAAAGCAATTGCACAATGCACTCTCACACAGCTGGTGGGAATGGAAAATGATGCAACCAGCTACAGGGGAAAACAGCCTAGCAGTTCCCCAGAAGGTTAAACATGGTGGTACCACGTGACACAGCAGTTCCACTCCTAGGTATCTATCCGAGAGAAATGAAAACAGGCAGTCAAGCAAAAACTTGCATACAGATGTTCATTATAGCATTATTCATAACAGCCAAAAGGTAGAAATAACTCAAATGTCCATCAACGGAGGAATGGATACACAAAATGTGGTTTATCCAAACAAGTGAATATTACTCAGCAATAAAACAGAATGAAATAGTAATACATGGATGGACCTCAGAAAACATTATGCTCAGTTAAAGAAGCCAGACACAAAAAGACCACATTGTATAATTCCATTTATGTGAAAAATCCAGAATAGGCAAATCCATAGAGACAAAGGGTAGACTGGTGACTGCCAGGGGCTGAGGGAAGGAAGAATGGGGACTAATTGTTTAATGAGTATGCAATTTCATTTTGGGGTGCTGGAAATGTTCTGGAATTAGACAGTGGTTGCACAACATAGTAAATATATTAAAAACTAAAAATTGCACTAATAACCAACCTGAATTGTACATTTCGAAATGGTTCATTTACGTTATATGAACTGTATCTCAAAAAACAACAAAGGAATGCGCCCATGGCACAAAGTGTTCCTGCCTTCAGCGTGCCCAGCTGTCTGCTGTGGAGTAGCCGAGGTGAGTCCGCCCTCAACATCCGGGATGTCATCTGAGCCCCAGCCATAGGGACAGTAATGCATGGGACGGAGGGGTGTGTGTGTGTGTGTGTGTTTAACAACGCTTTTGTAACAAGAAAAACAAGGTCTTCAAAATTGCTAGGTAAAAATAAAATATTAACTTCTCCCACATGCCCAAGCTGACTGTACACCAAGCAGAGTTTTCACATCAGAAGTTAACCTCTATGTTAACAGCATTCTCCCCAGGTCCCAGACTTCTCTTCAACCAAGTGCCCCTTAATCCACTCATCTCAAGAAGAAAACTCTTGGTAGGAAGCTAGACACACCTGCTGTACCTAATGGGCAACAAGCTGGGACATAGGGAGATGCTTTGTGGTGTCTCAAGCCCCAGGGCACTGGCATCACTGATTTACAGGTGGGAAGCTGTGACTTGGCAAAGGCAAGAGCTGTGACTTGGAAAGGGAGCTCACACCCCATTCTGTCTGACCACGGAGCCCTGTCCTCCACACCCAGGCTAGCCCCTGGCTCTCCACCACCATCCACAGCATTCACCTTTTGCCTCTCTTTGTGGGCTTTGCCCTCTAGTGGGTGACTGCCAGTCACAGAGAGCTGTGCAAGGGAAGCCCATCCCATCCACCTCCCAAGCCTCCCCTGCACCCCCCCCACCCCCAGCCTCTGCCTCTAGGCATGCAGGTTCTGCAGGGTTCCTTGTCTGCCTCCCAAGAGCTGGGGTGACCCCTTGCAGGGGGCCAGGTACAGAGCTGTTGGGGAAGCCATAAGCACTGATATGGGGACGATCATTCCTTTCCTCCTCATACAGTTGTAACTCCAGGGTGAACTCTGGCCGCTCACAGAGAGGAGGGGGCCCCCAGTGACTATTGAGCAGCAGGAAGGCAGGCACCCATATTTCTGTGCATCAATCCTGGGGAGGAACCAGGACTTCTACAACTGTACTTTTTGGAAGCCCCATAGCCAGGATCCAAGTCCCTCTGGCATGATACCAGGTTGCTATGCCCCAGGTGTGAGGGAAAACAGGACCTAGGTGCCTGCCATGCTTCTGCCCCAGGGCTTCCAGTAAATGTTGTGCCTGCAGGGTTATGGTTGCTGGCCTCATATCCTGGTTTGCACAACAGCTGGTGGCCAGAGCAGGGCCCCAGGCCAGCATCCAGCATGACCTCCTGGAACCTCAGGGATCCAGAGGTCAAGGACCCACCAGGGTGGGAGAACACATCTGGGGCAGCCTGGCCAACCCGGGACAGCCAATCACCATGGAATCAGTGGACAGGCCAGAGGATGGGTGGCCTAGAGTGTGATGTCACCCAGGACTGGGCAGGTTCTACTGAAGGAAGTTGTAGTGGACTGAATGGTGCCCCCCGCCCAAAGATACATATACACCCTAACCCCCAGAACCTGTGGAGGTGACCTTAGTTGGGAAAGGATATTTGCAGATGTAGTTAAGGATCTTGAAATGAGATCATCCTGAATTCCCTGGGTAGGCCCTAAATCCAATAACAAGAATCCTTATAAGAGAAAGACAGAGCAAGAGAGAAGAGGTGGAGGCCACTACTGGAGTGATGAAGCCACAACCCAAGTTACATCTGAAACCAGCAGAAGCTAGGACAGTTGCATGGGATGGTTTCTGCCTCAGAGCTTTCAGAGACTGGAGCCCTGATGATGTCTTATTTCAGACTTCTGGCCTCCAGAACTGAGAATAAATTTCTGCTGTTTTAAGCCACCCGGTTGGTAGTAATTTGTTATAACAGCCACAGAAAATTAATAGAGACTGGTCCAGCACCCTTCATAGGATGAATGGGTTTATGTGTGGGGGCTCTCCTGATCCCTGGTGATGTGGAGTCAGGTCACTGCTCCGTGCAAAGGGTCAGGTAAGACTGGGTGGTCCCAGGAAAGACCAGCAGCTCCCACCTAGCAGGAAGAAACCCTGAACTCACACAATGTGGGGACCAAGGGTCACCCATTAGCCATGTGCACAGGGCATCTCCAGACTGTCCCCAGACACCATGCTCCCGTAGGTGGCTTCCTCTGTCCATCTACCGTGACAGAAACCTGCCTCCCAGCATCAGACACAGCAAGTGGAAGCTGCAGACCATGGCTGAGTCTCCCTGCCTCTCTTGCCCTGCTCCCAGCCTGCACCTTCAAACTACCCTACCTGTCTGTACCTGGATGACCTTCCAGTCATCGACCTGGGATCTGAGGCTGAGCTCGGCAAGGGCTCCTGGGAGCCTCTCTCCAACCCTGCACTGCAGCTGTCCCAGATGTTCTCACAGTGACCTCCCATCTGCCCTGGGTGAGCATGCCCTGCACCCTGAGTGTTCTCCCAGCCTTTCTAACGCTCTCCGGGGCTGCTGGTGGATGGGAGCAGGACACGAAGCAGCCACCTTCGGGCAAGCAGGGGCTGAGAGGTGAACGCGACCCAGGCTGAGCCCTGCAGAACTACGTGACAACAGCACATGGGGAAAAGGTTAGTGAGGCTGGCCGTCCTCAGGGCTTGGACACACCCCACTGAGGCTGATAACCATCTGTCCTGTCCTACACTGTACAGCTGGACGGGCAGGGCACAGCCCGGTAGGGCAGGAGCGCCCCGAGGGCGGGCACAACTCCGCTCTGCGCCCGTCCTCCCCATGAAGCCTCCGCCGTCATGGGCCTGGCCCTCTGGCCATCATCGGTGTCAGGGTCGGGGCACGCGGCGGAGCCGAACAGGGGACTCTCACGGGCAGTGAATGAGAGGAGCGCAGGCAAGAAGTAATGAACAAGGAGAAACTTGAAGTTAGTGCGGTGAAGAACAAACGCGGGGCAGCGTGAGAGCGTGGCAAAGAGCGGCTTCTTCGGCCTCCTCGCGAAAGGGACAGTGGGACTGGGACTGAAGAGGAGCCGGTGTCTGAACCCAAGCAAAGGCCGGGAGGCGGGACCACAGGCGACAACAGGGAGGCCAGTGTCGGCCAACGGGAGGATATGAGCTTGACTCTGACAGCCGCGACGGTGGGTGCGGGGCCTGGTGCCTCCCCACGTGGGGCTCAGTCTCCACGCTCAAGATGGGGTGCGCGGCGGCCGGAAGTAGAGCCGACAGGCCCGCCCGGAACTGAAGGCCCGACCCGCCGGGGCCAGCCCGGACCCTGGGCAAGAGGACCGGAAACGCGCGAGGGAGGCCTCCGCCCCGAGCCCGCGCGCTGAAGGTAGGGGGTGGGCAGGAGGATAGCGGGGAAGGCGCGCTCAGCGCCCGGAGGATCCCGCCTCGCAGGCTGGAGTCGCGGGTACGCGCCGAATGCCACTTACTCGCTCGGGGGCGGCCCGCACGGGTCCCCTGGTCCCCGCCCCGCACGCAGCGCGGAGCCTTCCACCCTCCTCCTTCGGGCCACCGCGGCACTGAGGGATTAGTGTCCCCGCAGGAGAGAGCCGGAGCCCTCGCGAGGCCTGCTGGGAAACGTAGTCCCGCCGCGCCCAGTAGGCCAACCCCAGGACACCGGTTGTCATGGCAACCGCGGCCCTCTCCACCCAGGAGGCGCGGTATGACTTTGCGTTGTCGCCAAGGAGACGGCGTGCGGGACTGACTGGGGCAGTGCCGCGTGTCCGACCCGGAAATGAGCTGCCGTTCCCATCTCTAGAGAGGAAGAGGGGGGCTGATGCCGGGAGCCGCACTAGGAAAGCACCTCCCTACACTCATGGGTCAGGTACAGGGGGCTTCAGGAGTGAGACCCGGGTCATGCAGGGCACCGGACAGGAAGCGGGACTCTCACACGAGGAATCCAGCTCCCTCGAATTGTCAGGTCGCTGGACTGGGGCTCATGCCAAAGCCACAGCTCTGGGAGCCGGCGCCCTAGAAAATTGTCCGGCCACCTGCCACCGCTTCACACAAGTCCCTCTCCTGAGAGGTGAGTATCCCAGCACTGTCCTCCACCAGGGACCTTGGCTTCACGTCAGGTTTCTCCTGAAGTCCCAAGGCAGTTCACTGGGAATCAGCCCCAGGGACTGTTCCCTGCTCAGCACCCTGGGCTGGAGCCTCCATCCTGGGTCTGGCCTTCAATTCAGAATCCTAACAGCAAGATCTGGAAGCGCCAAAGAGAAATGGAGAGACAGGCAGTTCCCAGGAGGGGAAAGCGTGCCAGAAGTCATGAAAGAAAACCCCAGCAGCCGAGGGACGCTGGATGGCTTGGGCAGATTTCCTAGAGTCTCGAAAGCTGTTAGAAGGTGAGAGACATGGGGCACCTGGGTGGCTCAGTCGTTAAGCGTCTGCCTTCGGCTCAGGTCACGGTCCCAGGGTCCTGGGATCGAGCCCCACATCAGGCTCCTTGCTCTGCGGGAAGCCTGCTTCTCCCTCTCCCACTATCCCTGCTTGTGCTCCCTCTCTCGCTTTGTCTCTCTCTGTCAAATAAATAAATAAAAAACCTTTAAAAAAAAAAAAAAAAAAAGAAGGTGAGAGACATAAAGGAATTTCAGCAGGAACTGAAGGCAGCCGGCTCAGTGGGTGAGGTGATCTGGGGTGGGTCACCTCTTTGTCTCTCTGGGCTGGGTTCCTCCTCTCCCCTCTGTCTCTCTCACCTGTCTGACCACTGGCCCCCTACTGATTTTTGCCTCTCTCTGACCTATCCTCATTACCAGCTGCCCCATACATACTTCCGGACTGTCCATCTGACAAGCCACACCCAACGCTAGCTGTTTGGTGGCTGCGCCAGCCTCATGATGGGAACTGTTGCTGACCTGGGTCTAGAGTCCAATGTATGTGTGTGGTAGACAGAATAATGGACCCCCAAAGATGTCCACATTCTAATCCCCACTACCTGTGAATATGTTACCTCATATGGCAAAAGGGACTTTGCAGATGTGATTAAAAATCATGAGAGGGGCGCCTGGGTGGCTCAGTCGTTAGGCGTCTGCCTTCGGCTCAGGTCATGATCCCAGGGTCCTGGGATCGAGCCCCGCATCGGGCTCCCTGCTCCGCGGGAAGCCTGCTTCTCCCTCTCCCACTCCCCCTGCTTGTGTTCCCTCTCTCGCTGTCTCTCTCTCTGTCAAATAAATAAAATCTTTAAAAAAAAAAATCATGAGATAGGGAGATTATCCTAGATTATTCAGGTGGGTCCAATATAATCACAGTAGTCCTTATAAGAGGGATGCTCAGAGTCAGAGAAGGAGATGTGATGATAGAAGCAGAGGTCAGAGTAGTGTGGTCACAAGACAGGGAATGTGAGCAGCCTTTAGAACTTGGAAAACAGAGAACCTAGATTCTCCCCTGGAGTCTCTAGAAGGAACTCAGCCCTGCCTACACCTTGATTTTAGCTCCTAAGTCTCACTGTGGAGTTCTGATCTCCAGAGCTGTAAGATAATAAGTATCTATTGTTTTAAACCACTAAGTTAGTGGTAATTTGTTATGGCAGCAAGCAGGAAAGGACCAGTCTCCATAAGGCCTGGGAGATCTTTGACATTTTTCTAAGCCATCTCTTTTGTCAGAGTGAGGGCAAGCCCAGAGCCTCTGTCTTCAACATCATCAAGCACAACTTAACCACAGTAGTCTATTCAGGTATTTACACATGGAGTTCCCTTCTTCTTCTGGCTGGTTTTACATTTTTAGTCGATGTTGTCAAGTTTCCCTATCAATAAGTGGATCTAAGCAAAAACAAGTGAGTTAATATAAATCAGTGGTTCTCAAACTGAGAGTTTTGCCCCCTGGGGAATACTTGGCAATGTCTGGAGACATTTTTAGTTGTCATAACTGGGGTTGGGGTGCTACTAGCATGGAGTGGTTGGAAGCCAGGGATGCTGCTAAACATGTGGTAAAATGCACAGGACAGCCCCACCGCCCACCCCTTGACAAAAATGTCAGTAGTGCTGAAGTGAAGAAACCCTAGTGTAAAGAAAACCATGAAGTACAGATGGTACATACAAGAGGCAAGGTTGTTTGGGGAAAGTGGGACTAGGCATGGGGAGCTACGTGAAAAAAGCTAGACGTAAAAGGCCACATATTCTAGTATTCCATTTCTTTTTTTTTTTTTTTTAAGATTTTATTTATTTATCTGAGAGAGAATGAGATAGAGAGCATGAGGGGGGGAGGGTCAGAGGGAGAAGCAGACTCCCCGCCGAGCAGGGAGCCCAATGCGGGGCTCGATCCCGGGACTCCAGGATCATGACCTGAGCCGAAGGCAGTCGCTCAACCAACTGAGCCACCCAGGCGCCCCTCTAGTATTCCATTTCTATAAAATGACCAGACCCAAACAGAAAGCAGACTTCACAGTATACTGTGCATCATCACGTTTTTGCCGGTACAACCTATCAGCGATCCCCTTGCTCTAACACCTGGGCTGAGTTATCTATTGCTGAGTAACAGAACACCCCAAAAACATTTTATTATGCTGTATGTGGAGACCAGGATTTGGGCAGTGCTTTATAGGAACTAGGGCCTCAAGTCGGGTAGCTCCAAAGCTGGAGATGGCTGGGGCAGCATCTGGAGCCTGGCACACAACAGAGTTCTATAAATGTCCGCTAAATGGACAACCCATTTTATAAATTAGTTAAAAGCAGCCACAATTTTCAGAGTGCCTGTTAGGCACCATCTAGCCCTGTGTTAAGAATGTTACACGGAGGGCCCTGGGTGGCTCAGTCGTTAAGCGTCTGCCTTCGGCTCAGGTCATGGTTCCAGGATCCTGGGATCGAGCCCCGCATCGGGCTCCTTGCTTGGCGGGAAGCCTGCTTCTCCCTCTCCCACTCCCCCTACTTGTGTTCCTCCTCTCGTTGTATCTCTCTCTGTCAAATAAATAAAATCTTAAAAAAAAAAAAAAATGTTACACAGATTGGCTCATTCAGTCGTCACTCCACGTCTAAAAGGAGGCGATATCCCGTCCATTTTACAGATGGAGAAATCCTCGAGGGCTCAGAAAGCAGCAGCCAGGTATGGACCAAATTCTTAGCCTTCAGATCTTCAGGAATCTGCAAATTTGAGAGCTCAGAATCACTGCAGGGCTTTAAATGCAGACCCAGAGTCACCGGGAAAAAGACTGGACCTCACAAACTCCCCGTGAGGTGGTTGCTCGTGTTATTCACAACTTTCCAGGTGTGGAAACTGAGGCCCAGGGAATAAAGCCACGCATCCCGGGCTGAACCAGTGCAGCCGGTCTCAGTCTCAGTCAAGTGCGCGACTTCGTCCTAACCCCTCACCTGCCCTGCCTGTCGCAGAAGCAACGCGACACCCCTCCGCCCCCGCCCCCATCACAGATGGGCTGAAGGGGAGGCCTTCTGCCAAGTGCCCGGGCGCTGGGCGGCCCCGGGGAATTAAGCGGCTCCTCGGGAGCCCTCGCCGGCCCTCTGAGCGCACCCGGGGCTCCGACACAGTAAGTTGCCCCAGCCGCTCGTCCTCCCTAGGCCAGCGCCCACCCCGGCAACCGCCAGAATCCGAGCTCTCCCCCCTCCGCTGCCCCACCCGGACCTTAAGCGCACGGAGGCCAGCTCGTCCCCCGGGGGCGCCGAGTGGGCCACTGTGGGGCTGGAGGACGACCAGCTCGGTGCTTCTCCAAGCTGGCGCGGCGGTCGGCATCCCTTTCCCCTCTAAGCGACCTCCAGAGGAGGCCGGGGCACAGCGCCTTCTTCCCGCCGTTTTGGGCTTGAAAGAACCGGTCGGAAAGGCCTCTAGGAGCCAACGTGGAGTCTTGAGGGAAATGTAGTTCCGCCCGCGATCAGAGCCGGACTCTCAGTCGGGTCCTTCTTGGGTGGAGAATGGGGCCGGGGAGGAATAAGCGGGCTCTTAAGGTTAGGACTGAGCATCATGGTTATCATGGTGAGCGCCAAACCTACTTGCCTACCCAGCCTTTACTTGAGGGCGAGGTGAAGACTTGTTTCCCGGTAAACCTCATCTCCTCTATTCTTTACACCCAAGTGCCCCAGGTGAGGGGACAGGTCTGGATCTGATCCAGTACTGCCATCCCAGCCCTACACATTCCGCCCTGTTGCCCCATCCCCACCTACAATTCCACAGAGCCACCCTGAATATGTGGTTCTAATTTGCAGCTGAGCAAATTGAAACTAGGGAAGGGGCTTAGGCTAGCCCACCCAGCACCTGGCCAAGGGGACTGGCCCAAGCACCTGCCCCTGCCTTAAAGTCTAGAATTCCCACTCTTTTTTTTTTTTTTTTTAAAGATTTTATTTATTTGACAGCGAGACAGCAAGAGAGGGAACACACACAGGGCTAGTGGGACAGCAAGGAGCCCGATGTGGGGCTCGATCCCAGGACCCGGGGACCATGACCTGAGCCAAAGGCAGACGCTTAATGACTGAGCCACCCAGGCGCCCTAAGAATTCTCACTCTTGTAACCAGCACCCCAGCCAAGCCACCTACCCTTGTAAGCGCAGCTTTACACATGCTGGTTGGTGGCCAGGACAGTGGGAAAGATCAACTTCTTGTGTGCCAAGGAGCCGTGGGAGAAGGAAACAGCACTGCAGGAGTTGGAGAAGCAATAAATATGCTTGTTGTACCTCTCTGGGCCTCCATGACTATGTATAAAATGGGGGAACCCACCTAATACAGTTGCTCTGAAGAGTAAGATCAGATTCCTGGACTCCTAATGCCCACCTGGGAGCCTGGGGTCAGGGAGCAGCTTCCCTGGACTTACCTCAACTGTGAGGTGGCCAGGAAGAGGGGCAGACCAAGGTAAGGAGATCTTCTGAACAGGTCTTCTGAATATGACTAAAAGTCCTGGGTCTGGAATTGGTGTCTGGTGGAGGGAGGACCAGCCACTCCATGTCTGCCTGAAGCCCAGAGTGGGAGCACTGAGTGTATGAGGGACTAGGGAAGACTGGCCTATCCATCCATCATTTATTTTTTTTTAAAGATTTTATTTATTTATTTGACAGAGAGAGACACAGCGAGAGAGGGAACACAAGCAGGGGGAGTGGGAGAGGGAGAAGCAGGCTTCCCGCTGAGCAGGGAGCCCGACGTGGGGCTCGATCCCAGGACCCTGGGATCATGACCTGAGCCGAAGGCAGACGCTTAACTACTGAGCCACCCAGGCGCCCCCATCCATCATTTATTCAAGTTACTTATGGGCAGATACTGTGTGCCAGGCTCAGTGCTTGCAGCTGGGGAGACAGCAGGGAATAAGCCAGTCTACCTTCATAGAGCAGTTAGACAAACAGGGTGGAAGAGATGGTGAGGGCTGGTGGGCCCAGAGTGGAAATGATACACCAGGAAGTGAAGGTGGCCTCTGCAGAGACTTTCTACCCTTCAGGCTGAAGAACACAGCGCCAACATCCATAGACCTATGGATGGGTCAGGCTTCAGATCTCCTGCACTGTGTCCTGGAGATGGGGAGGCTGGACCACCCCACGCCTGGCAAGAGGTATGTGAATCTTAGGTTTGCAAGGTTACACCCCCCCTTCTCACACTATGGGGTTTTACTGCGGGAACTCTCCCCTGCTCTCCAATGCACAGCAGGTCTATAAAGGTGTCTATTATCTGGGGCGCCTGGGTGGCTCAGTCAGTTAAGTGGGCAACTTGATTTTGGCTCAGGTCATAATCTCAGGGCCCTGGGATCAAGTCCTACAACAGGCTCCCCGCTCAGTGGGGAGTCTCCTTGTGGAGTCTCTCTCTCCCTCTGCCCCTCCCCCCACTCAGTCACGCTCTCTAAAATAAATTAATAAATCTTAAGAAAAAAAAAAGATTATCAAGTGACAGTAGCCCAGGGCGTAGGATCCAAACTAGCCTTGTCTCATTCTTTTTTTCCTGTTTTTGTTTTGTTGTTTTTTTAGTAGGCTCCATGCCCAACAAGGGGCTCAAACTCATGACCCTAAGATCTAGAGTCGCATGCTCTACCAACTGAGCCAGCTAGGCGCCCATGATTCTGTTCTCATTTCTATACTTAAGGGGGAAACTGAGGTTCAGGGGGGTGGGGCCCTCTCAGCTTTTCAGGAGAAAGAAGCAGGGTTGGGAGCCTCCCTTTGGATCCTGCTGAGTGTGAGGGTAACTGGTGCCTCTGCCTCTCTCGGCTTCCCTGCTTTCCCCCAGTTAGCACCTTCCCAGGGACCTCCCCCAGGACCAGTGAGGGCCCCCAAGGATCAGAGAGGGTCCTGCCAGGACCAGGGAAGAGCCCACTTACCCCTTCGCCATCCCCCACAGACCCCAGTGGTAGGCCCAAGGCTGCTCTTTGCACATAACAGGGCAGAGTGCAGGGATAAGGGCCACAGGTTGCAGGGGCTGGGGGTCTTGGTGTCCAGATGCAGTTCCTGTGCCCCCAAGGCAGCCCAGGATCTAACCCCATGCTCAAGCCAGCTTCAGGGTGTGTCCTTCTAAGTCCAGGGCCGGGGGGGGGGGGGGGGGGGGACAGGTTGGGGGGCAGCAGCTCCTTCTGCCCCTGGGTCCTGTCCCCGTGCTTTAATAAAACCACCATTTTGCACCAAACCAAAACCCAAACAAAAAAAACCAGTCCAATGGGGCCCAGAGTCTCTGGTCTGAAACACTCCTGAAATTGGGGTAGGGGCAGGGGCTAGCCCTTAAAATCAGTCAATCAGTAAACAAGGCAGATGCTGAGCAGCTGCTATGGGCATGCTCAGAGAGTGGGCAAATGGGGTCACTGGGGATATACAGAGGACCTATTAAGTCAAGTGGCTGCACTCCTTGGGGTCTGGCTAGGGGGAGCATCCCCTTGGAGGCAGAGGTAGGCACCAGGAGGTGAGGAGCCCCATGCAGCCCTGGAAAAAAACTCCACCAGATGCCGCCGCATTGTCCTCCTGCCAGCCAGCGTGGGTGAGCAACCACAGCGGTCGCTGCCTCTGCGGAGCCCACCTGGACTTAGTCCGGGTCCCAGCTCCACTCCAGGGAGTAGGCTGAGGAGTCGCCAAACAGGCGGGGTGTGTGAAGTTGCAGGCACAAACTTTTTTCTTTTACAGATTTTATTTATTTATTTGACAGAGAGAGACGCAGCAAGAGAGGAAACACAAGCAGGGGGAGTGGGAGAGGGAGAAGCAGGCTTCCCGCGGAGCAGGGAGCCCGATGCGGGGCTCGATCCCATGACCCTGGGATCATGACCTGAGCCGAAGGCAGACGCTTAACGACTGAGCCACCCAGGCGCCCCAGCAGGCACAAACTCTTCACGCTAGCCACCTGGTCATTGGGTGGGGCTGCACCCGTCCAGTGACCTCGGAATCAACACAGGACCCAGATGCATCAAAGAGTGGAGGCTGTCCCCCCAGTTCACCTGCTGGGCACAGCCCCTGGCCCCAGGTCCAGGGCTCCTCCCCAACCTCCGCCCGCACGCGATGAAAGGCGGCAGGAATTGCAGGGGGCGTAGAGAGATGATGGGGGTACGCTGGCATGGGATGAAGAGAGGTCAAGCCGGAAAGGGTCCCCTCTACGAGGCTCAGGCCCGCAGCAACCCGAGCGTGCGTGGGGCGTGGGGGGGAGGCCGACCCGCTAGAGGAACTCGGGCATGCACGTGGAAGCCAGGACCAGCGGAGGGCAGTCGTGACCACCAGGCCCACTCCTCCTCCCGGAGCCTACAGCTGCGCTTGTCTGTGAAGCGGCCGTGACCTGGACGAAGAATGAGAGGTGCCGAAAGGGCTACCGCACTCGAGACCGGCGTCAGGTGGAGCGTGAAGTCAGCGGCCCATGAGGGCGAAGAGCGCGAGCCTGACTTTTGCCCTCATTAGACATGGCGGCCTTGGCCTCAGGGAGATCTCTGCGCTTGTGCAAGGGCCCCCAAGAACGGGCAAGTACTGGATGTTAGAACATCCGCCAGGCACGCTTGTGGGGCCACTTCTGCAAGTGCGCTTGCGCAGGGGATTTACGTATTCCGTTTGGTCCAGAGGGCGCCTTTACATTCTTGTTCCGGATTGGTCCTTGAGTATACGGTGTCTTTTTTGCACACGCGTCGTCCCCACTGACCCGGAAGTTTTCACCCCCTTTAAAAGCTTCGGCCCGCGGTTCGCGCTCTCTTCCTGTCTGTGCCAGGGCGGCGCGTGGTGCACGCTAATCGTTTGTGACGCCCCGGCTGCGCCCTCAGGTGAGGCCGCCGCCGGGTCCGGGGGTCCGAGGAATGATTCAGGATTTTCCGAGGAGCCATGAGCGACCCCCGAGGCTCGGGGCTTTCCTTGGGTGTGGGGTTTCCTCTCTTTCTCCGGAAAACGTGCTGAGGAACGCGGAGGCGCAGGAAAGTTACGCTTTCCTTGGTGTCCCGCCACCTCCGTACCTTTGCCCCGCGGCGGGGCTCGGGAATATTGGTTTGGCCCCTGCAGTGGTGAGTTGAGATAGGAGGTTTCCGTTATTCTTAGATACATGATGCACTCTCCGGCATGTACGCGGTTTTCTCTTTAGTAGCAGGTCCTAGTACGTCCTTGAGCCTTTGCCTTGGTAATGTGCAGAATTCGTGTAGTGATCCTTGATGGCAGATTAACGTTTCCATTTAATTCAAGAGGAAGCAGAGTCTAAAGCAGTTTGACTCTCCCAGCGTGGCAGAGCTCGTTAATGACGTGGCTGGGGTTTGAACTCGAGCGGATGCAGTGTCAGGGTATTTGGCATCTCCCTTCCAGATAATGGTCCGTGCAGCAGCTGTTGACCCGGGCCTGCCAGCTCTTGGTTCCCGGGGTCCTTGGTGAGAGAGAGATGCTTCTTGCTTACATGACAGCTAAGTGGTTTTTCTAGGACTCAGAAAGATGGACCCCGATGTTTACAGCCTTTCTTGGTTCCATATAACTTCCCGATTTACAGCGTGCGGGCCAGCCTCACAGTGGTGGGTGTGTCTGGGCTCTGACAGTTTGTGTTCCTAGGATGACCGAGTGGGAGACAGCTGCACCTGCAGTGGCGGAGACCCCGGACATCAAGCTCTTTGGGAAATGGAGCACCGATGATGTTCAGATCAATGACATTTCCTTGCAGGTGAGGGGGGTATGGTGGTTGTGCTCTCCCCAGTTAGGGGTTTAGGGGCGCACAGGGAATCTTTCAGGAGGGGTGACTTGAAACTTGTTGCTGTAGAATTGAAGACATGACAGGTAAAGGAGGGGTTCCTGGACCACCACACCCACCATTTGTCTGTTTTTCCCTTGTGTTTTGTTAATCGGTTGCTACACGAGATGGTTCCTTTCTCAGGGATAGCATCACATCCCACAGGGTTTTTGTGTGCATGTTTTGGTTCTCTTTTTCTTTGTGTTTTTATTGTTGTTTGTTTGTTTTTGTTAAGGTTTATTTATTTACGTGAGAGAAGGAGTGCGGGCAGGGGCATAGGGAGTCTTCAAACAGGCTTTCCCGATGGGAGAGGAGCCTGATCCCACAACCCATGAGATCTTGACCTGAGCCGAACCCAAGAGCAAGAGGCTTAACCGGCTGAGCCACCCACGCACCCTAGTTTGGGGTTGTTTTGTCTCAGATCATTCTTTTGCATGTGGAAATGCAGTTATCCCGGCCCTGTTTGATTTTTGTTCTTGGAGTTTTGTGTGTTTTATTTAGCAAATTTAGGCTATATGCTGTCTTAACTTAAATCTCTTTTGTACATCGTATAAATATATGTCAGCACCACCATTTGTTGAAAAGATTATTTCCCCTATTGAATGGTCTTGGCATCCTTGTTGAAAATAAGTTGAGCGAACATGGGGCGCCTGGGTGGCTCAGATGGTTAAGCGTCTGCCTTCGGCTCAGGTCATGATCCCAGGGTCCTGGGATCGAGCCCTACATTGGGCTCCTGGCTCAGTGGGAGCCTGATTCTCCCTCTCCCTATGCCTCTCCCCCTGCTCATGCTCTCTCTCTGTATCTCTGTGTCTCAAATGAATAAATAAAATCTTTCAAAAAAAGAAGTTGAGCACAGATATATGGGTTTATTTCTGGACTCTGAATTCTTTTCCATTGGTCTGTAAATCTATCCGTAAGTCAGTACCACACTGTCTTGATTTACTGTAGCTTTTTAATAGGTTTTGAAATCAGGAAATCATTGGGAGTCCTCCCAGTTTATCTTAAGCCTCATACTGTTTTACACTGGGCCTCACTAGGACTTTTGTGGGCCCTTCATTAAAAAGAAACTATATTTTGTGACTGCATTCGTATAAAGACAAAAGTTCGGATTTGATTTCTTTTTTCATTTTAAAAGAAATTAAAAACACCTTTTGTTGTGTCAGAACATATCATGGGGGACACCTGGGTGGCTCAGTCGTTGAGCGTCCACCTTCGGCTCAGGTCATGATCCCAGGGTCCTGGGATCGAGCCCCGCATCGGGCTCCCTGCTTTGCGGGAAGCCTGCTTCTCCCTCTCCCACCCCCCCCGCTTGTGTTCCCTCTCTCGCTGTGTCTCTCTCTCAAAAAATAAATCTTTAAAAAAAAAAAAAAGAATATATCATGGGATCTAGGCACTATGCCTAATGGAGGATTCAGTCCTGTTTTTCACCCTGGATGTTTTGTAGAACTGTTTCCCTTCATGGCTTTATTCAGCGAGGTCCACAAACTTTTTTTTTTTTTACGATTTTATTTATTTATTTGAGAGAGAGAGAATGAGAGAGAAAGAACACATGAGAGGGGATAGGGTCAGAGGGCAAAGCAGACTCCCTGCTGAGCAGGGAGCCCGATGCGGGACTTGATCCAGGGACTCCAGGATCATGACCTGAGCCGAAGGCAGTCGCTTAACCAATTGAGCCACCCAGGCGCCCCGAGGTCCACAAACTTAAAGGGCCAGATAGTGAGTATTTTAGTCTTTGTAGGTCACATGTGGTTTCTGTCACATGTGTTTGCGTCCTTGCTTTTTTTTGTGCATCCTTTTAAAAATGTGAAAACAGGGACGCCTGGGTAGCTCACTCGGTTAAGGGTCTGCCTTCAGCTCAGATCATGATCCCAGAGTCCCCCATCAGGCTCCTTGCTCAGCAGGGAGCCTGCTTCTCCCTCTGCCTGCTGTTCACCCTGCTAGTGCTTGCTCTCTCTGACAAGTAAATAAGATCTTTTAAATATAATAAATAAATAAAATATTTTTAAAAATGTAAAAACAATTTCTCACTTTTCCCTAGTGCTCTCTTAGGGGCTGGGGAAGCAGAAGTCAATGTCATGCCAGAATGCTCTTGTCTTGAAAGATGTGCAAGGCTCTACCGTAGAGCTGGACATTTTAACCAAACCCTGCCAAGACATTTGGTGTTTGTGGGTTTTTTTGCCCAGTGTAAAGCCCTGCATGGAGACCTGTCTACTTGCCTATTTGTGCGGGTGCTTCTCTCCAGGTAGACACCAGACTGTCATTCTAGTGTCCGAATTCCGTGTTCTTTTTCTGTTATGCCTTGTGTCTACAGAAATATGTGTGTGGGGCCTCTCACGTGTTAAGTGATAGAATGACATTTGGGTGTATTTCGCAGTGGAACAGTTGACAGTAGTTCTCTTCACATACGTGTAGTTCTTCTGATTTGAACGCCCTCTAACATTTTGGTATTTTCTAGACATTTTCTTGGGAAATGATGTATGCGTATATAGGAAGGATTGTTGGATAATTCTACTAAAACAGTGGTTCTCGGGGCGCCTGGGTGGCTCAGTCGTTAAGCGTCTGCCTTCGGCTCAGGTCATGATCCCAGGGTCCTGGGATCGAGCCCCGCGTCGGGCTCCCTGCTCAGCGGGGAGCCTGCTTCTCCCTCTCCCACTCCCCCTGCTTGTGTTCCCTCTCTCTCTGTGTCTCTCTCTGTCAAATAAATAAATAAAATCTTTAAAAAAAAAAAAAAATAAAATAAAAC
The DNA here is from genome assembly GCF_004348235.1 of Phoca vitulina. NCBI lineage: Eukaryota > Metazoa > Chordata > Mammalia > Carnivora > Phocidae > Phoca > Phoca vitulina. The sequence continues at coordinate 231,890 of NW_022589755.1, read as the reverse complement.
AGTGGTTCTCTGGAGTGATTTTCCCCCACCCCTTTTAGGTGACACTTGGCAATGTCTGGATACATTTTTATTTTTTTTATTTTATTTTATTTTTTTAAAGATTTTATTTATTTATTTGAGAGAGAGCACATGAGCGGGGGAGGGTCAGAGGGAGAAGCAGACTCCCTGCCGAGCAGGGAGCCCGATGTGGGACTCGATCCAGGGACTCCAGGATCATGACCTGAGCCGAAGGCAGTCGCTTAACCAACTGAGCCACCCAGGCGCCCCTGGATACATTTTTAGTTGCTAAGATTGAGAGGGGTGCTGCCAGCATACTGGATGCTGCTAAATATTCTGTGGTGCACAGGACAGCCCCCACAACGAGAGTTAATTGATTTAAAACGTCCATAGTGCAGAGGGCGCCTGGGTGGCTCAGTTGTTACATGTCTGCCTTCGGCTCAGGTCATGATCCCAGGGTCCTGGGATCGAGCCCCGCATCGGGCTCCCTGCTCCGCAGGAGGCCTGCTTCTCCCTCTCCCACTCCCCCTGCTTGTGTTCCCTCTCTCGCTGTGTCTCTCTCTGTCAAATAAATAAATAAAATATTCATAGTGCAGAGTTTGAGGAACACTTAAAAATGAGATCGTGGGGCACCTGGGTGGCTTAGTAGGTTAAGTGTCTGCCTTCAGCTCAGGTCATGATCCCAGGGTCCTGCGATGGAGTCCCATGTCAGGACCCCTGCTCTGCAGCGGGAAGTCTGCTGCTCCCTCTCCCTCTGCCCCTCTCCGCTATTCATGCTCTCTCTCAAATAAATAAATAAAATCTTAAAAAAACAAAACAAAACTGAGATGGTAAGTTGTGATCTTCTTGGTTCTCCATCCCCCTCCCTCCCATTATAATGGAAGTGTTCTTTTTTTTTTTTTTTTTTAAGATTTTATTTAGTTATATGAGAGAGAGAGCACAGGCAGAGGGAGAAGCAGACTCCCACTGGCCAGGGAGCCCAATGTAGGGCTCCATCCCAGGACCCTGAGATCGTGACCTGAGCCGAAGGCAGACGCTTAACTGACTGAGCCACCCAGGTGTCCCAAGGAAGTGCTTTTTTTAGTGACTTAATAGTCACTTGTTAGGGTTTTACTTTTTTTGTGGCAGGCAGGGCCCTCACAGTCAAGCCACCACAGGTGGGTGAGGGCTACCCCGAGTGGATGCTCAGTCCCTCTGGTTCCTGACCATCCTACTCCTGACCATGGTCCTGCCATCCCCTCTCCCTGCTGCCCCAGGATTACATTGCAGTGAAGGAGAAGTATGCCAAGTACCTGCCCCACAGTGCAGGGCGATACGCGGCCAAGCGCTTCCGTAAGGCACAGTGCCCCATTGTCGAGCGTCTCACCAACTCGATGATGATGCATGGCCGTAACAATGGCAAGAAGCTCATGACCGTGCGCATTGTCAAGCATGCCTTCGAGATCATCCATCTGCTCACTGGTGAGGTAGGACTGTGAGACCTGATGAGGCTGAATGCCCTTAGTACACCCTAAAGCCAACAGCTGCCCCATGGCGTGCATGCCAGGGTCCACCAGGTTTTAGGGGTGAGGAGATGGGGGAGGGATGTGGACTGGATGTCAGGTTCATGGCTGCCTTCTCCTAGAACCCCCTGCAGGTCCTGGTGAATGCAATTATTAACAGCGGTCCCCGGGAGGACTCAACCCGCATTGGGCGAGCCGGAACAGTGAGGCGTCAGGCTGTCGACGTGTCCCCCCTGCGCCGTGTGAATCAGGTGGGCTTGGGGCAGAAATTGGCAGGTGGGAAGGTTTGTCCTGCCTGTGTGTTTTACCTGGAGTGTCCTTTCCTCCAGGAAGCCTTCCTGCATTTCCATCACGTTCAGGGCAGATACTAGTTCTGGCACCTCTCTTGAGCAACATTTGCCTGAGGCACAGTTTCATTCGAGTATATTTTTACATACTGTGTGCGGGTGTGTATTTTTTTTTTCCACAGACCATTTGAGAATCAGTTGCAGGCTTTCTAACCATTTCCCCCTTAACATTTTAGTGGGTGTCTCCTAAGAACAAGGATACTCTGTCCCCACCATCACTCAAGGAATTTAACAGAATTGTTTCATGTTCCGTCACTGCAGCTGTCCCCAGTACACCCTCTCCAGCTGTCCGTTTTCAATCAAGGGTCCCGGTCAGGAGCACACACTGCATTGCATTTCACCTGGTGCTGCCTGTGGGCTCTTCTGTGTCTTGTCTCAGTCTCACTGGGCCAGTGCGTGGCAGTATGGTAGCCAGCATTTGTTGGTGGGCCTAGGGTACTGGAGGACGATGGCCTCTCTGGTTTGGGGGCATCCCCTGCCCCCAGGCTTAGCTGACCCCTGTGCTCCCTAGGCCATCTGGCTGCTGTGCACAGGTGCCCGTGAGGCCGCCTTCCGGAACATCAAGACTATTGCGGAGTGCCTAGCAGATGAGCTCATCAATGCAGCCAAGGTGAGTGAGGACACCGGGGTGGCAGCCAGTTCAAGGGGAAGCTGCTCCAGTATTCAGAACTAACCATCTATCTCCTTGCAGGGCTCTTCCAATTCCTATGCTATCAAGAAGAAGGACGAGCTGGAACGTGTGGCCAAGTCCAACCGTTGATCACCTGGCTGTGGCTTCAATAAACCTGTCTGCTTTTGGGGCAGCCTCACCCACCTGTGCCAGTGTCTGTCCTGGGGGGGACTCTGGGTGCTGGAGTGGGGATGGCCCCAGTGTCCTGAGGAGCTGCCCACATTTCTGACCTGTCTTTTGGTGTGTGGGGACCCGGGTTCACCAGGGGAATAACTCTGCTCAGGAAGCACCACTGACTCAGAACCATGGCACCCCGGGTTGCAGGCCTGGCTACCTGGAGTGTTGGAAATGAGAGGGGTGGGGTTGTCCTGGCATAGATGTCACTCTGGTCTGGGGAAGGGCTTGGTGTTTATCCATGTGATCTGGGTGGCATCCTACCATCCTGAGAGGCATGTTGCCTGCAAGCAGCCCCAGAAGAGGTCTCCAAGGCTAGTGGTCTGGGCCACCATTTCCAGCCCCGTCTGCGGGTTTGGCAGGGGCCAGCCCTGTCCAGTGCACTGTGGGGTCTGCCCACCTTCCACTCCAGGACTCCAGAGGTTCCTCTTTGTTCCGGCCAGGTTACCCCAGGGGCTCCAGGCTGCCTCTGCATTTTTTTTTTTTTTTTTAAGATTTTTTATTTATTTGACAGCAAGAGAGGGAACACAATCGGGAGTGGGAGAGGGAGAAGCAGGCTTCCCTGTGAGCAGGGAGCCCAGTGCAGGGCTCCATCCCGGGACCCTGGGATCATGACCTGAGCAAAGGCAGATGCTCAACGACTGAGCTGCCCAGGCGCCCCTGCCTCCACATTTTGTGTAGTCGTGACTGCAGCCTAACCCTGGGTGCCCACAGGGCCACTGCCCCACCAGGTTCTTGAAAGTGGTTTCATGAGGTGATGGAAGACTTGGGTGGGGGGTTATTGCCCACCCACTGGGCCAGACTCACTGGCCTGTCTGCCTGTGCCATTCATTACCTTCCTGCCGCCCCCAACATCCGGCCAAGGTCAGGCTTGGTGTTCATCCTGGAGGCACCTGTCTTGGGGGCGGGCCAGGCAGTCAGACAAGTCTGACAAGTACCCTGGGAACCTGGGATCTGGAGGGAGTGGTACCAAGACAGCACCCTCCTGCAGGGAGGGGCACCTAGAATGCAGCTGGGGGTAGGCAGAGGACTGGGGTCAGAACTGGCAGGGACGTGCCAGCCAGAGGGAGGAGGCACCAACAGGTAGGAAGAGCCCAAAGGCCAGCTGGTGTCTGTCCTGGTGGGGAACCTCTGGCACTTGTTCTGGGCTTCCATCACTGCTCTGTGCTGCTGGGCTCCAATCCTGAGGCTTGGGTGTCCTCTTTTCCTCATCTGCCCCTCCTGGAGTCTTGAATGGACCCCCTAGAGTCGAACTAGTTCTCTTAGAGGTCCCTATCTTCTGCTCCTCTCCATGTTGGATCCTCCCCATTGCTCGTCTGGGGTCCTTCCTGGTGATGGGTCCTCAGCTTTCCTCTCTGCCCCTTCCCTGCCCGTCTAGCTTAGGACCTATTGTGCCCCCTGGGTCTGTCCCTGTCCCCAATCCTCTGCCCTCCCATCTATTCCCCGCCCCCTCCTCAAGTCCTGATGCTTCCTGGACTTTCTACCTGGACACCCTTTCTCTCTGCTTCTACCCCGCGAGTCGCTTACTGTTCCTATTCTCTCTGTTCCTTGGCTCTACACAGCCTTCTTCGGATGCCCCTGCTCTGTGTTGGGCCATCCCCTCCAGAGTCCAGTCCCTGACCCTGCACAGACCCTCCTCCATTCTTCCTCCGCCTGCTTCCCTGGCTGACGGCCCGCCTCTCCCCTCAGGTCCGGTCCGGATGCCGTGCCCTCGGCCTCCCTGGCTCCGCCGTCCTCGGGCCCCTCAGGGCTCAGGTCCCAGCTCCCCGAGCTCGCTCTCTGCGCCCCGCTCCCCCGGCACGGAGGAGGGCGGAGACGACGGCGGCGAGGAGGAGGAGGAAGGGGACGGCAGCCCGGGCTCCGGCCCCATCCTGACCCCCGCGTCCCCCGGGGACTGTCTCATTTGTGTGTCACCCTTCGACGGCGTTTTCAAGCTGCCCAAGCGCCTGGACTGCGGCCACGTCTTCTGCCTCGAGTGCCTGGCTCGCCTGTCCCTGGCCACGGCGGGTGGCGGCGACGCGGTGGCCTGCCCCGTGTGCCGCGCGCCCACGCGCCTGGCCCCGCGCCGAGGGCTGCCCGCGCTGCCCACGCAGCCCGGCCTGCTGCCCCGCGACGCGCGCGCGCCGCTGCGGCCCCCGGGCTCGGTGCGCTTCGACCGCCGCCGCGGCCTGCTCTACCTGCGGCC